>NC_090931.1:874283825-874593825 GCF_040938575.1 Ambystoma mexicanum
CCTCAGGCTCCAATGATCACAATTTATCACAATCACCGGTATTATTTGAACGATCAACGCATCTCTCGTCTGCTTCATCCTTGTCATATGCTAATCCTACACCGAGACATTCTAATATTCTCCCTACGAACTACATACATCAACAAGCTTATCAGCCGAACCCATTGGATGTTGCTGCTGTGAATAACACTCTTGCAGCTATGAATATGGCGCTCCTATCCCTTGCGAATCTCTATGAAACACTGGATTATACAATAGCTCACCAGACAAATATCATTGCACAATGCACCATAGACAAAGCCTCTAATATGAATCACTCTAAAACCAATGATCAAATAGATAATCAAGGCTTGCCGTCTTTAACAATAAGCATGCAGACTGATTGCGTGATTATAGAGAACTCCTTATCCAGTAGTAAAATGGGCCCAAAGGGAGTCCCGATACAGCAATTTGAAGGTAGGGAGACCTCAATGTCAATCCAAAATGACACAACCGTAAACCTATTGCAGGAAATGAACCTAGACACTCAATCTAGCAATAATGATATACACAGCTGTTCGCTAGGACAAGGTACAATTATACAACCGAATGTTAGCTCGTTCGTAGGAACAAAGGGGGAAAAAGAACAATATAAAATCCATAAACATAAAAAAAAACTAAAAATCAAGCTGGAACCAATCTGCAACTGCAATCAAAGCGCTTCATTAATGCTCTGACCTTGCCAATAAAACAGCAGCGAAGATCAACATCAAAAACTGCAACAAATGAACTAATACCAGCTGCCAAGAAACAGTCCAGCCAGACAATCGTGTCTACAATCATACTACAATATAATCCTTTAGACGATCTTGTAGAAATGACTGTAAATGTGAGCTCAATGTCTGCAAATGTGAGCTCAGCCAAAGATGATGTTAACCTAGCGAGGCAAACTGATGGTAGACATTTTGAATCTATCGCCCAATTACAATCTGGAACAGTCAAGCACACATCCATGAACCCATTTAAGAACAATCAAATGCAAAATGAAATCCAAGACACAACAATATGTCAACAAAGGGAAACTAATCACCAAATAATGCAGAAACAACCATTAATGATAGATCAAGTAAGTTCTATTCCTGTATATCCAACGATTGACAAAATGCGTGAGGAGATACATAAGTCTTTGGCCTCATATTCATCCCTAAATCAAGGGTGTTTTACTACAGTCGATGCTGAGAAGCAAAATACAACGGGACATGAGCAAAGAGAAATAAATCAGCAAGCCCTATTACGGCATTTCCAACAATTGACCAGATGATTGATGAGATACAGAAATGTCTGCCGTCATATATGTCACTAAACCAGGCACGTCTCACTAACCTCTATCCTTAGTATCATCATGCAATCCAACCTTGCGTTGGATTCTATCAACAGTCAGCCAACGAGATATCTAAGCAAACTCTGTGGGTGACTGCTCGCACTAGCAAACATCTGCGAGGTAGATTAGACATACCAACTATGAAACTACAGAATAAGGACATGCAACCAATTAATAATTCAAGGCCACAACAGTATAACAGATTTCATCATCTACTGATACAATGTCGGGACCAGCCATATCCAAAAAATGACCTCAATAGATACAGCATATTGAACATATTTATGGATGCACCAAGTATAGAAGATGTATCCTCTACAGATATTGAAACAGTAGAGTTTGCTGATGATTCAGACTTAACCACAGCAGATCATCAATCCGTTCGGGAGTGGTACTGAATACACTATGGAAAGCAAAATCATTTCTATATGATCTGGGATTCCTGTTATCAAAAGATAATGTGGGTATAGAATCACATCTAGAGCAGCAAAAAGCAGTTACCCCATGTAGATCTTACGGTACAGAGCAATGCCAGATGCCGTGACCTGGTAAAATCAATAACCCAATCTGACTCAATGGTCAACTGCGGGAGACCGCAGGCATAACTACCCTCAAGCCATGAAACAATGAATTTAGTCTCCTGGAATTCAAGAGGTTTTAAACATCCAATAAACTCAAATACCCATCATTTACAAGAATTTGATATAATTGCCATACAGGAGACCTGGTTGTTGGTCACCCCGTTTTGGGATGACTGTGACATAGTAATCATTGCAGCGATAATGCCTGCCATGGGTCGCCCAACGGCAGGACTCTATGTGGCGTCGAGAATGTCAAAGACATTTATCCCAGAATCATGGATGTCACAAAGTCCATATGTGCAGTTGGTCAAAATCAAGAGGGATATTTACTCAATTGCCCTTATAAACATCTACTGGGGGGAGAGCTCAGCTGGAGCCTCATGAATTCTTGAACAGACTGAAAGCATTCTTGATATCCTTGCCTTAGACACCACATTGACTTACACAATAATACTGGGCAACCTAAATTTGCATTGCTTAACGAAGGTTAGTGGACCCAACAGAAGCACAGAACAGAGGTGGATCCGACTAATATCGGAAAGGCAATTTGTTACCTTTAATGGAACTGTTTAGGGTGATGTCCCATCACAGCCCACCTGGCAACGTGGATCGCAGAAGGCAGTAATAGATTATATATACAGTGATCAGAGATTCACAAACCTAGTAAATCTCTAGAAATGAGATCAAACACTCATAGCAATCATGATCAATTATGTTTAACATGGGCATGGCCTATTACATCTTCAAATGTAACTTTAAATAACTATCAAGACAATGTTCGAATTGCTAATGGGAGAAATCGGCTAAAATGAACACCTTCATCTTCAGTAGTTCTAGAAGCAACCTTAGCAGCAGAACTTGCAGGCGATATGCTCCATTTAGAAGGTGGCTGTGTATCAGCCATGCAAAAATTCACGCAAGTTAAATTAACAGGAACCCAAGTTGGTCCTAAGCACTTACATGCATTTGATCACGAGTTAAAAGCTAGAAAAGCAGCCCTAAATCGGTCCATAAGAAAAATTTGACACCTTCTACATATAATGAGGCAAAATCAAATGAAACATTTAAAATCTGTGTATAAAAAATTGTTGAGGGCAAGAAAACCACTTCAGCGCCGAAAGATGGAGAAAACATGTTGAATCAAATGACTGCAAAAACATCTGCAGGCGTTTGGTTCCTTTTAAACGAGGCATCTCATAGGACACAAACATCAGTACAATTGAACGCTATTCCTGAACATCAGTGGAATGATTAATATGTGGGTCTTTATAAAACACCTCTACCAGAATGTCAAATAGACTTGCACAATATGACAAACATATGCAATTCGATAGGGACGACATCATGACATGCATTTCCAACCTAAGCTCATCTACGGCCTCTGGCGCAGATGGACTCAATAATGCCATGTTAAAGCAGCACCCAGAAGCTTGGGCTAATATTGTCCTCCTACTACTTATTCGCCCTTCTTGGAGAAAGTCAGTAATGATTCCGATTTTTAAAAAAGGAGATAGAACTGATCCTGCCTCATATAGGCCAATTGTAATGCTTGATTCTCCAGAAAAAATCTTTGCACACATTTTGCGGAGAGATTTTAAATGACTGGTTAACTAAGGAAAAATTGCGAAACCCATTTCAGACTGGATTCATCCCTGGTCTGGGTACAAGTATTAATTTACTCATCATCAATGCCATCAAGGCCCATGAACAAGAGAGAAAACAGCCACTGTACATGGCCTTCATAGATTTTTGAACTGCATTCGATTCTGTCCCTAGAGAATTGTTATTCAAAACATTATTAGATCTGAAATGTCCAAGCCATATTCTGAAGTTCACAAGGACACTACTGTACAGATTCGTCTTAGCATGGATGGGCAATTATCATCTTCTATACAGACTTGTCGAGGGCTGAAGCAGGGTTGCATTCCTGCTTCAGCCCTCTTCAATTTCTTTATAACAGACATGAGTAGACATTTTGATGGTCTTATCACTGATTCACCTAAATTGAATAGATGGATCATCAAATGGTTGCTCTATGCGGACGACCTGGTCCTTATATCCAAAACTCCAAAAGGCCTACAAATGTTACTAGCAGCACTTGACATCTATGCTCAAGCCAACTATATAAGGATAAACAACATCAAGACTCAAATAGTCCAATTTGGTGGTCTAAGTTTAGTTTAGTTTAGTTTATTTATTTATAGAGTGCACCGAGTTCTTGGGCAATTGGGCGCTAGGCTTGCATGTTACAAGTACATACAATTATAAAGTACACACACTGTAATGGATAAACAATTTATAAGCAGGAAATATACAATATACATATAATATACAAGGAAAGTCAGTGAATGGACACATTTATGATGTGTATATCTGGATCATGGTGGGCTTTAGGCTATTAGGTGGCTATCTTGCTCGTGAGCCAGGCTTTGGTCTTATATCTGAATGCATGATAAGACGGTTCTCCCCGGTTTGGAAATGGGGAGAGCATTCCATTTTCTAGCCGATAGGACCAGGAAACTTGCTCCTCCAGCACGTTGTTGCCTGAATCTGGGTATAATGACACTGTGCCTCATAGTGGATCTAATGGGTCTTGATGATGTGTGGCAAGAGATAGTGTTGGACAGGTAGTTGGGGGCTTGATTGGATAGGCACTTGTGAGTAAGTGACAGGGTTTTGTAGGATATTCTTTAGTTGGTGTTGAGCCATTTTACCGAACCTCTAGTTTCCGAGATGTGGTGATTCTTGGGAATATTTATGGCTGCACGAATGGCATTGTTTTGCAGGACCTGCATTTTGTTAAGGTTATGTTTGTGGGATATTTCACCCATGCATCCAAGCCCTACAACATCATTGTGCATTACTGGCAGCGGAAACATCATAATGGCCGCCGGAAAGCATGCTGCTTGCCAGATATCATCCAAAAATGCACAGTGAAAACCTGATAGATAGGCCACCATCTTCTTTTGCCTCTGTCAGTGTTCATACAGGAGACCATTGCCAGACCCTATCCTTTGGCTGCACACAGAGCAAAATCAGTGCAAAGGAATATGGTGCTGTTCAAAATCCGTTTTAATTAATGTCAAAAATTGCTAAAATCATGGGCACGAAACCACCAAACAAAAAAATCCAACTTCTGGTTGGGTGTTCTACATTACTCGACTGCAGAATCCACATCAATACAATGTTAGCAAGGATCATATGCTATCAAGTAAATTCCCCTTGCAGTACCGATGCTTGACACTGACCGGCTCTAGCGATCTAAACTCTGACAGGAGACCTGTATTTCTGAAGCTACAGTTAGCTGGGACTTCAAAAGGTTGGCTGTCCCTGGGAAGTCTTTTCACCTAGTCTTCTCAGCAAGAAGGCAGGAAATCAGATGTTTCTGTTAATCAAATGGAGAGTGGCACCCTGAACTGATGCCCTGCTAGCAGTAAAAAACAGACAAAGGATTCCTTTAGCTGAATAGGGTATGCTGATTTTGGATGTGAACTGTCAACACTGCTCTGGGGGAAGGCAAAACATCTGATCTCTGAGTCTAGCCAAGTTTCTAGGGGCGGAGACAA
This sequence comes from Ambystoma mexicanum, assembly GCF_040938575.1. Taxonomy (NCBI): domain Eukaryota; kingdom Metazoa; phylum Chordata; class Amphibia; order Caudata; family Ambystomatidae; genus Ambystoma; species Ambystoma mexicanum. The sequence continues at coordinate 874,289,333 of NC_090931.1, forward strand.
ACGACTGTGGATTCAGAGAGTCCAGCAAATATATGTTTTGTGAGAATACTGATAACTAATTATACCAAGCGGACAAAAATGTACAATTTGGAGATTCTTAAAATGACAATTTCACTCACAATTTGAGACTAAGTTGGACGTTGTGCCGGTTGACTACTTCGGGAACCAATCTTGTACCCGGTGGAAGGTTCTGGGGACTCATTCACCCATGCATTCCCTATGCCGGCCACAAGTTCTTTCTCCCCGTTGTTGTCAATATGGTAAGAGCATCCATTCACATAGACAGTGGGCATTCCCTCACACTTATCTTCTTCAAAGACTTTGTGTGGGGATTTAAGGTATGTCTCCATGTTGTCCTTGGTTTTTAGACTTTCGTCCTCGAGACAGTTTTCTCTGGCACAATCATGCAAGTCAGCCAGACCTTGCGCAAGGGGACTCTTCTTGTTTTGGCCATATCTGACCTCCACAGGAAAGCCTTGCATTGACAGGATCCAGGAGGTAATGCGGGAATTACTCACATTTCCGGCCCAGATTCTGTCGCTTTGGAGGTATTGCAGAGGCTGGTGCGGAGTCTCCACTATGATGTGTTCCCCCTGGATAAACGGGCGGTAATTCTTCAATGCCCACACCGTTGCCAGGAGTGCCGTCTCACAGTCGTTGAATTTTTCCTCCACAGAGGATAAAGTTTTACTTGCATAGGAGATTACTTTATTGACCTTGTCATGCTTTTGATATAATACTGCAGTCAAGCATGTTTTAGAAAACCCTGTCTCCAAGAAAAACTCCTTGTTTCTGACAGGGTAAGCTAGGCAAGGCGCTTGTGAGAGGCTTCTTTTGAGCTGTCTTACTGCCTCGGATTGTTCTGGACCCCATTCCCACTTGACCCCCCCATTCAAGAGATTAATCAGGGGTCTAGTGATCTCTGTGTTGCCCTCAATTAACTTTCTACTGTAATTAGTCAGTCCAAGGAGGCTCCTTAGTTCCCGCAGAGCTGTGGGGTCCTTCAATTTCTGAAGTGCTTCCACTTTCTTTTCCTGGGGACAGAGACCCTGAGGAGTAATCTCATGCCCCAAGAAATTAACACGGGTTCTACACCACTGTGCTTTCTGAAAGGAAAGTTTTGCTCCGGCGGCCCTCAACTGGGTCAGAACATAATGGATCTCCGCTATGTGTTCCTCCACAGAGGAACTTTTGATGAGGATATCATCTACATAAGCCAGGTTACCCCTCGCACCCAGGTCGGGCATGGCCTTGTGTAGGAAAATGTTGAATTCATTGCCGGAGTTAAGGTGTCCGAAGGGGGTCCGTGTCCATGTGTACTGCTGGCCCCCAAATGTAAAAGCCAGTTTGTATTGGTCCTCCCTACTGACAGGCACAGTCCAGTATCCATTGGTCAGGTTTATTGCAGTGAATACCTGTGACCCTTGTATCTGGGCCAGCCCTTGGTCAATGTAGGGAAGAGGCCATCGGGAAGTATGGACCCGTTTGTTGAGCTCCCTAAGGTCGGCGGGGAGTCTCCACTGGCCATTTGGCTTCAATATTCCCAGCACCGGATTATTGAAGGTGCTGTGTACTGGAGGGATTATCCCCCGGGACTCAAGATTCTTAATTATTTCAGTAAGGGACTCCATTGATGCGAGAGGCAAGCAATACTGCTTCACAAACACTGGAGTCATGCAAGGGTCCGTGGGAATTGTTGTTGTGTGGATGTCGGTGTGACCACAGTCATATGAGTCCACTGCAAAGAGATCTTGGAAATCCAAGAAAACTTGTTTCAACTTTTGCTTCTGCTCCAGAGTCACACAGGCATCAGCTAGGTTGATTCTCTCTTCAACCATCTGCCTGAAGCCTGGAAAGATTTCTGGTTTTGCTATCTCAGCGGCCTCCTCCAGCTGGTTGGAGAAGTCCCTGGTCAGAGTGCTGATTTGGACTGGAGGCTTCAGGTGGGAAAGGCAGCCCTCATGGACCTGGTAAATCACCTCATCCCTCCTGAAGTCACAAGTCACATCTTCCTTACCATAAGGGCAGGAAGTGTACACCAGTAAGTTCCCCCCATGCCGGGTAAAGATCCTGTCTGGTGTTGTATTGTCATCACTGTCACTGTCAAAACAGTCCTTGGGGATGGGTCCTAACAGTTAATTTCCTAAATCAATGGAGAAATGTCAGTCATCAACCGCCATTCCAATAATGGTGCCTGCGGCTAGAGTAAGACTCTTTAAGTTGCTGTTATCCACCTCTATTGGAATGGTGTCATGTTCTAGATTGACTAACGGTGTTGGGTTTACCCCCAACCCTTGCTGTTGGAGAGAAGCATTTAGATGAACATAAGCATCAGGGTTTTTCAATTTTTGCCTCTTTTAACTTTCACTCCCAGGGAGAATTGTCGGGTCCTTTCTGGGATGGTGACCTCCTCTCCAATCTGAATTTCAACTGCATAAGGTAGCAATTGAGCTGACCTAAATGCTTTTTCTGGATCATCAAAGCCCAAGGGATTATCCGCTAACCGGGACCAAGCTTTGAAGTTTATTAGGTCCAAACTAATGGCAAAGCGATTGAGAATGTCACTGCCTAAGTAAAAGGCAGCAGTGACGTCTCGCACGACCCAACAATTATGGACTCTGCTCTTGTTGCTAATGGAGATTTTGAGCATACACCTGCTTGGCAGGAGATGTTTGGAATTGGGTGTTTCCAGATCCATTTCCCATTTGTCTATCAGTTTGAATGTGGGAATGGCTGGATCTTTTGGGAGCTGATGAAGCTCTTACCGTTGTTCACACACACTCGGGCGAGAACGAACAGAGTCCTTCCCATCATTTAACTGAACAGGGATGGACAACTGCTCCCCAATTTGTTGAATATCAGCCAGGCTCTGAGCTGATTTCACATCTTTCTGGACTATAGGAGTGGTAATGTCTGATTGTGAAATCCTGTAATGTGCCCAGAGAGGGTGGGTACATCCGTGTAAGATTTGATGCAAAACCAATATTGCGAAACCCACAAAAATCGTGAGTAAGTGGTCATTTCTGAACCCAAGCTCTTAGAAAGATCAGGGTTGAACAGAGAACTGTTTTAAATTAATTTGGGATGTGTACATGTATTCTCAACAACTTGTGTACCTTGGAAACATGTTTGATTATGAAAAATTGGCTTCTAAGTAAAAGCAAAGGGGCGTTTCTTCAATAGATTGTAAAATGGTAGCATCACTCTGACTCACTACCCTTTCTCTAGTCAGGGCACAGAAAATCCTTTAACCTATCAAATCCTTAGTGGGTTGGGCATAGAAAGTCAGCCTTCCCACCCACTTTCAAAAGACATAAAAAGAGCCACTGAGACCCAGATAGACACATTCATTTTTCACTCTTTAATCGATTTCAGCGCAGCACGCTGCCTGACCATATCCAGAACTTAGACTCCAGATAGACTCCAGAACTTGAAGCAGAGAGGCCTGAACCAGAAGCTGAATCCTTCTCAGCAGGCCTCAGAATCCAGCAACCTAACCAAACTATTCAACAGCCGGGCAAGCTGTTTGATTCTGGCTAGGACCATATCCAGACCGAGAAAGCAGAGCTGTATCCAGACACAGACCAGACCGCTGTGCAGTGCCGATAGCAGACCAGAGGCCCCTCTGTGAGCAGAACCAGTGCCAGAGACCGTCCCGTGGCAAGAGAACCGCAGCCCAAACCTGACCAGATCTGTGACCAGGCCCATTCCAGTCCAAAACTAGGAGTGAGTATCCAGCCAAGAACTGTGCATAGCCATCTCTTAGTCTTAAGTAATCTCATCCCATCCATTTCAACCTATTTAGAACTGCATAGAAATCGTGTGTCCATTCTGTGATTTCAAAGCTGCAAAAGTGTCATCTGTCATTTTGAAATCTTGACTTCATTCTGAAAATCTACCTCCACAAAAACGTCCGTATCTTTTGAACCGTATGTCCTAGAAGCGAGATTTAACTGTCATTTTATAGTTTTTCAGTAATCGCGATCGACACACTCGGAAAAAGTGCTGCGAATTGCAATTTGACTCAATTTCACCACCTGTAAAAAAAGCTGCTTCTTGCTTTCCACTGATCATTCCTGAATCATTGCTAGTGTTGACCTGAAGTAATTCAAAGTAGCTATCACCTACCCTGAATCTCCATTAGGGAATTAAAATAATTTTTAGCATATTTTTCACTTCATTGCAACCATATTTAAAAGTATTTGGCCTGTGTTTTAAAATCATCCCTGTTTCTCTAAGCTTGCTGGGGGGAACGGGAACGGAACTGCTTCTGATTGTATTCCTGAAAACCTGTGTGCCCTCATTTCCATCTCTTCATATTGCATAGGGAGGAGTGAGTTGTCACAAGGCAAAAAGTGATCAGATTATCTCTTGTTGAAACCATATCCCGTTTATTTCTGTGCTGCATTCTTTCCATCATTGCTTTTCCTTGAAACCATACAAAGTATTCTCTGCTACCTTATCCTTTCTATACCAACTCCTAAGTAATTAAAGAATTGTGCTACTGTAATATTATCCACTGTTGATCACTGTCATATTCATAAGTGTGCTATCAAATATTAATTTATTCATAAAAGTGTGATCTATATATATTGTTTAATTTTTCCAATAAACCTTTTAATTTGCAAAACAACCTACTTCTTGGCTCAGTGAGGTCAGGGGGATTCAAAGAGAGGGGCGTTATGTAAGGGTTCATCATCCAGATTTAAGAACTTGACACAAAAATATATAAATAAGGGCTTCCATTGGGCATTCCAGACTAGGCATTGACTTAGTGGGATTGCTAGATTGAAGTCACTTACATGTTGTGATGTGCCGAGGTAAAGTGCATTGCAGTAATCTAACTTAGAGAGTACTAAGGCTCTAGATAGTGTGATGCAGTTGGCTGGAGAAAGATATGGTCGGCAAGCTGTAATAAGCTTGCAAGTATGGGCGGATGAGGAAGATAGGGCATTGGTTTGTTTGGTTAGTGTTAATATTGAGTCTGTATAAATTCCTAGTGTTTTCACTACCTTGGCAACTTTAATTAAGTTGCCATCAATGTTGAACGAAGAGAATGAAGCATTCAGGTTATTCAGGTTGGATGGCGAACCCAGATGGAGCAGCTCTGTCTCATCATCATTAAGACAGAGTCCCTGCTTCGCCATCCAAGCTTGTATGATGGTGTACATTTTGTTGAGATTCTCACTGTCTACAATGTAGTCACCGGTAATTGGGATAAGTATCTGAGTGTCATCAGCATAATTAGTGTAGATGACACCAAATGGTCAAGCTCGTCAAAAAGAACTTGGTGAATACATTGTAGAGCGTGGAGGACACGAAGGAGTCTTGGGGCACCCCACAAGTGACGGGTGTTGGTGAGGCAGAAGCAGACGGTGCAAAGACCCTCATAGATCTGTTGTTGAGGAAGGACTGAATCCAAGCATTGGCTTGGTCTGAGAAGTTTGCAGCAAAGGATAAGTGATTCCATAAGATTGTGTGGTCTACCAAATCAAAAGCTGCTGATAGGTCTAGTAAAAGGTGCAGAGCTAGTTTACCTTTGTCTTTCAGAGTTTGGGTTTGGGTCTTAAGGTCGATAAGGGCAGTTTCAGTTCTCTGTCTAGGTCTACAACTGGAGTGTCTCAAACCTTGAAGGTTGTTAGTTTCCAAATATTGTTGTATTTGCAGGTATGCAGCGTGGTCAAGTATTTTTTAGAAGCAATGGGACCGTCGTGATGGGTCTATAGTTAGCCGAGTTGTTTGGGTCGAGAGAAGGTTTTTTTAACAGTGGGAGAACCCAGGCATCTTTCAGGTTATTGGGAACTGTGCTAGATTTGAATGAGGCATTGATAACAGTTGTAATGAAGGGGCATACATCCTTGGCATCTTCCTTAATGAGAGGGGCAAGACATGCATCACCTTGACAATTTGCAGGTTTAAGTTTCTGAATGGTGGTTTCAACCTCTTTAATGGCTAGTGGCGATAAATTAAATTGGGGTTGAGAGCTCTTAATGGATGCCTGAGAAATTGGGGTGGAATCATTGTTTGAGATGAGGGATTTCTTCATTACTATTTTATTTTGTAGCATGGAGATTTTATCTAGGAGTGCATTTTTTATATTAGTGCACCATTGGGAATCTTTAATGCAAGTGTCTGGAGGCGGAGCCGGTGATTCTAACTCCTTCAGTAAATTGAAAGGTTCCTTGGTGTTAGACACTGCTTTGGAGAGGCAGTCATTGAAGTTGTCTTTCTTAGCTTGGATTATTGCTATTTTGTAATTAAAGGATGCTGCGACAAGTTGGCTTTGTTTACTTCAGTTGGTGAGTTTTTCCATACTGACTCGGCTGTTCTTTTGATTTTCCTATGTGACTTCAGATGAGGAGTGTACCAGGTATTGAGGTGAGTACGTTGTTTGGTTTTGCGTAGTTTCATGGGTGCTAGCGTTTTAATCGCTTTGAGGATGGTGTGTTTGTATAAATCGACTAGCACTGTCGGATCTAACGATTTTGTGGTAGGGTTTGTGATCAGCTGTAATAGAGGGATGGGTTTGTCACGCATAAGATTATGTTTGTTCTTAGTCATTGTGGCTGGTGCTTCAGTCGTTTGCGGGGTGGAGGAGACAGTTTCATTAAAGTTGAACTGGATGAGGTGATGGTCGGTCCAGGCGCAAGGGGTGTTAGAGAGGGTCTCGATGCTACAATTGAGGTCAGCTATCCAATCAAGGATACAACCTTTGTTGTGAATGGAAGTCAATAAGCGGTGGAAAAAGCCTAATTCGGACAAGGTATCCTTCAGGGTACAGGCTTTCTGATCATTGGGGTCAAGAAGGCCTAGATTAAGAGCTCCCAGGATGATGATTTGCGATTTGTTCTTAGTATTAGATGATAGTAGGTGTGAGATGTAATTTTCAAATGAGGTGGTTGAACCTGGCGGGCGGTAAACAAGATGCAGAGTAATGGTAGATGTGGGATAAGTGGTTAGTTTGGCAATTAAGCATTCAGCTGAGGGCATGGGAAGGTTGGTAATTTTTCTCAAGTCTATCAAGGTTTTGTGTATGAATGCCAAGCCTCCTCCTTTCGAGATGCTGGCGTCCCTATCTTCACAGATGATTGAGTAGTTGTCAGGAATGGCAAGGGCCAGTGAGGGGCCTGAGGTTGTGTGCAGCCAGGTTTCTGTGATCGCAATAAAGTCAAGGTCATGTGTGGTTATAATATCTGTGATACTTAAAGAATGTGCCTGAAGGGATCTGGCATTGATAAGGGCAGCTTTTATAGGTGGTAAGGTGTTTTGCTTTACTTTGTTGGGAGGGTAGTTAGGCTATTCAAGGTTGGTTTCTGATGCATGTGAGACTGTAGGGATGAGTGAGGGGCTTTCTATGAGGACGTCGTGTACATTTAGTTTATGGTGATGACGTGTAAATCTAGAGCTAAGTCTATGGTTTCTGTAGATTGTGGGGCATGGCTGAGTGGGCGATTCAGTTAGTAGGCTAACTTGGAGTGGTGTAACAATGGTGGTAGCTGGGTGGATAATGATGTGTAAGGATGTTGTATTGTTGGGAGGAAAGGCTGTCCGTGGATGCAGAATTTTGAGTAAAATGTCAGGACCAAATGGCCTTGTCTTGAGGGGCACGATGAACTCATGGTCATAACATGGTGGTAAGAAGCTGGATGGTGGTATTGAAGCTGATGATGGTAGGTTGGGTGATAATGTCAGTCGGAAAGTGGGCACCATGTGGCCGATGATGGAGTGCCTATGTTTCACAAGATGGCAGGTTTGGATGAGTATTGATATTGGTAAGGAGCAATAAATTCGACAACTAAATAGGCTTATTAGAGTTGGGTAGTGTTTTTTTTATGACTGTTCTAGCTCTGCGTTAACCACAGTTAGGGCGCGCAGACGTATCACTATGCAAATAATTCACGAGGTGGTTGCAGGGATTAAATCAGTACAGTAGGTAACACAGGGTCTATGCACTGATGCAACTGGGGCTAATCAGGTCAGTACATGTGGGCAGTGAGACAAGGTGGACATTAAGATTGTATGAGTTGAGCGACAATCGCAGTAAGTCTCAAGATCATAATGCGGCGCTCAGGAGTGGCACTGTGTGTTAGGTTGCATGTTCTTGGGGTGAGTCTTGGTTACGGTTAGTATGCCGGTAGCGGCACACAGTTTTATTACAAGGGCACTGGGTGACTAAAGTATAGTGAGGCGTCACATTGAGCACCATATAAAGGGGACATAGGTCAATTCAATAGGCAGTGGGTGACCAGAATATGGCGAGGCGTCACAATGAGCAGCATATAAGAGGGGCACAGTACAATTCAATAGGCAATGGGTGACCAAAATATAGCAAGGCGTTACAGTGAGCAGCAAGTTAAAAGGGGCACCATTCAGTTCAATAGAATATAGTGAGGCGTTACAGTGAGCAGCATATAAGTAGGGCACAGTACAATTCAATAAGCAATGGGTGATCAAAATATAGCAAGGCGTTACAGTGAGCAGCAAGTTAAAAGGGGCACCATTCAGTTCAATAGAATATAGTGAGGCGTTACAGTGAGCAGCATATAAGTAGGGCACAGTACAATTCAATAAGCAATGGGTGATCAAAATATAGCAAAGCGTTACAGTGAGCAGCAAGTTAAAAGGGGCACCATTCAGTTCAATAGTATATAGTGAGGCGTTACAGTGAGCAGCATATAAGTAGGGCACAGTACAATTCAATAAGCAATGGGTGATCAAAATATAGCTAGGCGTTACAGTGAGCAGCAAGTTAAAAGGGGCACCATTCAGTTCAATAGAATATAGTGAGGCGTTACAGTGAGCAGCATATAAGAGGGGCACAGTACAATTCAATAGGCAATGGGTGACCAAAATATAGCAAACATCTTACTAGGCCTTGTGTCATTCAGATCGTGTAAGTGCGAGAACGAGAAGTGCAAGGGGTAATAGGGGGTGCCAGGGAGAGGGACGGAGAAACAGGGCAGCAATGTTCTGAGTAAGTGCAGCACAGGGCAGCACAGCTCTGGATAAGTGCAAGGAGGCAATGGACTGTAGAGGTTACAGTAACAGCCCCTAATTGTGTGGAGGGCCCGGAGGTAGTCCAGGCATGACTGATCAAGAGGGAGCCTGGTACCCATTGAGACTCTGAGGGTAGCCAAGCAACCATTCTGTGTGGCAGACAGGTAGTTCAGCAGGGGAGGGAGAGAGTAAAAGCAGAGGACAAGACAAATGTTTGAGCTGCGTCCAGAACTTCAGGTGGTCTGGTTCAAGTTTAAGAGGGGCAGGGAGGCCATTCCAGAGGGAAGCACCTTCAGAGGAGAGAGAAGTACTCCCCACTCTATGCCTGGAGAAGTGCCTGTCCCTTAGAGAGTTGGCAGTAACTGAGCGAGGGCTCGAGAAGGAAGGTATTTCGGAAGGGAGCCTTGGATGTAGTAAGTTACTTCAGCCATCCTCATTAGGAAGACACCACAGTGTCAGGTGGAGACAATTAGCAGCCATTCTCTGTACGAAAGCACTGCAATATCAGGTGGAGCCAATTACTATGACCATCTCCGTAGGAGGGCAATACATTGTCATTTGGAGACAATCACTCCAGCATTCCTCTTTTGGGTGACTAAACATTGTCATGGGGAAGGAATAAATCTAGACCTGCTATGAAAAAATAAACAACATGTTTTGCTGTTAAGTTACGTTAATAGGATTTATACCACACACTGCTGACATTTGCATGGCCTTTAGGTGCTCTCGCAGATCTGAAAAAGAAATTGCAGTGTTTGTGGGGAGAGCAAGAAAATGCATAGTAGCTTTGCTGTAGTGTTGATGCCTGCAGTTCGGAAGTAACCTGAGCTCTGGGTGCTGGTCTGGTTCTAGGTGTGATGTGACGAGAGCATGGAGGCCTGTGTATCAAGAGGGGACCCTTTCATACCTGTGGTGCTAGGATACATTGACCGGGAATGTGATATTGAAGTTGACTGCAGAGGTTTAGCGTTCTTTTGTACGCTCTCTGTTGGGTGGGTTATCCTAGCACATTGAAGTGACCAAGAATCACAGGTGTGTCCTTAATCAATTTCTATAAACAAATAAATAATATTTAGTTGATATGAGTGAGTGGCTTAGTTGTTATGCGTATAATGTGTTTGAGCATAGAGGCTGAGAGTATTAGTGTAGGGATGGTGGTGGATTGCCCAGGGAGCAAGTCGGAGCATCCATCCAGTGTGGCTATGGCAACATCACAGAACGTGTGACCCTTGAGTGACATATCAGTTATTGTGCCCTTCGGGTAACTTATGCTTGCAAGATACTTGAGAGAATATATCCTTAGGTGCACTTAATAGGGCTGATATGCCTGCAGTGGTAAATGGGCACCAGCTGGTCCTGTATGAGGATGGGAGAATACTGGGAAGAGTGAATGAGAGAGGGATCATGCAGCACCCGGTAGCAAATAGACAGGCGGTGAGCATAGTTTCAGAGTAACGTTCAGGGCGGGTATTCCACAGAGGGCTCAATCCGAGGGGGGTCCTAGGAACAATTCAGCATGATTAAAGGTCTATGTGCTATATCTAGGGGCCTGACAGGTGAAGTAAATTGGGCATCAGATAGCAAAAAACACAGTGGGACAATAATTTCATTGGGAAACGGGGGCCAAATCACAGTGGGACATCAGGAAGCAAAACCTCAATAAAGGGAAAAATGATGGGGGACACAGGAGCAAAATGACAGTGGGACACCTTGGGGCAAATCCTAGAAGGCAGAATCACAGAGGGGCACCTGGGAGCAGAAAGGTATGAGCTTGAACGTAGAATGTTGAGCAGGTTTACGAGGGGCACAATCAAGCCACATGTAGTAAAGTATTACATGGCCTAGACATACATGATGAAGGTGGGAGCAGGCATAACAATTCATTAGAAGTCATGGAAAAGCATGCAAAGGCCTAACCTGGCAAGTCAGCCTGGTCTCTTCTATACACAGAACTACTGGCCTCTGCAGACAGCTGCCAATTCACTTTCTCACTTTGCCACTATCATCTCTCTCTCTGCCTTTCCCTCTCTCTCTGTTTCTCAATAGATGCATGGAGTACTGTGTACAACGATGATCTGGGAGTTGGCAGATGAGTGGAGGGGAAGTCTGGTGACTCCACTCATTACCAAAAGCAGAGTTCTAAGAGTTATGTTATGGGTGGTAGAATCTTTAGGCTCAGGCAACGGGCTGCCTGAGATATGCAAGCCCCTGGCCCTCACTTCAACTTCCTGTGATTTTTGGTTGGCAGGCAGAGTGCCATCACAAACCTCACTCTCTCTAGCTCAGGTGCTGCAGTCAGTGGGCCCTCCTGGGACTTTTGCCTGTAGGGCAATACCCGTCACAGAATGTGTTTGTCATGGAATTGGGAAAAGGAGGCAGAATCCCTGGTTGTTTTCCCACAAACCTAACCCATTGGGCCTCATTACGAGTAGGGCGCTAAGGGATACCGGGCACCGGTAAGGAGACCGGTGCCAGTAATCCCTTACCGCCCTACTACGAGTTCCCTTAGCGGGTCCCTCCTTTAACGTCTGGTCTGACCAGTCGTTATGGACGGGACCCGTTCAGGGAATTCAGAGCCAATAACGGTACCGCAATTTGCGGTACCATTATTAGCGCCTTCCCCATTCCCATTGAACCCCATGGGGGCTCAAATGGGAATGGGGAATGGCTTTTTCAATGGGGAATTACCAGTCCCGAAAAGGTCGGACTACACTGGTAAGTCCCCATTGAACGAGACCGGTGCCGGACACGTTATTGGTGGCAGTTATGGTGAAAATAGCGCCATGACTACCACCAATCTCGTAATGAGGCCCATTGTCTCCAAAAGGCCTCAATCCCACCCCCCACAGCGCATGCTCCCACAAAAAGGAATCCCTGTCACTAACCTTCCGCCCCCTCACCTCACTTTGAGTTAGCTCCATAACTTCCATTTCAGAAAGTTGTTAAAACCCCGCAGGTGGTCCTTCAGGAGGAGCAGAATGAGATGAGGAACTGGAAAAATAAGAGGAGGGGCGTGGATGCCTCAAAGTGACACTGTTCCATGAAGCTGGGTGCACCAATTCCTTCTCCTAAAGGGGGATACAGAGGCAGAGGCAAGGGAAGAGAAGCATTCTGGCAGTTAAAGAAAGTAGGCTCTGGGGCTGGGGGTGCGGGGGAGAGCGGGTCTAGGGTCGAAATCCTACAACACTGCAGTCTAGTATGTATAGTGTCTGTGGCTCCTTCTTAGATGCTGTCATCTGGGAGATCCCATGGTAACGCTCTGCGCAAGAGCTAAAGCAATGACGGTGGTAAAAGACACTAGGAACAGGGTTCTATCATAAATGAGAGCAAGACTTGCGAGCACACCGGCGAGGAATGGGAAGGCTTCCAGCATCAGGTGCCAGGTCATAGCTGGGGCTGTGGCAGGTGGGTGTCAATGGGGGTCATTACGAGTTTGGAGGCAGCCATGGAGCTATTAGCTCCATGGCTGCCTCCAAACTCGTGTCCAGGTCTGGGTTCTTTGAATGGGGACTTACCGGTCATTCTAACCTTGGAGCACCCAGTAAGCCCCCATTCAAAATACCCATCCCCATTCCCATTCGAGCCCCCACAGGGCTCAATGGGAATGGGGAGGGAGCTAATAACGGACCCGTTAGTAACGGGCCCTTTATTAGCTCCTTGGTCCCTCAGCGGCTCCCGCTAAGGGCCGCTGGTTAAACCAGCCGTCCTTAGCGGGACCCGATAAGGGACCTCGTAATGCGGCGGTAATCGGTTAATGGCACCGGCATCCTTTACCAGCACTGTTAACACTTTATCGCCACACTCGTAATGAGGCCCAATGTTTACCAATGATCAGTGTGTTTCGCCGCTCAGCCCAGGTTTGCCCAGTTCTATAAGGTCCACTGCAGCTGTCACCCACAAACGGACACTGCACAGTACATTTCTGGTTGTAGCCCAGAGGAGGATCGTCTCATTGGAGATAAGATAATCTTCTCTCATGGAGTTTTGGGGCTTTGAGTCTACAGTCTTAGATGCCAAGGAGAGGTGTTGCCAGTGTGAGGCCCCTGGAAACTATGTGAAGAGTACACAGTCCTCCTGGAGCCTCTGTCTACTCCTTCGGTTTCTGACTCCACAAAGTCTAAGCTGTGTTGGATGTTGGATCTTTTCTAACCAGGACAGTTCCTCGTACATTGAAGTCCCTGGAGCACCGTAAATAGAAATGAAACATAGTACTGTTAACGTTTAAGAAAACGGGGTCTTCTGTGGCCCGGATCTGGCTGTGGCAGGGGTGTGAGTAGGAATATGTGAGTCTTGCGCTGTTTGTGGTTGCACCGCCCAGGAAGCTTGACGTTTCTCGCAAGTGAGCCCTAAGAACAGGGTGGACACCTTCAGCAAACCCAGAAATAACTACAAGCAATTTCAAAAAGCCCCGTTTTCAGTGTGTAATTGGCATTTCGCCCACCTGCACATTTTACCTTATCTCTTCCGTTAAAAGGAAAAGCATTTGCGTTTCGCTCAGTACTCCTCAGCGTTATAGAGTTTCCTTGGTTGATGAGAGAACATTCTGGTCTCAAAAAATGCCCCACATCTCAGCCAGAAGAAACCACATTAAGGTATAGTTCTACCTGCGACGCATACAATTGCCCTCGGTATTCAATGAAGTCACTAACATATATTTAGAACGGAAAGAAAACAAGTAGCTCTTGCCATTTGCCAACTGCATGTTGCAGTGAATGGATGTTTGAGTTTCCAAGCGACATATGAGGACTGAGCTCCAGTGTCAGGTAATATGGCAGTTCTCCAGTGGGTGAAGTGCATGAAAAGAAGTAGTGGAACTATGTTCCCTGCTGGCCTGGCCCAGCTCCCCACAAACCTCACTGCCACGCCGCCCTACCACGCACAAAACAAACCCCCAAAAAACGCGCTATTTTTTAAGTGACGTTCAGTGCAGTGCACGGAAGTGCAAGTTGCAACTTCACTTAATTTGAAAAAGTAGAGGAGCACTGCTCGCAAGCGATCCCACCCGCTTCGACCATTGAATTCTGCAAAACACACTATTCCTCATAATCTAGAGACTAACAGGCCGATTCATGGAATAATTAGCGCGGCGCAAGTGGGCAAAAACGTGAGAATCGCAGTGGAATAGTGAAAATCGCAGTGCAAGTGCGAAAATCGCACGAAAAGCAGCGCACATCGATTCATGGAAGGCCGTGCGCGAGAAAACCAGCGGATGTGCGATAAAAAAGTGCGCAGCGCACGTTGGCGCACAGGCCATCTAACTGCGTGCGCCAGGTCACAGCGAAAATCGCACAGGCCACAGCGAAAATCGCACATAGCGCGGCGCACGCAACAAAAGTAGGCGGAACACAGGCGTAACACTCGGAATGGGGAACAACTTGCCAAAACGTGGGTGTCACGGGGGAAGTACAGGGCACAAGTGCGCGGAACGCCCACACGCTCGCCTACAACACGTATTCATGGAATAGAATAGGGCAAAAAAGCGCACGCTCAAACCAGCGCACAGGCACAAACACGACCGCCACAAGAAAGCAGGCGGTAGCGTCTCTGCGGCTGCAAGAAATGTGCGCCAAAAGGTGCGCCAACAAATAGCACCTATATACTGCCATGATGAATGTCCTATACTGTGGCCCTCCAGGACAAATGACGTGCAAAGGGGTACCCACAAACACGGACACCCGCTGACAAAAAATATGTGTGCATGTATACCGGGGTGCGCGGGAAGTTTCACACGCGATTTGGCCGGGTACGTGGATTTCAGCGGTGCGCGGGAAGTTCCACACGCGATTTCATCAGGGTACGTGTATTTCAGGGGTGCGCGGGAAGTTCCACACGCGATTGGCCCAGTGCGAGCAGGGTTCGTGTATTTCAGGGGTGCGCGGGAAGTTCCACACGCGATTTCAGCAGGGTATGTGTATTTCAGGGGTGCGCGGGAAGTTCCACACGCAATTTCAGCAGGGTTCGTGTATTTCAGGGGTGCGCGGGAAGTTCCACACGCGATTTCAGCAGGGTATGTGTATTTCAGGGGTGCGCGGGAAGTTGCACACGCGATTTCATCAGGGTACATGTATTTCAGGGGTGCGCGGGAAGTTCCACACGCGATTGGCCCAGTGCGAGCAGGGTACGTGTATTTCAGGGGTGCGCGGGAATTTCCACACGCGATTTCAGCAGGGCATGTGTATTTCAGGGGTGCGCGGGAAGTTCCACACGCGATTTCATCAGGGTACGTGTATTTCAGGGGTGCGCGGGAAGTTCCACACGCGATTGGCCCAGTGCGAGCAGGGTACATGTATTTCAGGGGTGCGCGGGAAGTTCCACACACGATTTCAGCAGGGTATGTGTATTTCAGGGGTTCTGGGGAGTACCACACGTGAATTGGCCGTGTGGGTCCTCCCAGGTGTACGCTCCACAACCTCCACGGCCCCTGCAGGCGGCCCACACCACGGGGGACTACCCTGCACCCCTGCTCATGTCCCGCAGGCAGCCCATCCACCATGGGCATGCCCCCCAGCCAACCCACATGTCACCTTGCACTACTGATCAACAATGCATGTCTCCCACCACCCCCCAGCAGTGCAGGGGCAGCCTCCACCAGGCCCCCACTCATGTCTCCCACCACCCCCGCCCCCCAGCCACCAGGGGCAGCCTCCACCAGGCCCCCATTCATGTCTCCCACCACCCCCACCCCCCAGCAGTTCAGGGGCAGCCTCCACCAGGCCCCCACTCATGTCTCCCACCACCCCCACCCCCCAGCCACCAGGGGCAGCCTCCACCAGGCCCCCACTCATGTCTCCAACCACCCCCACCCCCCAGCAGTGCAGGGGCAGCCTCCACCAGGCCCCCCTCATGTCTCCCACCACCCCCACCCCCCAGCAGTGCAGAGGCAGCCTCCACCAGGCCCCCACTCAAGTCTCCCACCACCCCCACCCCCCAGCAGTGCAGGGGCAGCCTCCACCAGGCCCCCACTCATGTCTCCCACCACCCCCACCCCCCAGCCACCAGGGGCAGCCTCCACCAGGCCCCCACTCATGTCTCCCACCACCCCCATCCCCCTGCCACCATGGGCAGCCCCCACCAGGCCCCCACCCATGTCTCCCACCACCCCCACCCCCCAGCCACCAGGGGCAGCCTCCACCAGGCCCCCACTCATGTCTCCCACCACCCCCACCCACCAGCAGTGCAGGGGCAGCCTCCACCAGGCCCCCACTCATGTCTCCCACCACCCCCACCCCCCAGCAGTGCAGGGGCACCCTCCACCAGGCCCCCACCCATGTATCCCACCACCCCCACCCCCCAGCAGTGCAGGGGCAGCCTCCACCAGGACCCCACTCATGTCTCCCACCACCCCCACCCCCCTGCCACCATGGGCAGCCTCCACCAGGCCCCCACCCATGTCTCCCACCACCCCCACCCCCCAGCAGTGCAGGGGCAGCCTCCACCAGGCCCCCACTTATGTCTCCCACCACCCCCACCCCCCAGCAGTGCAGGGGCAGCCTCCACCAGGCCCCCACTCATGTCTCCCACCACCCCCACCCCCCAGCAGTGCAGGGGCAGCCTCCACCAGGCCCCCACTCATGTCTCCCACCACCCCCACCCTCCAGCAGTGCAGGGGCAGCCTCCACCAGGCCCCCACTCATGTCTCCCACCACCCCCACCCCCCAGCCACCAGGGGCAGCCTCCACCAGGCCCCCACTCATGTCTCCCACCACCCCCACCCCCCTGCCACCATGGGCAGCCCCCACCAGGCCCCCACCCATGTCTCCCACCACCCCCACCCCCCAGCCACCATGGGCAGCCCCCACCAGGCCACCACCCATGTCTCCCACCACCCTCACCCCCCAGCAGTGCAGGGGCACCCTCCACCAGGCCCCCACTCATGTCTCCCACCACTCCCACCCCCCTGCCACCATGGGCAGCCCCCACCGGGCCCCCACCCATGTCTCCCACCACCCCCACCCCCGAGCCACCGGGGGCAGCCTCCACCAGGCCCCCACTCATGTCTCCCACCACCCCCACCCCCCAGCAGTGCAGGGGCACCCTCCACCAGGCCCCCACTCATGTCTCCCACCACCCCCACCCCCCAGCAGTGCAGGGGCAGCCTCTACCAGGCCCCCACTCATGTCTCCCACCACCCCCACCCCCCTGCCACCATGGGCAGCCTCCACCAGGCCCCCACCCATGTCTCCCACCACCCCCACCACCCAGCAGTGCAGGGGTAGCCTCCACCAGGCCCCCACTCATGTCTCCCACCACCCCCACCCCCCAGCCACCAGGGGCAGCCTCCACCAGGCCCCCACCATGTCTCCCACCACCCCCACCCCCCTGCCACCATGGGCAGCCCCCACCAGACCCCCATCCATGTCTCCCACCATCCCCACCCCCCAGCCACCAGGGGCAGCCTCCACCAGGCCCCCACTCATGTCTCCCACCACCCCCACCCACCAGCAGTGCAGGGGCAGCCTCCACCAGGCCCCCACTCATGTCTCCCACCACCCCCACCCCCCCAGCAGTGCAGGGGCACCCCTCCACCAGGCCCCCACTCATGTCTCCCACCACCCCCAACCCCCAGCAGTGCAGGGGCAGCCTCCACCAGGCCCCCACTCATGTCTCCCACCACCCCCACCCCCCTGCCACCATGGGCAGCCTCCACCAGGCCCCCACCCATGTCTCCCACCACCCCCACCCCCAGCAGTGCAAGGGCAGCCTCCACCAGGCCCCCACTCATGTCTCCCACCACCCCCACCCCCCAGCCACCAGGGGCAGCCTCCACCAGGCCCCCACTCATGTCTCCCACCACCCCCACCCCCCAGCAGTGCAGGGGCAGCCTACACCAGGCCCCCACTCATGTCTCCCACCACCCCCACCCCCCAGCAGTGCAGGGGCAGCCTCCACCAGGCCCCCACTCATGTCTCCCACCACCCCCACCCCCCAGCCACCAGGGGCAGCCTCCACCAGGCCCCCACTCATGTCCCCCACCACCCCCACCCCCCAGCAGTGCAGGGGCAGCCTCCACCAGGCCCCCACTCATGGCTCCCACCACCCCACCCCCCAGCCACCAGGGGCAGCCTCCACCAGGCCCCCAATCATGTCTCCCACCACCCCCACCTCCCTGCCACCATGGGCAGCCCCCACCAGGCCCCCACCCATGTCTCCCACCACCCCCATCCCCAGCCACTAGGGGCAGCCTCCACCAGGCCCCCACTCATGTCTCCCACCACCCCACCCCCCTGCCACCATGGGCAGCCCCCACCAGGCCCCCACCCATGTCTCCCACCACCCTCATCCCCAGCCACCAGGGGCAGCCTCCACCAGGCCCCCACTCATGTCTCCCACCACCCCCACCCCCCAGCCACCAGGGGCAGCCTCCACCAGGCCCCCACCATGTCTCCCACCACCCCCACCCCCCTGCCACCATGGGCAGCCCCCACCAGACCCCCACCCATGTCTCCCACCATCCCCACCCCCCAGCCACCAGGGGCAGCCTCCACCAGGCCCCCACTCATGTCTCCCACCACCCCCACCCACCAGCAGTGCAGGGGCAGCCTCCACCAGGCCCCCACTCATGTCTCCCACCACCCCCACCCCCCAGCAGTGCAGGGGCACCCTCCACCAGGCCCCCACTCATGTCTCCCACCACCCCCAACCCCCAGCAGTGCAGGGGCAGCCTCCACCAGGCCCCCACTCATGTCTCCCACCACCCCCACCCCCCTGCCACCATGGGCAGCCTCCACCAGGCCCCCACCCATGTCTCCCACCACCCCCACCCCGCAGCAGTGCAAGGGCAGCCTCCACCAGGCCCCCACTCATGTCTCCCACCACCCCCACCCCCCAGCCACCAGGGACAGCCTCCACCAGGCCCCCACTCATGTCTCCCACCACCCCCACCCCCCAGCAGTGCAGGGGCAGCCTCCACCAGGCCCCCACTCATGTCTCCCACCACCCCCACCCCCCAGCAGTGCAGGGGCAGCCTCCACCAGGCCCCCACTCATGTCTCCCACCACCCCCACCCCCCAGCCACCAGGGGCAGCCTCCACCAGGCCCCCACTCATGTCTCCCACCACCCCCACCCCCCAGCAGTGCAGGGGCAGCCTCCACCAGGCCCCCACTCATGTCTCCCACCACCCCCACCCCCCAGCCACCAGGGGCAGCCTCCACCAGGCCCCCACTCATGTCTCCCACCACCCCCAACCCCCTGCCACCATGGGCAGCCCCCACCAGGCCCCCACCCATGTCTCCCACCACCTCCACCCCCCAGCCACCAGCGGCACCCTCCACCAGGCCCCCAATCATGTCTCCCACCACCCCCACCCCCCTGCCACCATGGGCAGCCCCCACCAGGTCCTCACAATCCCCAATCATGTGCGTAATGGTCAGCCTCCACAGCCAAAAAGCCCTACCAAGTAACCCATTCACCCACATGGAAATGGAAATCACATGTTACACCCCCAATGTTCATGAAGCTAATGAACCCATGTCCGTCACACACAATGGTTGCAATTGAATGGGAAAACACCCAACATGACATGCATGAAACCAATGAGATGATACCACACAGTGAAGTATGGAAACAAAATTGTATTGAAAAAAATAAAGAATGCTAAAGAAAGGAAACAAACTACAATGGGAATGAGAAAAAATAAGCTGCATGTCCGTATTAAAAAAAAAAACTGCAAATCTGAATCCAAAAAAATGTCGTCCAAAGTCAAATGTAAAAAAATCTCTATGCAATAAAGAACTATGTAAAAAACTACCAAGGGTCCATGAGCTTAACTGAACAAAGGAAACCTACTAAAAAACCTAACTAAAAATCAACTATATACAAAAAGTGGAGCAGTGTTCGTCGACTCCAAATCATAATGAGAAACAAAGGAAACCTAAAACTAAAGAACTATATACAAAGGCGGCGGGCAAGTCCAGCGGCTCACTCCGCTGTGTCCCGGGCCAGGGCATCATCGAACTCCTGTTCGATGTCCCGGAGGCGGTCCAGTTCCATGGCCCCGAGGGTCCGCAGGGACGACGCCGTGTCCTCCTCCAACCCCCTGCGGATTGCCTCGAGGCACTCGGCCCGCCTCAGGGCCCTCCGCATGGAGTTCTCCGCCCTGACCATTGTGAGCCGCGCCTCTTCCACCCGCCGCCGCTCCGCACCTATGGCGTGGCCCAACCGCTGCCACACGGAAGACACTCTCTGTCCTGGGTCCCCCTGCCCTCCGGCCGATGCCTGCCCCTCCGATGTTGAAAGCCCCGAGCCTTCATGTCTCCCACCATGTTGCTGCTGCTGCTCTGCCTCTGCCCGTGCACTGCCTCCTGCTGCCTGCACATCCTCCGCCGGCTGGGGTGCAGTTGTTGATGTGGCCACCCCTGCTGCACCTCCGACTCCCGACTGTGGCAGGGATGCCTCCTCCACCAGCCTGGCCGCACCGTCAGAGGCAGCTCCACAGGGCACCCAGGTGACTGATGGGTGGGAAGATGGCACAGAGGACGACTGGCGCGTAGGGGGTCCAGTTGAGGAGGGGGTCGGAGCAAGCCCCATCAGACGGCGGAATCCGGCCTGGGTGACCTGTCCCAGCAGGCTGACGTGGTCAACGAGCCATTCGAGATGACGTGCAGTCTCTCCATGAAAAGACTGCAGGTCACCTCGCATGGCCCGTTGACGCAACGCCACACCAGCCAGGACAGGCTCAACCCGGACCTGGATGGCCACGTCCGCAGGTAGAGGAAGGCCAGTTGACGTCAGCTCATCCCCTGCCTGTAAACGGGCCTGGACGTAGGCATCCCTGCTGGTGGAAGATGATGCAGGGACAGGATCGGGGACAGGATTGCACACAGGCACCTCCGCGGCGACCTGTGCTGCCTCCTGTCCCTGGTCCTGCACTGCACCACTAGCACCAGTGGGATCCCCACCTCCAGACCCCGTCTCTGGTGCTTGCACGGCCTCCTCCTCCACCAAACCCCCCACCAACCTGGATGACTCCGTGCCATCTTCCCCTGTTGGGCCCTGTGGGGTCCCAGCTGCCCCTTCTGCTGCCGAGGAGTCCAACTGCAACCTCCGCCTCTTGGACCTCCACCCGGCAGCTGCGGCCTGGGACGCGGCACCGGACTCCTCACTCCCCGACGAGATGACAACATGGGAGGGGAGCCGGGCCTTGCGTCTCCGGCTGTTGGTCGGATCCCCGCCGCTGTGCTCCACAGCACCTTCTCTGCCCTCTTCATCAGTTGACGCTGCAGACAGGGAGAAACAAAACACAGGCATCAGGGCACTGTACAATGGACACATACACACATGACAGTTGCACATGAGTGGCATTGGCAAACCTCAGACATGTCATCACAATCCCCAACACACATGTCATTGCAACTCGCACACATGAGCCATACCACAGCCATATCGCAACTGCCACCACCATCCCTACACATACGACAGCATCAGCAGCCAAAGGGGAGCCAGACATCACATGCAACACAGGAAGTGCACCACACATGTACACACACCACCACACTTGCATGCATGTGTACACCTCTGCCAAGTGTCGCACTGTTCAGACGGGCATCCATGTCACATCTGCCAATCAGGCTTCCACATACCGCTGTCACATGCATCCATGTTGCATCACTGTTGCACCCTTGTCAAATACACACACATGCACATGTACACAGTGCTCATACATGCAGCCGAAAACAACATACATGCGTGACATCACGGACATGTCTACTTACATTCACATTCATCCAAACATGTGTGTACGCACAACTGCATTTGCCATGCAAGCCTACACACACAAGCACCATCCATGTCTCACACATTAGAGCCCTCGCATGTGTCAGCCCCACGGCCCTATACACCCCCACCCATACTCGACCCCATACAAACAGATGTGCAACCTGCACAATATTGAATAATCACCACACGCACTGCTCACAATCAGGATGCATGTACACTCACCGCTCGACTCCAGGCGGGTCTGCTTCTCTAGGACCTGGACGTGGAGCGCTGGGGATATGCGTTCCAGGACCCCCATCTGTTCTTCCGACAAGTGGCCCCGGCGCCCCTTGGCATCCGCTGCCTTCAAGAGGCGCCAGGCCTTGTCCTGGACCTGAAGTCCTCCCAGCGCTTCCTGACATGTTGTGAGTCCCGGACTGCCACCCCCTCCGCGTTGATGGCAGTCACGATGTCAGTCCAGATGCGAGTCCGTCCTTCCTTGTCGGCGCGGGAACTTCCGAAGAGGGCATCATACTGCCCCAGGAATTGCTCCACCAGGACACCAACTTCGGTGGCACTGAAGCTGGTGCCCCTCTGCCTCTCTGGCCGGGGGTTGTCAGTGGTCACAGATGGTGTTTGCCCCGACATGACAACCCCAGAGGCAGGAGTGGGTGGGCAACTGGGTCCTAGGGCTTGGCTGTGGAGCGATGGAATTCCAGTCGGGAGTCTTCGGTTCCAGCAGAGGTGGTCACAGCAACAGCACCCCTGGCTGATGTGCAGGCAGCAAATGGCAGTGCACGTGGGCAGCAGGCAGTCAGGCAGCAGCAGATGGCAGGTGGGAGCGTGCTCGGGGCTCTGGGGGGCAGTAGTTCGGCCTTCTGGGCAGGAGCGTGGTCTTCCGTGTGCTTACGCGTGGCCAGCTTGGTACGGAGTGATTTGGCACGTGAAAATCCTGCACGTCAGCGTGAAAATCGAGGAAAGGCCCTTAGCGCGTAAGCGCGTCAGCACGCATACGCGATTCTATTGGACCAAAGGCCCTCAGCGCCTAAACGCGTCAGCACGCATACGCGATTCTATTGGACCAAAGGCCCTCAGCGCGTAAACGCGTCAGCACGCATACGCGATTCTATTGGACCAAAGGCCCTCAGCGCGTAAACGCGTCTGTGACGTGACCCGCACGGGTGTTTCCCACACAGCACGTGATGACAGAGCACACGTGGAAAGACTGCACGTCAGAGTGTCATCGCCTGTAATTGGACAGCACGTCAGAGTGTCATCGTGTGTAATTGGACAAAAGTGCGCGTAAACGCGATTGGCCTATGTACGTGTATATCAGGGGTGCGCGGACACTTACACACGCAAGTACGTCAGCGCACCGGTATCCCGGGGTGTGCGGGAATTTCCACACGCTATTGGACTGGGTACTGGATTTCAGGGGTGCGCGGGTCACACGCTCGCCTACAACACGCGCAACGCATTAATTTGCGCGCTAACAAAATAACAAGCTCAGACCCAGGATGAACATACCGTTCCTAGCAGCAGTGGGCGTGGCCTACCAAAGGAGGAGGAGGAGGATAGTCAGGGCCAGAATATTCACGCCCAGAACCAGCCTTTTCGGGATGCCTGATGACCAGGTGCATGGGAGGTACAGGTTTCCACCACACATTATACTGGACCTGGTGAGTGATGGGAGGATGACCTCACATCACCCACCCTGTGCTCCCAAGCACTCAGCCCCCTGGAGAAGGTCCTCAATGTACTGCACTTCTTAGCCACTGGATCATTTCAGCGGACAAGTGCCATTGTGGGTGGTGTATCACAGGCCACCCAGTGACGCTGCTTACACCAGGTCTTGAACATCACCACTGCACGCCCATCAGTCCGCAGGCACATATACCTGCCCAGAACCCCTGCAGAAAGGCATGCTGCCGCCCTGGATTTTTACGCTGTGGCATGATTCCCCAAAGTGCTAGGTGCCATCGACTGCACCCATGTGGCTCTACGTCCCCCCAGGGCATCTGAGCACATCTATAGGACCCGCAAGCACTGGCATTCCATCAACGTGCAGGTAGTATGTAATGCCAAGGGAATCATCACCTCAGTATATGCCAACTATCCCGGGTCAACCCACGACAGCTTCATTTACCGAATGTCCACCCTAAGCCGGGACCTAGAAGCTGGGCGGCATGGCGATACATGGCTGCTTGGTGAGTATGAATGCCACTGCACATGCATGCATGTCAGATACTGAGCAAGGTCACAACCCCACCAATGATACCAATCACCACCTCCACAGGGGACAGTGCCTACCCTCTCAGCCCCCACATGATGACGCCAATTCGGAACCCCACCACGCCACCCGAGGTAAGATATAACACAGCCCACATTACAACCTGGGGCATAGTGGAGCGCACATTCGGAGTGCTTAAGTCACGCTTTCGCTCCCTTCACCATTCTGGCGGGCAGCTGTTGTACGCTCCCCCAGTAGTGTGCAGGATCATAGTGGCAGCATGTGTCCTGCACAACGTTGCAACACGCCGGGGCCTGGCCGTGGACATGGTGGTGGCCCCACATCCCCAACCACATGCACAGCCGCTGCGCATGGGAGGGGAAAGGGCACGGGGGGAGGCAGCCCGTACACAGCTAGTGGCTAATTACTTCACATAGAAATCACACCCCTGTGGAGTGCACACTGCCCTGGCACATTCCATCTGACAATGAATGATGACTCAACCTGACACTGATCCTGAATGTCTGGAGAATGAACTGTGAAAACCATATCAGCCTGAGATTGTACACCTGGAAGTGTCACAATGTGTGCATCCCTACCCACACAGACACCACCAATGCAGTTTTGTGAAGTAACACATTCAAGCAGCTAAAATGAATACCCACTTGCAAAATTCAACAAGAGGACAGTGCCATGTCAGCCAACCCATCCCCAGCACCGCCACACGACACACCGTGCCATGTCATGCTATTTGCAGGTAAACAAAGTAATCCCCACAACATGACACTAGTGTCACAATGTAGAGTGTCCCTAATTGAAACTTGCAACACCTGAAATGCTCACAGTAATGCAGGACCAACAACAAACTTGAGCAGGTACTACCATTAACATGACATCACAAATGTTATATATTAGTTGTCTCACCACCTGGAAATGCCTGCACTCCCACCACTACCAACTGTGCAGTGTTGGCACCATGTAGAGTTGTAGCTGCACTGCTGCCAACATGGACCCCATCTCCAGACTAGAGGGCCTTGTGAAGACATGAGGAAGGGACCTGCAAATTGGGAGGTAGACACAGATGATGAGTTACACATCAATGCAACATGCAGTGTACAACACAGCAGCAATATGCACTAGGAATGTATACACAGTATTGACTAGACTACCCACACATGTAGTGGGAGTCCAATGTCACCATGTATGTCAATGTCACTTGGGCACACCCTTTGCAAGCCCATGGAAACGGGAAGCAGGAGGGGTGTGTGTGACTCAAACCCAAGCATCTGAACCAAATACATGACAAGCCTGCATGTGCCCAGCCACAATGCTGCGTATGCCCACAGGAACCACGGAAGCCAACAAATTGTCCCCGAAAAATTGGTAAAAAATATTTAGAAATTAAAAATAAAAATAAAAATAAAAATAAAAATCAAAAATAAAAATCAAAAATGGCCATTGATGGGCCCGGGGGGTTTGGGAGGCCACCCAGGAGGTCCGAGGACAGGGTGCACACCAAAACCCACCTGTGTGGGTCCTGGGAAAAAAAAACACCTCCATGGGCTCATGGCCCACACGGCTACCCTGTTGTGGGAGTATCACTGCTGTCGCTATTATCACCCTGTGCAGCTGCATCCGGAGGTGGTTGCACTATGGGAGGCAGCCCACGCAAGGCCCTAGTCTGCTCCTCCATGGCTGCAAGCATGCGGGTGTGGTAGGTCTGGTTCTGGAGGATGAGTGTGCGGAGGTCCCCATGCAACAACTCACGGGATGCCCGGACCTCCGCCCTCGTTGCCTGCATCTCAGCTGAGAGCATACGGGTGAGACGCTCCAGCTGCTGTTCTGTCCTTTGGTGTGTTGAAGCCTCAAGCTCAACAAGAGTCGTCCTGAGGTGAAGGAGCTCCTGCCTCAGGGCTTCCCTGTGGGCCTGGGACTCAATGGAGATGGCCTCCTGCAGAGTCGCCAGTGCCGCCCGCCTTTCCCTGTTGGACCCCAACATGTCCTCCCTGTGTGACTGGCAGATGGAGTCGTTTGCCTGCTCTAGTCGCTCCATCAGCCTTTCAGGGGGGACAATGGAAGTGGCCACCCTATCCATGGCCTGAGCCATCATCTCGGATGATGCTGCCTATTGTGTTGCCATACCGTAAATGGATTGCTCCCATGCGGTATTGCCAGGTGGCGTACGGCCACCACGTCGGCGGGCACCACACCTGTCTGGGGCAAGGCAAACTGCGCCTTGCTGTGCCGGCACTGCCTGAGGCTGCAGGACTGCATTCCCCCTCTGATCTGCTGGCCCAGGAACAGGATCAGATGTCGCGGAGTGTGACCCTGCATCCGTAACCACCAAAGGCGTAGCTGCCAACACTGACATCCCCATTGAGGGTTCTGACCCTGGTGCAGGTGGATGGGACAGAACAGATTCCCTCCCTGGAACACTCACCTGCGACGGCACGTAGGTCTCATCCGAATCAACACCTGAGTACAGCTCGGGGGAGGTGCAGCCAGAGACACCCCTTGAGAGCACGACCTGCAGCACTTGTGGGTTCTCACCCACCACCACACCACATCCCTCACTGGTGGTTGGTCGGCCCTCGGACCCCTCCTGGGTCTGCACCATCTCCACAACCCCAGCAGTATCAGGTGCGTCTTCCCCTGCAAAGACATAAAAACAAAGAAATGGAAACAGGCATTGGCACCATGGTACACAATGAGGGCTGAGAAGCAAGAGAACCAGTACTTGATTGACACATGTCCCACATGACTAAAACCCTCCCATGCATGCACCCTCACTGCATATGAAGGGCAGGCAAATGGCACACACTCATGACACCAAGATGGAAGATGAACACATTTTCTGCATGCTGCCTGGCAGTGGCATCACACATTGGCCTGTGATTGCCAGGTGAAACACACATGCCATCACACAGATGGCATGTACCATTGATATTGAGTGAAGATGGAGAGGAGGGCAGCACCTATTCATTCAGTCCAGTTCCCGCATGTAATAGCTTTTCTAATTCTAACAGGTCAGATTTTTCACCTGGAGATGCCAGTCTGAAATGGTCCAATTGCACAGGGACATGTGTGAACAAATGATATCCAGGTAACAAAGTCACTCCACTTTACCATAGCCATGCCAGACATGTGACTAGTGGACTGCAACATGCCTAGTAAAGGTGGTGGAATGCAAACAATCTGACTGAATGAACAGTGAAAAATAAGCAACAATGCTGTGGCAAGGTGACACTTCAAGGGCAACTGGCGTGCAGTTGGGCTAGATGTCTACTGTTGGCAGAAGGGATACTGCTATGGCCAAATGCAGCTCCGCAGGATGTATTGCATGAAGCATATGGCTGACCCATACGACTGAGGCGCACACACTCTCACCTGGCACACAAACAGAAGCCCTCACACACACACCATGCACATGGATGACACACACATGCATGTGCACTCACCGGACAATGCCTCGTAATCAGCCAGATCTCCCGCGCCTTGGATCTGTTCCTCCGTGACGTAGGTCCCAGCGACTGACTCATGTGGAGTGAGTTCCATGTTTACTACTGGAGACCCACCTCCAGTCACTAGAGTTGCGGCATGACTTGAGGCCAGCTTACTCTTTGCCCTGCGCTTTAGGTCATTCCAGCGCTTATAGCAATCATTGGCTGTGCGCCTCACGATTCCAAGGGCACTTACGATGTCCGCAACAGTCTGCCAGTGTGCCTGGCGTTGTGCAGGTGTGGTCTTGGATCCTGCAACAATGACCATCTCGTTGTCATGTGCGGACACATACTCGACAAGTGCATTCAGTTCGTCATCCGTGAAGCTGGGCTTCCTGGACGGGCCGGACTGTGTAGCCGTGTCTGGGGCATCAGCCTGTGCCGGACGAGCACTCTTCCTCTTCCGCTTGGAAGGTGGTGGTGATCCTGAGTGTCCTGCGCCGCTCTGGACACTAGGGGCAGGAGCCCTGGTGGACTCTGTATGAGGAGTGTGGGATTGCACACTCAGCATGGGAGTTGGTGCAGGCATTGGCTCTAGTGTGATGGTGTCAGGGGGAATGTCAGCAGCATGGACTAGGACCGACACTTTCCTGGCTGGGTGTGTGAGGGCTGGGGTGGATGGAGCCGCAGCTGCCCCTGCAGCCTCTCCGCCCTGCCTACTTGGTGCAGCAGATGACCTTGCTGCCCCAGATGCACGTGGCATGGTGACATCAACGTGCACCAGCGCACGTGTCATAGGCCTGCTGACCTGGAAGTCAGCCATGGAGTCAGCCAGGTCTGGTGCCACAATGGGCTGGTCCAACAAGGGCTGAGCATGGATGGTGTCAGCCACATCAGCCTCAACGGGAAGGGGGGGAGGATTATGGGTGCCCTTGACTGGTCCTCCACACATGGGGGGACAGGCTCACCCTGCAAGTAACGACCACGTCCCCTACCGGATCCACCACGGCCACCACTTGTGGCTCTTCCACCTTTGCCACCCTTACGGAATCCTCGGCTCCCAGCCATGGCACTGATGTAAATGTGCGTATGGGAGTGGCTGTAAACTATTGTCCTGGGCAATTGGGGGTCAAAGGGGTTGGGTACCAGATGGTAATTGTACCCTAGTGCTCTTGCAAGGCTGATTGTAACCCCTGGGGAAAGATGACGGGTCACGCTACGCACAGGAGCCCCAAAAAAGGGAGATGACGTGCACGCAACCCCTCCTAGACCACGTGTGCAGAAAGAAAAACCTGCACTACGCTGTGGCACCCAGTAACACAAGAATGAACGTATGTGTGTCACACGCAGCCTAGAATGACCTCTGAAGGGGTAGGCTACACACGGGGCAAGCACAGATGTTCGATACGTGCGTGACTCACCGTCTGCCAGGTAAAAGAGCGTGAAAAAGGAGCGCGTTTGGTTGGCAACACCCCCGCCAAAAGAAGATTTGTACGCTGTCTGAGGAGACAGGACAACAGTAGAAGGGAACTCTGTTTGAGGGAACAGGCCCAGGTAAACCAGTATAAGAGAAAAAAGAGAAAAAGCTGTCAGAGGTAACAGGGAATACGAACTTGAAACGCCGTGAAGTAAATCGCGTGTGAAACGACAAGAAGTACAGAATTCACCCACTCGCTCTCCACGAAAAGCACGTACAAGGAAATGGTGTTCTACACGTACCTTTTATACAGGCCCACACGTCCAGTGTCACTTACGCGGCGTGTACGCGCTAGGGCCATTTCCACCAATTACACGCTTTGTCACTTATGCGTGTAGGGCCATTTCCACCAATTACACGCTTTGTCACTTCTGCGTGTAGGGCCATTTCCACCAATTACACGCTTTGTCACTTCTGCGTGTAGGGCCATTTCCACCAATTACACGCGATGAGACTCTGACGTGCTGTCCAATTACACGCGATGACACTCTGACGTGCAGTCTTTCCACGTGTGCTCTGTCATCACGTGCTGTGTGGGAAACACCCGTGCGGGTCACGTCACAGACGCGCTTACGCGCTGAGGGCCTTTGGTCCAATAGAATCACATATGCGTGCTGACGCGCTTACGCGCTAAGGGCCTTTCCTCGATTTTCACGCTGACGTGCGGGATTTTCACGTGCCAAATCACTCCGTACCAAGCTGGCCACGCGTAAGCACACGGAAGACCACGCTCCTGCCCAGAAGGCCGAACTACTGCCCCCCAGAGCCCCGAGCACGCTCCCACCTGCCATCTGCTGCTGCCTGACTGCCTGCTGCCCACGTGCACTGCCATTTGCTGCCTGCACATCAGCCAGGGGTGCTGTTGCTGTGACCACCCCTGCTGGAACCGAAGACTCCCGACTGGAATTCCATCGCTCCACAGCCCAGCCCCAGGACCCAGTTGCCCACCCACTCCTGCCTCTGGGGTTGTCATGTCGGGGCAAACACCATCTGTGACCACTGACAACCCCTGGCCAGAGAGGCAGAGGGGCACCAGCTTCAGTGCCACCGAAGTTGGTGTCCTGGTGGAGCAAGTCCTGGGGCAGTATGATGCCCTCTTCGGAAGTTCCCGCGCCGACAAGGACGGACGGACTCGGATCTGGACTGACATCGTGACTGCCATCAACGCGGAGGGGGTGGCAGTCCGGGACTTACAACATGTCAGGAAGCGCTGGGAGGACTTCAGGTCCAGGACCCTGAACAAGGCCCGGCGCCTCTTGAAGGCAGCGGATGCCAAGGGGCGCCGGGGCCACTTGTCGGAAGAACAGATGGGGGTCCTGGAACGCATATCCCCAGCGCTCACGTCCAGGTCCTAGAGAAGCAGACCCGTCTGGAGTCGAGCGGTGAGTGTACATGCATCCTGATTGTGAGCAGTGCGTGTGGTGATTATTCGGTATTGTGCAGGTTGCACATCTGTTTGTATGGGGTCGAGTATGGGTGGGGTTGTACAGGGCCGTGGGGCTGACACATGCGAGGGCTGTAATGTGTGAGACATGGATGGTGCTTGTGTGTGTAGGCTTGCATGGCAAATGCAGTTGTGCGTGCACACATGTTTGGATGAATGTGTATGTAAGTAGACATGTCCGTGATGCCACGCATGTATGTTGTTTTCGGCTGCATGTATGAGCACTGTGTACATGTGCATGTGTGTGTATTTGACAAGGGTGCAACAGTGATGCAACATGGATGCATGTGACAGCGGTATGTGGAAGCCTGATTGGCAGATGTGACATGGATGCCCGTCTGAACAGTGCGACACTTGGCAGAGGTGTACACATGCATGCAAGTGTGGTGATGTGTGTACATGTGTGGTGCACTTCCTGTGTTGCATGTGATGTCTGGCTCCCCTTTGGCTGCTGATGCTGTTGTATGTGTAGGGATGGTGGTAGCAGTTGCGATATGGCTGTGGTATGGCTCATGTGTGCGAGTTGAAATGACATGTGTGTTGGGGATTGTGATGACATGTCTGAGGTTTGCCAATGCCACTCATGTGCAACTGTCATGTGTGTATGTGTCCATTGTACAGTGCCCTGATGCCTGTGTTTTGTTTCTCACTGTCTGCAGCGTCAACTGATGAAGAGGGCGGAGAAGGTGCTGTGGAGCACAGCGGCGGGGATCCGACCGCCAGCCGGAGACGCAAGGCCCGGCTCCCCTCCCGTGTTGTCATCTTGTCGGGGAGTGAGGAGTCCGGTGCCGCGTCCCAGGCCGCAGCTGCCGGATGGAGGTCCAAGAGGCGGAGGTTGCAGTTGGACTCCTCGGCAGCAGAAGGGGCAGCTGGGACCCCACAGGGCCCAACAGGGGAAGATGGCACGGAGTCATCCAGGTTGGTGGGGGGTTTGGTGGAGGAGGAGGCCGTGCAAGCACCAGAGACGGGGTCTGGAGGTGGGGATCCCACTGGTGCTAGTGGTGCAGTGCAGGACCAGGGACAGGAGGCAGCACAGGTCGCCGCGGAGGTGCCTGTGTGCAATCCTGTCCCCGATCCTGTCCCTGCATCATCTTGCACCAGCAGGGATGCCTACGTCCAGACCCGTTTTCAGGCAGGGGATGAGCTGACGTCAACTGGCCTTCCTCTGCCTGCGGACGTGGCCATCCAGGTCCGGGTTGAGCCTGTCCTGGCTGGTGTGGCGTTGCGTCAACGGGCCATGCGAGGTGACCTGCAGTCTTTTCATGGAGAGACTGCACATCATCTCGAATGGCTCGTTGACCACGTCAGCCTGCTGGGACAGGTCACCCAGGCCGGATTCCTCCATCTGATGGGGCTTGCTCCGACCCCCTCCTCAACTGGACCCCCTACGCGCCAGTCGTCCTCTGTGCCATCTTCCCACCCATCAGTCACCTGGGTGCCCTGTGGAGCTGCCTCTGACGGTGCGGCCAGGCTGGTGGAGGAGGCATCCCTGCCACAGTCGGGAGTCGGAGGTCCAGCAGGGGTGGCCACATCAACAACTGCACCCCAGCCGGCGGAGGATGTGCAGGCAGCAGGAGGCAGTGCACGGGCAGAGGCAGAGCAGCAGCAGCAACATGGTGGGAGACATGAAGGCTCGGGGCTTTCGACATCGGAGGGGCAGGCATCGGCCGGAGGGCAGGGGGACCCAGGACAGAGAGTGTCTTCCGTGTGGCAGCGGTTGGGCCACGCCATAGGTGCGGAGCGGCGGCGGGCGGAAGAGGTGCGGCTCACAATGGTCAGGGCAGAGAACTCCATGCGGAGGGCCCTGAGGCGGGCCGAGTGGCTCGAGGCAATCCGCAGGGGGTTGGAGGAGGACACGGCGTCGTCCCTGCGGACCCTCGGCCCATGGAACTGGACCGCCTCCGGGACATCGAACAGGAGTTCGATGATGCCCTGGCCCGGGACACCACGGAGTGAGCCGCTGGACTTGCCCGCCGCCTTTGTATATAGTTCTTTAGTTTTAGGTTTCCTTTCTTTCTTATTATGATTTGGAGTCGACGGACACTGCTCCACTTTTTGTATATAGTTGATTTTTAGTTAGGTTTTTTAGTAGGTTTCCTTTGTTCAGTTGGGCTCATGGACCCTTGGTAGTTTTTAACATAGTTCTTTATTGCATAGAGATTTTTTTACATTTGACTTTGGACGACATTTTTTTGGATTCTGATTTGCAGTTTTTTTTTTTAATACGGACATGCAGCTTATTTTTTCTCATTCCCATTGTAGTTTGTTTCCTTTCTTTAGCATTCTTTATTTTTTTCAATACAATTTTGTTTCCATACTTCACTGTGTGGTATCATCTCATTGGTTTCATGCATGTCATGTTGGGTGTTTTCCCATTCAATTGCAACCATTGTGTGTGACGGACATGGGTTCATTAGCTTCATGAACATTGGGGGTGTAACATGTGATTTCCATTTCCATGTGGGTGAATGTGTTACTTGGTAGGGCTTTTTGGCTGTGGAGGCTGACCATTACGTGGGAGACATGAGTGGGGGCCTGTTGGAGGCTGCCCCTGCACTGCTGGGGGGTGGGGGTGGTGGGAGACATGAGTGGGGGCCTGGTGGAGGGTGCCCCTGCACTGCTGGGGGGTGGGGGTGGTGGGAGACATGAGTGGGGGCCTGGTGGAGGGTGCCCCTGCACTGCTGGGGGGTGGGGGTGGTGGGAGACATGAGTGGGGGCCTGGTGGAGGGTGGCCATGGTGGCTGGGGTTTGGGGGTGGTGGAAGACATGAGTGGGGGCCTGGTGGAGGGTGCCCCTGGTGGCTGGGGGGTGGGGGTGGTGAGAGACATGGGTGGGGGCCTGGTGGGGGCTGTCCATGGTGGCAGGGGGGTGGGGGTGGTGGGAGACATGAGTGGGGGCCTGGTGGAGGCTGCCCCTGGTGGCTGGGAGGTGGGGGTGGTGGGAGACATGAGTGGGGGCCTGGTGGAGGCTGCCCCTGCACTGCTGGGGGGTGGGGGTGGTGGGAGACATGGGTGGGGGCCTGGTGGGGGCTGCCCATGGTGGCAGGGGGGTGGGGGTGGTGGGAGACATGAGTGGGGGCCTGGTGGAGGGTGACCCTGGATGCTGGGGGGTGGGGGTGCAGGGGGACATGAGTGGGGGCCTGGTGGAGGGTGGCCATGATGGCAGGGGGGTGGGGGTGGTGGGAGACATGAGTGGGGGCCTGGTGGAGGGTGACCCTGCACTGCTGGGGGGTGGGGGTGGTGGGAGACATGGGTGGGGGCCTGGTGGGGGCTGCCCATGGTGGCAGGGTGGTGGGGG
Source organism: Ambystoma mexicanum (assembly GCF_040938575.1). Lineage (NCBI taxonomy): Eukaryota > Metazoa > Chordata > Amphibia > Caudata > Ambystomatidae > Ambystoma > Ambystoma mexicanum. Next base: position 874,322,912 of record NC_090931.1, read on the forward strand.
TGGTGGGAGACATGAGTGGGGGCCTGGTGGTGGGTGCCCCTGGTGGCTGGGGGGTGGGGGTGGTGGGAGACATGCATTGTTGATCAGTAGTGCAAGGTGACATGTGGGTTGGCTGGGGGGCATGCCCATGGTGGATGGGCTGCCTGCGGGACATGAGCAGGGGTGCAGGGTAGTCCCCCGTGGTGTGGGCTGCCTGCAGGGGCCGTCGAGGTTGTGGAGCGTACACCTGGGAGGACCCACACGGCCAATTCACGTGTAGTACTCCCCAGAACCCCTGAAATACACATTCCCTGCTGAAATCGCGTGTGCAACTTCCCGCGCACCCCTGAAATACACGTACCCTGCTCGCACTGGGACAATCGCGTGTGGAACTTCCCGCGCACCCCTGAAATACACGTACCCTGCTCGCACTGGGACAATCGCGTGTGGAACTTCCCGCGCACCCCTGAAATACACGTACCCTGCTCGCACTGGGCCAATCGCGTGTGGAACTTCCCGCGCACCCCTGAAATACACGTACCCTGATGAAATCGCGTGTGGAACTTCCCCCGCACCCATGGAATACACGTACCCTGCTCGCACTGGCCCATTCGCGTGTGGAACTTCCCGCGCACCCCTGAAATACACGTACCCTGATGGAATCGCGTGTGGAACTTCCCGCGCACCCATGGAATACACGTACCCTGCTCGCACTGGCCCATTCGCGTGTGGAACTTCCTGCGCACCCCTGAAATGCACGTACCCTGCTGAAATCGCGTGTGGAACTTCCTGCGCACCCCTGAAATACACGTACCCTGCTGAAACTGCGTGTGGAACTTCCCGCGCACCCCTGAAATACACGTACCCTGCTGAAATCGCGTGTGGAACTTCCCGCGCACCCCTGCAATACACGTTCCTCGCTTGGCGTTTGCTGTTTGCCAGCCCGGTGAACTGGTCCAGGGTTAGCGCAGCCCTTTGCGATGATTTAGCGATTTTGATGGCTTTTCCTTGCGCGAGGGCGTTCTTGGGGGCGTTACTGGCGCTGCTGCAGGGTCGCTGCGATTCTCTGCGCCACGGCTGGTTTGGAAGCCTAAAATCCATGAATACGCTGTGCGTGGAAATCGGTTTTAGCGCACGTGCCTGGCGCAGTCAATCGCACGTGGACACTCTGCGCCAGCCGCTTGCGACACTTTTCTGCGAAATTCTATGAATTACCCTGTAAGATGCCAGGGCAGCTCAAACAAGCAGAGGACACAGAGGTGTTCCGTCTAGATAGTAATTTGATAAACCTGTGTTCGGGTTGGTAGAGCCCCACGCACACTCAACCAATGATCATCACACTCATGTTATGTGAAAGGTTACTTGTAAAGTGATTGCACGCCAAGAAGGCTTCATGGCACTGATTGGATGATAAATTGCTTGTGTATTAAAATGGGTGTGGAAGGCAAGCATTCCCCTGTTCCTGGTTGGAATAGGTGGATGGGTACATGCAATGCACAGAAGGGCTATTTCTGATGCTTGTGTGCATTCTTTTCAATTTAGGAAATCTGTGTACGAACCACTGTTGTCTCCAATGCATTCCTACCCCTTTCCACATGCTGAATGTTTTTTTTTTTCTTTTTTGTTTGTTTTATATTTCACTGTGAATTGCCGATTTGGTGAAATTGGAGTCAAGCACCCATGTGCACCTAAGGCACATATAATATGATAGGCCACTTTCCTAAATAGGGTCATCTGTGCATTTTGTGGAACCGGGCACCTAAAAAAAGCACATCCTCAGTGCTAAGTTAAGATTCCAGTTTTTCTGTGTATCATGCGTGTACATCAAAAAACTAGTAACACAATTCACTCTGCTGATACACGTGGTTTCCACACACCTATAGTAAGGCAACCAGCAACATCCCAGTGTGTATGAATGATAAGATATGGCATTTATATGAACCCTGCTTTCCTTTACACAGTTAGGCTATATGATATTAACTGTTATCATATAGCCTAACTGTATAAGATACCCGTATTTGGCACTCAGCCTAAGTGTGTTAGATAACTATACTCTGGACTGAGCCTAATTACATAAGGTAGCCATACTTCACATCTGAACTGTTGGTATAGGCTACTTATATTCCACTGCTGCGCTCTGAGATAGAACTGTGCTGCGCCCTATAGTTGGCCATTGTGTTCCGCCCCATAGTTGTCTTGTGTTGAACATGGCAGCACCCTATAACTAGCCATCGTAAGGTGATACGGGCGAGGAGCACAGCCATTACTGTGCTCCAGAAAACCCGGCCACTCACACGCTACTGCCATTGTGAACTGTGCTGCACTCCATAGTCATCCATTGTACTGAATTGTGGAAGGAAATGTGTTGCTCCTAGATGTATGTTAGGGGGCAGACATTGGGCCTCATTACACGGTAGGTCGGTAGCCATGGCGCTATTAGCGCCATGGCTACCCCCTTGCCGCATTCTGGGTCCGTGTTCCCGGAATAGGGACATACCGGGTCATTCCGAACCTGGAGGACCCGGTAAATCCCCATTCCGGGAACCATTCCCCATTCCCATTTGAGCCCCCATAGGGCTCAATGGGAATGGGGAAGGAGCTAATAACGGTACCGCAATTTGCGGTACCATTGTTAGCTCTGAAGTCCCTTAGCGTATCCCTCCCCTAACGCCTGGTAAAACCAGGCGTTAGGGGAGGGATCTGCTAAGGGACCTCGTAGTAGGGCGGTAAGGGATTACCGGCACCGGTGACCTTACCGGTGCCGGTAATCCCTTACCGCCTACCGTGTTATGAGGCCCATTGTGTTCGATTTATTTGTATTTTGCGAGAAAGGAAATGTGTTGCACCAAGATGTACTTTGGGGACAGGAAATGTGTTGTACTTAGATGTATAGTGGGGGCAAGAAATGTGTTACAATAAACATATTGTGAAGATTAGCCAGGTGTCACACTGAGATAGAATTATGAAGGTTAGCCACGCGTCACATTTAGATAGATTTGTGTACATTTGCCAGGCGTAACACTTAGATAGATCTGTGACGATTAGTCATGCTTCACATTGAGATTGAATTGCGAAGGTTAGCCACGCGTCACATTTAAATTGATTTTTGTACATTAGCCATGCATCACACTTAGATAGGCCTGTGAAGGTTTGCCATGCCTCACTTTTAGATAGAATTGTGAAGACTAGCTAGGCGTATCATGGATAAAATTGGGAAGATTAGCCATGCTTCACATTTAGATAGATTTGAGTAAATTAGCCAGGAGTCACACTTAGATCTGTGTAGCTTCAGCATGGCTCACTTTAAGACCGAATTTTGAACATTAGCCATGCATCACATTAGATAGAATTGTGAAGACTAGTAATGCATATCACTAGATAGAATTTGGAAGATTAGCCACCTAAAAGAACTTTGAGACTTCCCAATGTGCTAACCACCCTGCTCCTGCTCCCCTCCAACACACCTCCTACACACAAATGCACACCGAACATAAGTTACACTCACATACAAAAACAACCCCAGGCACTAGACCTTACACCTATGGATACACGCCAGTGCGCACAACCACAACATTAACAACATATGTCCCAGGAGGTTAGCTCAGCGACAACGTTCGCGCCTTGGAAGCAAGACAACACGAAGTAAAACAGGTTCGATCCCTGGGTCAGCGCTTTGAAACATCTGGGTGTTTACGTGTGTTATAAATACGCAACTAAGACAAAGAAAAAAACAATTACGCAAGCAAAATGAAAACAATTCCTGTAACAGTGCCTTGATGCCCGCGGGCTGTGTGAGCGCTTTAAAAATGCAAAATAAATAAATGAAATACCAGCCAGTCTACCCACAAAACACACGCACAACATAATCAGACATTCAGATACAATAAACAGCACAGGCATTGGGCCTCACAATTACGGCTGCAACAAGCCAGTGCCCACAAGCAACCCAGGTGCAATCCAACACACACAGACGCCGGTTTTTCCTTTTTCTGGACCTATCCTATCACTCTACCCTCACTAACCCACCCTATCCACTTTCTTGCAGAGCCGTGTGAGCACCTGGAGACTGCCTCTGTGGTGGCAGCGGGGTGCAGCATACGTCAACATAACATAACACCATCATACAGTGTTAACAGGCAACTTGGGGATTCTTAATCTTTGCCATAAAAGGAAAGTTTACATTGCCCGGGAACATTTTACAAAAAGGAATGAGCACAGTATAGGCTAATCAACTAAAGTCATTATATTTGTCCCCAGAATGTTCACCTACACCAGAAAATATTTATTTTACTACAGCACACATTAAATATTAATTTAGGGAGACCTCTATGGACAGCACTCTAGTCCGAGTACAAAACTTTTTTTTTTTAAATGATAGCAGAAATTAAAGAGTTTTCTGAGTATTTTTGTAGCAAACATGGCCGATCTGGAGAACAGGAGCACTGTCCAATAGAATTCTTTAAATGCAGCTAAGACCAAACCATAACGACTCCCATGTAGACCACGTCGTATTTGCCACACGAGTCAAAACACAATTATGACTCGACTATTTAATCCTCTTTCCACTGGAATCAAATTGTGAGTTCAAAATACAGTGGCCCTCATTACGACCCTGGCGGATTTTTTCCGCCATCGACGGACTTTCCGGCCATGGCGCAAAGTCCCTTTACGCCATGGCGGATGGCGGACTTACCGCCCCATTCCGAGGTCGGCGGGGCGGTAAGTCCCCATTGACCCATTTACCCTTCCCCATTCCCATTTCGGCCCCATAGGGCTCAATGGGAGTGGGGAAGGAGTTAATTACGCCACCGTAAAATACGGTGGCGTAATTAACACCAAGGTCCCAGAGCGCCATGGATTTTTCCGCCCGCAAAAAGCGGGCGGAAAAATGACCATGGCGCTCCAGGAACTCGTAGTTGGCGGTAAGGGGTCCGCGCAGCTAACGCTGGCGCAGACCCCTTAGCGCCAGGGTCGTAATGAGGCCCAGTGTCTAGACTAATCCATAGAGTACGGAGACTAGGAACCCTTCTCACCCACAGAATGCCAAATCTACCCGCTGCACACCACACCCTGCTGAAGATATTGATGGATTGTGAGAACAAGCAAATAACCACAGGCATCGAACCAGAACCACGACCAGCCTCAACTCTCACCCTTCTCAAAACACAATAGTCATCCCATGAGAAGAGGTACCGATCCAGTCCTTCCTCTGAGGCATTAGAACTTTCTCTTACACAAATCTGTCAAATGGAAGAGGTTACTACTTTGAATAAAATGCTTTGGTGTGGTGGTAGAGTGTGGTTGAAACAGCTGGACCGTGCAGATGCATAAACCGTGGGGCTGTTCCCCTCTCATTCTTTGTTCGGTGAGAATGCTGACCTATGTGCTCATATGCACTATTTGCACCGCTCACCAGAGGCGTTGCCAGGGGGTGGCTGAGGGGCCTATAGCCCCAGGTCTTCTGGTTCTAGCCCCGGATAGAAGCTCAGAGACTACAACCGAAAGGCTATAGCTAGCCCCAAATCCCGCCATTCCAGGCATTAGCTTAGCCTCTGATCTTTTCCAGACCTAGCAACACCCCTGCCACTCACTATATACATAGGCTACAGACCACATTACTTGGAATTACCCTACCAGATCAAAATCCTCCGTCCAGCATTATGCTGGAGGATCTTTAAGGATTCGTGGAACCACTTTTGCAATTGATGAACTTCCTCATCATGTACATTATGTAAAGCTAAACCAAACTCCTAAAATGTGGAAGAAGTTTGGAAGAATGAGGAAAAGGAACTTCCCAGTGCAGGGCCTGGTGTGCTGAAAGCTGCTACGTGCTGCGGATACTTTTCAGTTGAACATTTTCTGCTAAGATCAGTCACAGTTGTTCAGTGGGGAATGTGTTTCAGACAGGGCGAAAAAAAAAAGGATCAGATTTGCTCACCGTAAAAGGCTTTGAACAGTACATTGTAAAACTTGATCGGTGTTGGCAGTGGGCCATGCAGCTTGCACCAATCTTCAGTTTTACAATTAAGACTAAAATCGCTACTTCAAAAAAAGGGAGGTATGAACTGTGACTGCAGTACAAGCTGATTAATACTAGACAATTCTTAGGGCCTGAGTTACACAAATGTTTTCAGATGGGTAAATCAGGCCCTTAGTTATTAAAGGGAGTGAGATTTCACTTTGTATGCATATAACTCCATGTGACTTTTCGGCAACAGAACAGGGCTTTGGGAGGCGTGGGGGTCCATTGAGTGGGGCTAGGAGAGCAATTGATGGATCTTTGGTGGAGAACAAAAGTCAGCCGTTCAGGTCATCTGAGAGTTAACAATCGCTCTTTGGTGTTGTGTGCAATGCCTGCTGGGACTTGTCAATGGCAATGCCTTGCCTCATAGGCACACCACCAAATACCTCACTTGCGATTGTGTTGCAAGATGGTGGGGTGCTCCTAGGTGTCTGACCATGCCGTTTAGTGTTGTGACCCAAGCAGGATTGGATCATGTCACAGCGCAGGAGGAGAGGCGCCAGAAGGATTCAATGGTACATCTCTCTCATATAACTCATGGAAGAAGTGTCTCTTCAGAGTTCACAGAAACTTCATGAAGTCTTTTTTAGAATTCCACACCACAGATAAAGGTGATGGAAACCAATTTTAGAGATGGTGTTTTTTAATGTTGACTACATAAAAGAGGTGCAATGTCTCCATAGAGATCGCTTGGTGCTGCTTGTGATGGCGGAAGAGGTGTGATCGCTGTAGCTTTGTTACTTCAGGAACAGCCAGGTTTTAGCTTTTTACTGCAAGAAAATGAATTCTGTTTAGCACGGATGGAAGCAGGTAGGACAGTTCTGATCTGCAGGGAAGCTACAGAAACATCTAGGCTGTACATGCAGTATTTACAAAATCTAGGAATCACGAAGTCTGTGGCATTTATAAATCTAAAGAAATCGACTCTTCACTGATGAGGACCAACGAGGCCGAAACATGATTGGGGAGGCTTGTGCTCTCATGCAAAAGGGATGTGACAAAGCAGTTCAGACTGGACTCCCCCTTTTGGGGTGGGACCAAGCCTGATTTGCATATGGTCTTTCCCCTTTTGTAACAGCTTGGCAGGTGAAGAACGATGGTCTGGAGGGTTGCCCAGAGCAATGCCAGAGGTCCAGATGAATTCAAAGCCTTCCAGCCATCATCTCTTTGGTTTTTCTTTAGTCACCCTGAGTGGGACAGGTTTGCTCAGACGTGGGTCCCGTGCCTGCTCGGCCTAGAGACCCAAGTTACTCCTCACTGATAAGGCACAACAAGTCCGAAACATTGGTTTTGGGAAGCTTGTGGTCTTGTGCAGAAGGGATGTGACCAAGTAGTTTGTAGTTTGGGCTGGACTGCCCCTTTTGGGATGGGATCAGGCCTGATATGCAGATGGTATTTCCCCTTTTGTAATGACTTGGCAAGTGAAGAACGATGGTCTGGAGGGTTTCCCAGAGCAATGCCAAATGTTAACATTAATTCTAAACCTTCCAGCCATCGCCATTTTTTATGAAGGGGAGTAGTGCATCAATTTCCATAAGTGGAATTGTGGGCCTCCTTTATAAAACACCATGAATTGTATTATGTTTTCTTAATATGCTTTTTTACTGCACCAGTATGAATGCCTAGGCTTGCCATTGAGTGGTGTAATGTGTTCCTCCAATGATATGCAGACATAACTCTGCTGGAAGGAAATGAGCAAGGGGAAGATAAGATGAAGGAAAATCATTAAATAGATGCTACAAATACAGGGAGGGAAGGATGTAGCAGGGGAAGAATGCTTTCTGATATTATGGGTGCATGCCAGTCCTGTTAGGTGGACCACAGTTCTGCAAAAGGGAGGAAAAGCATATGTCCTAAAGTGTTGCAGTATTTTGGTTGCATTTTCAAGGCAGATTTGGAGAATTGTAACTTAGTACACAATTGGCCTCATTACAATTGTGCCGGTCCGGTATCAACGATGCCGGTAAGCCTACCAGCACCATTGTTACGGGACCACCACAGTATGACTCTGCGGGTGGGTGCCGTCCCGCCTGCCAGGTTCAGACCCGCCCGCAGCGTTTCACCGAAGCACTGGCACCGTTATTAACGTTGCCGGTGCTTCCATGGTCCCTATTCCCATTTGAGTCCTCTGGGACTCAAATGGGAATGGGGATTTACAATTTACTGGTGCCTGACTTCGCAGAATGCCAGGGTTGTAATACCCCAGTGTTACCAGCAGGGTTACAGCCGGACTTGTAATGAGGCCCATAATGTAATGTTGGATGCCTGAGGGGCTCAAGAATGTGCTCAGACAATCTTTGACATTTTGTGGGTTATTTGCTTGGACATCTCCATATGTTGTAACCCAGGTCAAACTCCACAATGTTTATTCTTTAACTGCAAACCCTGAGCCAATAGTGAATTATTTAAGAATGGACTGTGAAGAAAGGTGAAATCTGTTGGGAAGGGAATGTAGTGGTCAAACTGGTACAGTAAAATTAAAACGGACTGGGACCTTGATGCCAAGAAGATTATTATTATGAGTTTTCTCCAAGTGATGTACCAAGAAACATAACACTTTAGGGGGAATATTGTGCTCAACGGTCTTGTCATTTTATTTTATGTAATTGGGATGTATAGCGTGCACTGCTGCCATTTGCATTGTCTCCAAGCGCTCTTGTGGACCTCAAAGGGAAAGTGGGTGGGCGTTTGTTAGGAGAGGGAAAAGACAAGGTGGGTTTTGAATTGCACACCGGAGGCATCGTGCTTGCAAATGGGAAGCCTCAAGTGTTTGATATGTCAGTGTGCTTTGGTTAGTCAGTGATGATTGCAAGACCTGATATGAGAGGTGTAAAGTTTCAGAGTATTTTGGCCGAGCTAGAGGGTTTTCTGTAGGTGTTTGTGTTGGCTTGGTTAGTCAGCATGTGGTGAGTGTGGTTGGTTGAGTATGAGGTTACGTATAAGTACGGCTTATGAGGTTGTTGGTGGATTTCTTATGGCTAGCTCGATGGGTTTCCTGGATGTGAAACCCAAACACTGTATAACATACACCAACCAACCGAATGCGCTTTAGGGAAGCATGGATATGAATGCAATAGAGCACAATACTGAAACAATGCAATGTGCCTACCTAGGGTCGCCCGAATGCAAACACAGGAAAGCACAAGATAAAAATAATACAGTGCACACCCCCAAAGAAACCCAGATGTGAACACCACAGAGCAACAATATTAGGCAATGCCTTTTCTTATGGAATACCCGGGTATTATAAGATAAAAGGCAGCATATGGAACAACTCATTGAGCCATCCTTACGATACCGAGGTGTGAGATAGTACGTAGACACAATAGGGTGGCATGTATCACACTGAAATACACTTACAATGGTATGAAGATGTGAGTTACAGTTTAGTTCACAATAGAGCCAATGCATTGTATTCTTTTAAGGTGCAAAGATCGGAGACAATATAAAGAGAATGTAAAATGGAGAATATATATAGTCAACAATATATAAAGACCACAATGCAATGCACTTTTCTTCAGTTCAACTAGAAGGGAGCGAACAATAATAGCACACAGAATAGAGTATTGTGGACAAGACACAAATTCTCATTCTCATTCCTAACTCCGCCAATCACACAAGTGACGCTGACACCATCAATAAAATCTTCTGAACTATTCAGAACTGGATGGCCACCCACAATCTCTGTCTCAACAATGATAAGACTGAGCTACTCATCGTGGGCTGCCCCTCACGTCTCAAATCCATTAACCCTTCCTAACGTTCCTTCATCATCGATCACACTGATATCCCTGTCCTCAAACACGCCAAAACATTGGGAGTATACCTTGATGTCAAAGAATCCATGACTAGGTACACCAACTCCCTCTCCTCCTCTACTGCCCACACTGCTTATCTTATCTCACTAAGTAGACAGTTACTAAGCCCCGACAACTGTCTCACCCTCTCAAGAGCTATCATCCAGAGTAAACTTGACTATTGTAATATGCTGTTCAAGGGCACGTCCGCTTCCAACCTGGCTAAGCTACAGCTACTATAAAACAGAGCCCTGCGCGTGACCTTAGGCCTCTTCAAATGTGACCACATCTCTAGAATTTGTCGTGAGGTCCACTGGCTACTGATAAAAGCATGCATTGACTTTAAAACATTATCCGTTGCACACTGCTGCATCTACTTTGCATATTATGGTCTGATTATTGACTATCTCCTTACTATGGGCCTCATCACGATTTGGGCCGTAACCCAGGCGGTATTATCGTGGGGGCTATTAGCGTTACCGCCAAACACCCCGGCCCTATTAGCGCCGGATCACGGGTTTGGCGGAATGGTACGTTCCCATTCCCCATTGGGCCTAATGGGGAATGTTCGGCGCTATTACCACCATCGGTAATAGCGCCAAAAATCAGCAAAATCGCAGCGGATTTGCCCCCAGCTCAGAGCTGGGGGTATATCTGCCATGCCCATGATTCTGCAGACCCTTAAATGCAGCGGTTAGAGCGTTACTGCCGCATTTAAGGGTTACTGCCAAACTCATGATGAGGCAGTATGTCTGATTGTATGTCTTCTCTTTTCTTATGTACAAACGCTCTGATACCCATGGGTCAGCGCGTTACACAAATGTTAAAAAAAATAAATAAATACATTCTGTTTGTATTGTCATTCCCTGGCACCAGCCCTTGCCGTTCCCTCAATCATGCACTTTTTAATCTGTGGCCATTGGGGACATGCAGTGCACAGCAAGAATAGAAAGTATATGAATACATTAGAATATTCCTAAGGTTGGAATGGCAGACGTGCGAGTGAATGTTGACAATCAGGATCATTTTGGTCCAGCACATAGAACATTAGTGCATCGCCAGACGGTCTGGCATGTTAGGCCGCAGTGCGCCCGTGGGAGCTCAATGTGCTGCTGGTAGTTTCTCTATAGTTCTACGTCAGATTGCTGTGTTTCCTCTTTGATAGTTGTAGTTTGACGAAGATTCTTCCACGCATCATGGGCTGTACTGGTTTGATGGATTGGATACCACACGGCATGCCTGCTTTCCACGGTTTCCCTCTTTGGAGCGTTTTCTGCACAACACCTTTCCACATTGTTTGGAGCTATCGTACCTCCTCGTGGTCTCTCCATAGCCTTTCTTAGACTTGCCATAACCCGCTTGAACTTGTCTTCACCTATCTTGGCCTTGGTGCCCTCTTTTTTTTAACTTGGAACTGCTGTTCTGCTTTATGGAGCTATACAAAACAACATGAGAGAACTACCCCTGTTATACTGGCAGGATCATAAGGGGCAATGATACACAAGACCAAATCCAAAGGACCTGCCAGTAACAGGAATGCCACCACAAAAGAACACAAGGGAGAGAGAATTATCCCGTATGGTACCCGTAACTCAAGAATTATCCCGTAACTCACAGCGCCTGTGAGTTGCCTCACTCCCTGAGCTTGTGCACTGCACCACTCCCTGATCTTGTTCACCCTCTCATTTCTTGGGCGTGGTCATTGTCACCTCGGTGGGCCAGTATGTCTCACTTTTTGAGAGGCAGTGTACCTTTCCCTTTCTGAGTATTTGCACTGCCACCCCCTGAACATGTGCTTGCCCATTTCTTGAGCTCGTGTCTTGTCGCCTTCCTGAGGTGCCCCTGCTGCTTACCTGGGTGTGTGAGTGTCATTGAGATTGTCCTCTGCCACATTTTATTCACACATTCGTGCTACTCTTGTCCATTGGCCTTCTAAAATGTGTATGCAACCTTTCATTCTGCCCGTTATCCATCTGGCACAAAGATCCCAGAGTGGCACTACACACGAGAGTCCCTGGCAACATACTCCTCACATGGCCCTTACGTATTCGCTCAGCCCTTGGCGTAACTTCTGCATCCCTGTTGTCTTGTGTGCTGGGTGCTTGTGCCACTTCTTTCATCTACAGAATCGCATATCATGTCAGTATCTTTGCAAAATTTACAAATTACAAATTGCACATGTGCTGTTGGCACTTTCCCTAAATAAAAATCAAAAGGCCTTGATCATAGAGCTTGCACTTGCTGGTAAGCCTGAATTCGCGTTCTGAAACACTTGTGTATGAGCGCGATACAAATAAAATATCATATCATAATTTGATCAGTATGTCTTTTGGTCAAATACAAATATGTTGACTCATGATTTTCATTATAAAGTTTTATTTTATTAAAAAGTGATTTCGTCCAACTGGGGTAATTGCTGCAACATTCATATTATTCCATTTGTTTCTTATAGCATTGTTTTAAAATATTGTTCACTAGGGCTGGTCCTTACTTTAAAAATCAAACAAATAACACCAGGGGCCGTGTCGAATCATGTAGACGTGTTTCACCCGAGCTCCGTCCAGCACATCAGAAATCCTCCATTTCTGACTGAAAATCCAGCGTTTTCATTCAAGACCTGTCTCGGGGGATCGCCCTTGGAGCTTGTGGGGGCTGTGGTCTGGTCCAACTGATGCCGATCACGTACAGTGTCCTGGGGACTGAGTGCGACAACAGTGGCCTGGAAAAGCTTTGGCTCCACACATGCTGCAGGGATGACGGGACCGTGGCCCGCTGTGCTCACCACCTGAGGTGAGAGTGCTGCAGTGACAAAGTGAGCAGGTCGTGATCCCTACGGGACCAGATTGGTCTGGTGCGTGGGAGAGCAGCACCATGTAGAGGATGGCCAGAGCTTTGGGGGGCCCAATGATCTGTTCCTTAACTAGCAGAGGTGCGCCCTGTTCAGCAATGAACCCTCGCAGACATTGGGACAGTGTCTGGGATTTGGGCAGCCGGCCGTGTGTGGCAGTAGGCGATCCTCTCCTCCTCCCCACAACAGCCTGGTGGCGGAGAACCCTGGACTTGCCCACTATAGGGGTGAAAAAGGCCTGTCAGGTGGCTTCTGGGGCCCACTATTGTGCTCGCATCAGGACTTCCGTGGTGCTTGCGAATCCTCACCAATACCCCCAACTGGTGCACTGATCCGGAGGACACTGCAGAGGGTCAATTGGACCGGCCACAACAGCGATGGCTTTTTCACAACCGACAGGCTGCTGCAAGATGTCTAAGGAGAAACAAAAAAAGCCAGTCATTCAAGCCAAAATGGATCAGTATGCCACATCCCTACACTCCATCCCCAAGCAGATTGCTCCAGAGGCAGCATTTTCCCCCACAACAAAACCTCAGGGCCTGACCTTCACGGATATCATGCAGGCCATCAATGACTCAAAAACCACACTAGAGAACAAGATTGACACAGTATGAGTGGATGTGGCACTACTCAGACAGTACCTGCACAAAATAACCCCCAGGATGAGTGTGGTGGAACAACAAGTGTCAGATTCGGAAGACACTATCCAGTCGATGAAGCGTCAATTATCTCACTTGCTTGGGTGGACTAAGACACTGGAAGACCGTGTGGAGGATGCAAAGGGCAGAGCCAGGAGGAATAACTTGCACATTGTGGGGCTACCGGAGTGGAGCACTGGTTTACAAACCTGATGGGTCCCTCAGACCTCTCTAGCTTTATCTCAGTGGTGAGGGCAAATCGAGTGCTGGACAGGCCAAAACCTTGGGTGCACCCCTACGTGCGCTGGTGGCCAGGCTCCTTAACTACCAAGACCAGGACACAATCCTTCAAAAGTGAGGATAAAGGTACCTGTGCAATAGCACCTGGAGCATTCCAAGTGCAGAATGGCATTATCTCTATAAATGATCTCAGGCCCAAATAATCAGACAGAGTCAAGGAATATGGCAAAATACTACTTTATTATCAATTCGATAAAATAAGGGAAAATGGCGAACAAACAGATTTCAGTTTACACACTCTCAATGCATTTTAGTTTCACAAAGGGTTTAATAGCTCAATATATGTCAGCTATGATGTCATCCTACGCGTCTAACAGTAAAAACCTACTGAGTGGAGGGATTGGCTAAGGGAAACGTATATACCTATAGTATATACACTATAAGTGTTATTATCATCATTGGATGGCCCTTATATGGTAGGCACGTCTTGAACTACCCCTAACTGCATAAAATATAGATGCTAACATGATACCAGCAGCAGATAGGCTTGTGCAAAAGTGCATGGTCCATCACCGCATACGCCCTCATTATTGGTTGGCACTCTTTTACCAACCTTGAGCATTCGGCTCATTAGCAATAGGTAAGCAATGAAACCAGGTGCCGGGAAACAACCTCAGACAACTGTCTTTGTTAGATAATTAGCCTACCATCTCTCATCAGTTAGGCTCTAAACTAAGTCTTCTACTTTGCAGTTGACCTTGCTGACTTTTCTCTTGCTCTGAACTTTAAAGGGAGTGAAGGTACATTGCTATCTTTGTCTTGAGCTTTATGTATAGGCCTTGTTTTACGGTCCCGAATGACGTATGAAGAGATCATGATTTTGTCCATTCTGTTCTTCTATTTAGTGCTATTTGATTCAATTATATTGGGTGCTGTTACTCCCCTTGTTCTCTGGAGACTTAGTTTCACTGTTCTGCATGTGCTTTCTGCATCTTTAATTGACCAATACTTAGCACTCACAACTGTTCACTCCTTTACTTAATTTGAGAGAAATATGTACTGCATATGTAGCTTATCCTCTTTGACTCCTTTCAAATCTTGCAGTTGCTTCTTGCTGTGACATCCTTGATTCTGAGCCAATGAAATACCCTTTCTTCTTGCACAAATCTGCATTCCTATGCCTGTCAGCTCTGCAGCCTTGGTTTCCCCTCTCAAGGCTTCTCGCTAACTTTTATATGATGCCGACATCCATTTTCTCAACATGGTTGCTTTACTCGCATTCCATTTCATACCTTTTGAAGCGTCTACGTTGTCTTATCTACAGTGTGTTTCTGCACATATACATCGATTCCATCTCTTGTCACTTATCATCTCAGTATATATGGTTTTCTTCAAATTTACATATGTTTACTTCGTTACCTCAGACACATCCTCATTGTTTAGATATCCATATATCCATATATAGAATTCAGTGGGCCTCATTCCGAGTATGGCGGTAAGGGATAGCGGCCACCGCTAACGAGAGCGGTGGCGGTAATCCCTTACCGCCATACTCCGAGTTCCCTTTGCGCCATGGAGGTTTTAACACCTGCTTTTAGCAGGTGTTAAAAACCATGGCGCTAAGGGACCTTGATGTTAATTACGCCACCGTAATTTACGGTGGCGTAATTAACGCCTTCCCCACTCCCATTATGCCCTATGGGGCAAGAATGGGAATGGGGAAGGGTAAATGGGGATTGGGGAATTACCGCCCCGCCAACCTTGGAATGGGGCGGTAATTCCGCCATCCACCAAGGCGCTGCCGGTCCGGGTACGGCGTCAACCAAGGCGTTAATAGCGCCATTGGTTAGCGCCGTACTCGGAATGAGGCCCAGTGTGTTCACATATCTTCTCCTTCTAGTGGTGTCACTTTTCATTTGTCAGAATTTGCTTATAGTTCTTGTATGTCCAGTGGTGTCTGCAGGCTCATGTCTACTGTCTCACTCAGTTTGAGTGTACATTCGATATGGGTGTCTGAGCGCATAATGTCTCTCAGACCTTTGTTGTGGTATTGGATGCTATCAGGTGTCAATCAAAGTGCTTTCTTGCTGTTCTACCAGTATGACAGAGGTGAGTGGGTGGGCTCTCTAAATGATGTTTAAGTCTGCCTCTCTACATTCCCTTCTCTGGTCGAGTTCATGGCCACCCCCTCAATAATTTTCTTCACCTTCCCTTCACACTGTGGTTTCTTAGGCATCCATATCTTTGTCACCCCCTTTCAGGTCACCTGCATTCTTTATATGTTCATCCACATACCAAGTCATATGGCAACACTAACCTGTCAGTTAACAGAACAAATAACGTCCCACATAGTTCTTATGGTCCTTGGGATAATAAAACTTTATTCCTGGGGATACAATGGGGCTCCCTTTTGAATGCTCACAGGTGGTGTTCTCGGTCTGTGTGTGTTCGTCAGTCACAGCATTTACATCGATCATTATAATCATCACAATAGATTTCTTTGCTGTCGTCTTACATTGTCCTATGATTATTCTTATAAGACAGTATCCCAGAAACACTAACACTAGAATTGCTCCCAACATTTTTAAGGCATTCCTCAGCCAGGTTGGAACCCATGAGATCAGATATGAAAACCAATCTTCATCTTCCCTTTTCTCTACTTCTTCCACCATTTTCTTATGCAGGGTTGACGACAGAGAGACTACTTCTGTCAGGGTTCAATTTTCTCCATCATGGGCAGGTGGGTATGTACAGCAAGAAGGCACGATCTTGCTGCACACGCCTTGTTCCATTGCTGTAATTAAGTCCAGGACATACCTGTTTTGGAGGGTCGTGAGCCTGATGGCCCATAATTCGTCTTTAATCTCATGAAATCCTTTTATCGTTGTGTTAATTGTTTGTAACAGATCCCACTTTGTGATTTGTAATCACTTGGCTACTGCTGCAGCTTGAATTCCTGCCATAAATCTGGCTGTAAATATCACTGCCTTCCTACTGAACAATGTATGCTCATCTGTTATGCCGTGATAAGCTTCTATTGATTTTGCTGAAAAGTAGTTATCTCTCTTCTGCCGAGTGAGGTTGAGCGACCTCTTCTTTCTTTGATGTGCATCCATTTTTGGAAAGTTGGTTATATGAAGATCACTTTGGGGGCTCACCAATGCTGGAACATGTATCACCACCATAGAACGTCTTAATCCACAATTTATAGGTAGCTTCATATAATTTTTGGATCCGCAGGCTCAATACTTGTCTATTAGCACAGCAGTTCCTCCTTTCATTCCTGGCACATCAATTATGTGTTTGCATCCTTTATTTTCTCCAACTTTGGTCTGATCACTGTTTCTGAAGTATAGTGCTGCATTCTTCATTGACAGTATGGCTACAGGTCCTGCATCATCTTCAACCCATGTTAATAACTTTGAATACTTGGCCCATTCCTTAAGGCATTCATCATTCACTACTTGCACTATTGTCTCTGGTGCTGTCATCAATAAGTGTGCACTAAATCCTAACATTCCTTCTTCCCATCCTGTACTGGTGGCTACTTGTCCATATAGCAATTGCTGAGGTCTCTCCCAGCATCCAGGCAATAATGGTGTTTCCCATATATCTGCACAATCCAGTCTTTTCTGTTCAACAATCTTTAACTCTCCTTTATTCAAACCATTCAATGAGTACAGGATCATTTTGCTCTTCCATCTTTCTATCGTCTTTTATCGTCTTCTGAGTATTAATGTAAGCATCTTCATACTGGAACATTCTTTTTGACATCCATTGTAGAGTTGCCCACTTCCCTTCAAATTATCCTCTTATCATGCATGCTGCTAGATGGCTGAGACACTTTGCAGCATGTGTAGGTATTTCTCTTTATATAAATGTTCGGGCTGTGCTCATGTTATAAGGGATGAGAGAACATACATAGCATCCCTCAGCTGATGTTCATTTCCCCATGCGCAGGTATTTTTTTAATGGGCTAACTTATCAAGCTATGCATTGATATCCTGATAATTTTATCCAGCATCCCTGTCGAGCCGATTAAATATCAGGGAAAATGTCACTCATGCTTTTGTTAGGAATAGAAACAGATATCTCATTGTTATATACACCATCTATATTGTAAAGCATCATTTGACGAAATGCTATAAGAATAAGGACACAAAGACTACACATTGTACAAAATGTAGCAACATGGAATTTTGCAAAAGAATTAATGCGCCGTACTGCATTTTGCATATTAAGTGGCCTTCTTGCTAGCAATGTGTATCTTACAAAATGGAAGATTCCCATTCTTTTTACTCAATGTTTTTGTCCTGTTACTTTTTATAATAACCACACCTTTTTTATAATAACATTGCAATGATGATCCTGTGGATAGTAAAGGCTGTCTTAGGATTTCCAAAAACGGTGACAATATCAAAGTTTTGTCTCACTAGAGCTAGATAGGATCAAAGTACATATAAAAAAACAGCATACAAGAATGGGTGCAAAGTTATAGGCTACTTAAAGTGTTGTGTGCTCTTCTTTTCTTCAAAACATTGTCTCTTTTACCTACCAAAGTTAGTTCTGTGAACACTGAAAAGTTTATTCATTTCCCTTTAAACTTGGGGATGTTCGATAGTTCAAATTGTTTTTTATTTTGATGACTCTTGTTGGCTCTTGGTAGCCAATCTGGTCTGCATACGTGGAACTTCTTCTCTTGCTTCACTGTCAATGGTTGTCAGAAGGGTAGGGGTCACTCCTTTGTAGAGCTTTACATTATTCAGATGCAGCAAGGCGCATCTTGTATGATTCTTCTTCATGGAATTAGGTTTGCCCTCCTCTACTAGGTACAGTCCTTTGAAACAGGGCTTATGACAAGTGCGGACAAAGCTTTCGATGAGCACTTGGTGTCCAGGATACAAACTCAGTGTTTTTAAAGGTTTGGTAGGGTTAATTATTTGGCTTTCTTCCTCCATCTTCTTCGACCCTTCGCTCTGCTTTTTTATCTTTTGGGATATAAAAGAAACACTAGCGGTCATATTTGTCAAATAATCATGCATCTCATCCCCATGTGCTTATGCTACACTATGGGCATCAGTTTCTAATCGAGTGGCAGGAGCAAGGGGTGCTCTCATGTGGCGTCCAGTCACCTACTCATGAGGAGTCACCTGGTGATCTGAGCCAGGCTCGTTTCTTAATGCAATAAGGGCAAGGGGTAGGTAATATAGCTATCCCTTTTTCAAAGTCATCTTTATCTTGGCTACCCTCTCTTTAAGGAGTCTGTTTAAACGCTCACAAATAGCATTCGCCTGTGGGTGAAAAGCCGATGAAAATGTATGCTTTATGCCGAATAAAAGAGCTATTTGCTCGAAATACCTCATTTACAAAATGCAACCTATTATCAGAACGTAGGGCTTCGTAAACACCCCATCTAGGAAACACCACACATACGAGAAACTTGGCAGCACATGTCGCATCAGGGTGTGTGCATGGACCTGCCTCAACCCATCAGGAAAAGGACACACTACTACTAACATATATCTATAGCCATTGCATTTTTGTAACATACCCACATAATCTATATGCAGTTGCTGAAAGGGACCCTTGAGAAGGGGTATTGCTCCTCTCACTGTTCGTAAGGCATGCCCTGCTGTGAATTCTTGACAGACAATGCAGTTCACAATAAATTGTGCAATGTGTTCTAACACATTTGGCAAAAACCAGTCTTCTGCAATTATGGCAGCAAGACTTTCTCTGGTTATATGCGCGGGATACTGAAGCTGATACAGCACAACTTTCAATAATGCTAGTGGGATAACTGGCCTTCCAGTACTATCTTGTCTCTATATAGCGTTGGTGGGGGATAAAGAACACCCCTGCCTTTTCCATAAATCTTGTTCCTCTTGTGGAGCTCAACCTTGCAGTTCAATTAACTGTACAATGGATAACATATTAAAGCCTTCTTTCATCATCATGCATCATTCTGACATTTGCTTAACACTTTCTAATTCAAAATTAGAAATGTTTGGAAAATCTTTTTGCTTCAATGTCTGCGGCTCGTTGCCACGAGAAATCATGTCTGCCCTCTTAGTATGGGCTGCGCACTTCACCACGGTGCCAGCCAATTGGAGCTTTAGTACCTTAAAAAGTGTGTCCAATAGCAGAGCATGTTGCACTAGTGTGCCATCTGCATGGAGGAAACTCCTCCTTTTCCAGCATGACAATCCTGCGTGTACGGTTGATGTCACATAGGCGGAGTCAGAGTACACTGTCACTTCCTCATCCTCATATCTCTGAAGTGCAGTGATAAGTGCCACTAATTCTGCAGCCTGTGCTGAACAATGTGAAGGCAATCTTGTGCTTGTCACTACTTTAAATTCACCATTCATTTTTAACTTCACTACTGCCGATCCAAAAAGCCATTCTCCAGTCGTTTGATTAATTGTTGAAGTTCATCAATGAATAGAATTCCCCCCTACTAAAGCCTTTTTTTTTAACGTGGGGAATATCGTCATACAACTCCTTATACGTTGTGCAGTTATTTACATAATCTCCCTTTTCTACTGGTTCTGCTATATATGTTGCTGGATTCACTACTCAACATGTAATGATTTTGATAGCTGGATTTGAAATGATCACATCATATCCTGATGCTCTTTGTGTAGTCAACATATTTTTAGGATTTTCCAAAATGCTGAATAGGGAATGTTCGATGAATAACATCATTGAGGACCCCATTATAATACTTGCAGCTTTTTCAATATTGAAAGCAGCAGCAGCTAATGCTTGTTCGCAGTGGTAATGTCCTATCATTACTGGGTCTAAAATCCCACTATTATAAGCCAATGGTTTACGTGTATGTGCTAAAGTTGTCTTCTGCGTAAAGCCTGCTGTCATCACTACTCCATCTGAATGAGAAAATAAGTAAAACTCCTCAGTATAGTCTGGAATCCCTAACACAGGGGCTGTGCAAATCACCCTTTTCAACTCTTCAAATCATTCTGTCATCTCGTCTGACCATATTATCTCACCTTTACCTGTATGTGCTTCCTTGAGTCCTTTCAAAAGTGGTTTTATATATGTACAGTTATCAAAAACCCAGTCCCAACAATAATATTGTAGGACTACAAATTGTTGCAATTCCCTCACTGTCTCAGGTATTAGAGTTTCCATGATTGCTTCTGCTCTCTCAGGTGTCCTCTTTCTCCCCTCTTGGGAGATTATTTGTCCGAGATACACGACATCTTCCTGGCAATACTGTAGTTTCTCTTCATCCACTTTGTATCCTTTTTCTGCTAGTGCTGTCATTAACTTGACTGAATCTTCTCTGTGTTTTCCTTCTGTTTCAATACACACTAATATGTCATCTAAGTACTGAATCATTGTGCTCTCAAGCTGTACATTACCTGGGTAAATTCAAAGGACTGTATTAAAGATTGATGGGGACACACAATACCCCTGTGCCAATCTTGTATGTTTCCACTGATGATTTCTATAGAAAATAAGGTTAAATCTTGGGAGTTCTTATGAAGTGGAATTGAAAAGAAGGTATTTTTCAAATTTGAAATCTACTACAGTTAATTAGTACCCAGCATGTGGATGCCACGGGATACACTTAATATGGATTGGCTCGATTCTGAGCCAGACCACAGTGTAATCATGTGTACGCATTTGCGTGCATAGTGCAACGGTTTGTGTGAAGCTTCCTCATTCACCTCTCCATTCATTACTACGGATCAACTGGGCCCAAAATGGCACCTTGTTGATCCGTAGTAATGATGCAGTATGCACGTTCTAGTCTTTCTAGAACAAACGCATACTGCATCAACGCTTTTTTAAATCAGCAAAACAAAAGCTGATTGAAAAAAGTAACAACGCAATTAGTATCTCGGGGCCAAAAACCCCAGAGTACTAATGGCAATAAGCCCCTCACTGGTGGGCCATTTACGCCTAATGTTAATGCACCCGGGGCCTCCGTTAAGGCCCTTGCTACACTCGGGCCTATAGCTTAGGCGGTAATGGCCCGCTGGCTCAGGGCTGATTGCCACAGTATTTGACTGTAGCTGGGATGCTACATAAAATCATAGTTGGATTCAGAACCAGAGAAAACTCAACAGCATTGTTTAGGGAGCGTAGATCCTGAATAAATAAATCTCCACATCCCCCACGTTGATTTCTTTACAAGGTACACAGTCGTGTTAAACAGGGAATCTGATGGTAGCAGTATTCCCTCCTGTATTAAAGAGGAAATGGTTTCAAATATACCTTCATCTGCTTCTCTGGACATGGGGTACTGTTTTGCTTGTGGGAAAATTGCGCCTGGTTTAAGCTTTATTTTAACTGCTCCTGCTCCACTCAATAGACCCACGTCATATTTACTGTTGGTCCATCAGATGCTTGGCACCTTTTCTAAATCATTTTAAAAAATTACAGTTTCTTTTTTTTACCAGTGCCATTCTCTGTGATATTTCCCCATTCTCAATTTTCATCCAATATGTAAGGTTTATGAAAAATACTAATTCATCATCTGAATTCTCATCTCTGAACAACCCTTCGTCTGTCAAGTCTGATAGTCTATATCCTTCATCAAGAGCTATTACTGTTCTCCATGCGCTTCCTTCATCATCCCTCCCATGAACAACACCCTTTCCTCTCTTACTGCAGCTGCTTCCAGTTCTATGGGAATAACCTGTCCTTCCTCGTCATCCATAGGTATTAATGGCGTAAAGAAAAATGTGTCAGGTATCCTCAGTAATTGACATATAAATCCAGGAAGCCATGTCAGCAACATATTTACTCCATACAAAATACTTCTGGATCTAAAGGAACCCCTCAGAATGCTTTTTGGTCTGTAAATGCTAATATCAATGCTCTTACATTCAAATAATGTATTCCTGGCGTGGAATATATTATCCCTTTATCAGTAAAAGATATTGTAATATTAAGTTTTGTCATCAAGTCACGTCCTAATATGGTAACTGGTGTCTGCCGAGAATACAATAGTGGCATAGACATGTCATGTTCTCCTATTGAAATTGGTAATTCTTCAGTAAAAGGAACCAAACTCATAGCCCTAGAGAATCCCTGCACATTCATGGCAATACCAGACATGGCTAATTTCAATTTTGAACACAGGCACAAGTCACTGCTGTGTCTATGAGAAATGGAAATCTAAATCTTTTGCCTCCTATCATTTCCCTGATCCTTGGTTCCTTTTTGGGGGTCTGGTGTCACACAGAATACTGAACACATCAGGTCACTCACTCTGTGGGCTTTCTTATTGAGGATATAAATTTATTCCTGTACCCATAAAAGGATTTCCTCCCACTACTGTCACGCTCCCTATGCTGGGTGTAGGTGTTTGTGGGGCTCCTGTATTCGCCTTCCATTGTGGAATTCTCTCCTGCTGTGTCTGTGCTTTTTGTGTTTGCATAGGTTCCTGTTGTGGTTGCCCTTATGGCAACTTTGATTGCAGTAGAACCTGCTGTGTTTGCGGTATTTGTGGCATATGTGTCTGATTCTGTGTGTGATCTTGGGCATAATACTCTGGTGGTTCTGTGTCCCCCCATGTGGAGTTTGCCAATTCTGCTGCATGCCCCCACTACTTCTACACATACTGGCAATATGTACCATCCTCCCACAATTCCAGCACTGCTGCAGCTGTCCTCCATTAAATCCTCCTCCTTGAGGGTTTTGAAATCCGCTTCCTCATCCTCTAGCTCCATTCCCTCTACCACGTGGCCAAATATTGTACCTGCTATGATCAACAGGATACCCTACATTGATTGACTGTGTAGGCGGTAACTCTTGTGTGACCACTCCTTCTACGCTCGTCAATACTGCTCCTTCAATAGCAAACTTCAACCACTTTTTTCTGCAGTAACTTTGCTTCCTCAAGCTTCTATTCTCAGCTTTTGTCTTATTCTTCTCTTGTAATAATCAACAATGATGTACGATAATCAACTGTATTTCTGGCCGTGGCTTCGCTTCCATCCCTATCTGTTTTTTCATCTGCCTTTGCACAGACTCGGCAGTCCCTGACATAAAATATGATAAAATAACGTTACATTTTTAACCCACAGTTCCCTCATCTCAAAACGCCAACCTTCTTGATCCTCCTGTATATAAACGACAGGATCTTCATTCTCTCCCATTTTCCGTGTCATGATTGCACCCATGCCTGACGTATCAGGATATTGTACTCGAAGTGCCCCCCATTTGTCTGCTCTGCAATTATTAAATGGCACTCCATCATGTGTCGCGTTTTGTGCTGTCACACTCGCATATACCGCTAGTCTGCAAATGTCATCAGCTCTCTCCCCTAGAAGGCTGCTAGTAGTTCTTTTACATCACCTACTGCCAATGTCATTCCCGCTGTCATTCTTTCTAACTCATGAATCCATTTAGCCGCTCCAAAAGTTAAACTAGGTAAGTTGCATTTCAAATTATCTTTATCCATCTGCGGCCATGGAATATATTGTGGTTGCCCTCCCCATTTCTCTAATAATGGGAATTGTGTTCACCCATGCTTCTTTTCTTCCAAGTGGGGCTGGTTTCACCCACTCGTCTTCATCATGGCAATGACCTTAGTCTACTTACATAAGACAGAGACATTTCCCCTACACTATGCAACCATCCTTATGGTCATTCAGGATATGACATAGGTTCTGGTGGTTTTTGTTCTGAATTTTCTATATCTGACCATTTCACCCCTTTTCCTATGTTTGGATCTGTTGAAGAGCCACGTGCACCCTCTCCTTGTGCACTCTCATTTTCTTCCCTTTCTTCGTCTGACTTCATTATACCCCCAACTGGTATGGCTGTTATCCCTTTCCTCGTCATCATGATCTTGTCTGCTTATGGACAGCATTGTATGCTTGATCAGTACGTCATCCGATCTAACTATTGTTTCTCTCTGAGGAGATCCTTCGATACTCCCTCTGGTCTCGTGACCATCTTTTGTGCCTCACCTGTCTATATAATTCCACAATCCTTTTCCCTGTACCTTCTGCCTCCTGCTCATCATCCCAAGTCGGTACTCTAGGAATCTTGTGCAGCTCCCTGCAGGGCTATTGCAACCTTCTCTCTTCCTCCCATCGTTCCCGTTCTTCAACTGGTATTACACATCTATACCTTTGTTCTCTGCTCCTTCTCATTTTATTTTTCTTCTTCTTCTTCCCGTCTTCTCATCTCCCTCTTCTCTTCCTCTTCCTGCCTTCTGTGCAACTTTGTTTCTTTCAAACGTTGTGTTTCTAGTTCCACACGTTTCTTTTCCTCATCTTTTCACTCACTCTTTTTTCTGTTCTTCATACCTTCTTCGTTCTTCCTTTCACTTCCTCTCTTTTTCCTTCTCATCTTTGTATGCCCTTTCTCGTTCTTTTCCCTTTCTTTCCTTTTCCTCTCTTTCTTCTCTTTCTTTAACATCATTGATAGCCTTTCCGTCTAGTTTGAGTAGTATCTGACATGCCATCCACTCATTCTGTACAACTGTCACTTCAGTGGCTCTATCTTTCTCTTCACTTTGTCTCTTGGTCTCTTCTTCTATCTCTATTAGTCGGTCCCGTATTTAATTACACTCCTCATATTTACTACATCCTGACATTTCTTTGCGTTCTTTAATCTTACTTTCTTCTGTACTACCTCCACTACTATAAGTGGGGGATGCATATATCAGATTAAGATACCCCACTGCTGCTTTTAACTCCTTTACAGGATAAAATCCCTGTTTCTCAGCGGTTGTGCAATTGTCTTCAGAAGGAGAAAGCGAAGCAGAGGGGGCATTGTAACCTCCCCTACATGCTGATTAAGCATCCACTCCTTCTCGGGCGGGTCTTCATTCTCCCTCTGATACATTTTCCATAGCTCTAAAATAGTTAACCTTTTCTGTAAATGTTTCCCTGTATACACAGCATGTAAGTATGTTGTCATGGGTTGCAATATTGTTCTTGATAGGTAACCCTCTTGGGGCCAAAGCATGAACATTTTGTCAGCAGTGCCCTTTACCCATTCAGCATGGTATTTCTTGATCTTAGGTGTGTACCTCGTAAGGTTTTGCACAAGTGTAGAAGAGGAACGTCCTTCATGATGACAAGTCATTTTTAACTGTCAATACGTACCAGACATTTTTTTCTGTTATTACTATAATCAATTAGTATTATCTCAATGTTATTCTTTTCCTTCTTTCACAGTACTTCATATACCACAACAATCAATTCGGGCAAGCACCATCAATCGCCGCCCATTCCCAAAAATGATTCTTTAAACAATTTTCAAGCCTACACAATTATTATTCTCTTTAACTTCCTTATTACAGTTCTATCGATTCTCACTGTCCTATTGTTTTATTATTGACAATCTAAGAATTGTATTTTGCTATATTTCTTCCCTCAACTATTATCCTCCTATGATTGGTGCCAATCGCTTGTTTTTAGGATCAGATAAGCAGTCAAATAACTAGTATTGTTCTATAGTTCCAGTCTACAATCAGGTTTCACAACTAATAAAATATTTTCTAAACAAATCAACTTCTAACACTAACATATTCATAACCCAGACAAATGTGCACAACAATTTCTATGATCACCTTTCTTTACCTGCCTAGTAAAAAGTGTCTCATCTCCATTTTACCCCATTTTGGAGTGTGAAGAACATGCTTCATATTGCTCTTGCCTCAGGAATCCCTATCCTAATACACCATCTTGGAGTGTGATACGTTTTCTTCTATCGCCTTGAGAATAGGTGTTTGAGGTATCTCTTCTTAAATCAATCACGTTATATTTCCCCACTATATATATTTACACATACACTATAATCGCTGCCCTTTTATTTGCTACTTTCGATGTCCTACTTACGTCCGTTGGTTAGCTCGAGCCCTTTGCTATCGACTCTTCCCCAATCGACCACTTTGCCTTTAGTCCGTGCACAGAAATTTCTTCAAAGAGGCACCTGCCAACGTCTCGTTTTACACGCTTGATTGTACCGCTCTACACAGGAAACTCTGCGATCTTCCGACTGATGGTGGAAGACTTAAAAAATCTGAGAGTTTGGATCTGAAACCGTCCGCACCTCTACCAAATGTGCAATAGCCGCTGGAGCATTCCAAGTGCCAAATGGGATTACCACTATAAATGATCTCAGACCCAAATAACTGGACAGACACAAGGAACATGGCAAAATACTACTTTACTATCAATTCAATAAAGTCAGGGAAAATGGCAAACAAACAGATCGCAGTACACTCATTCTCAATGCATTTCGGTTGCACAAAAGGTTTTATACCTCAATATACATCAGCTAGGACATCATCCTACGTGGCTAGCAGTGAAAACCTACCTACTGGATGGAGAGATTGGTTAAGGTAAACATATATACCTATAGTTTATATGTGTTAGTATCATATCTGGTAGGCACGCCTTGAACTTCCTCTAACTTTGTAAAATACAGATACTAACGTGAGACCAGCAGTGGATAGGCTCGTTCACCAATGTATGGGCCATCATTGCATGGGTCTCGTGATTGGTTGGCACTCTCTTACCAACCTTGGGCATTCAGCTGGTTATCAGCAGGTAAGCAATGAAACAAGGTGCAGGGGAACAACGTCAGACAACTGCCTTTCTTAGCTAATTATCATGCCATCTCTTACCAGTTAGGCCCTAAGCCAAGGCTTCTTCTTTGTAGTTGACCTTGCTGACTGTTCTATTGCTCTGAACTTTAAAGGGAGTAAAGGTACATTGCTATCTTTGTCTGGAGCTATATGAATAGGCCTTGTTTTCCGGTCCTGAAGCACGTGTGAGGAGACCATCATTTTGCCCATTCTGCCCTTCTATTTAGTGCTATTTGTTTCAATTATATTGGGTGAGGTTACTCTCCTTGGCCTCTGGACACTTGGTTGCTCCATTCTGCATTTGCTTTCTGCATCTTTAATTGATCTATTCTTGGCACTCACAAATGTTCAATCCTTTACCTAATCTAAGAGAAATATGTCTTGTGCATGTAGCTTATTCTCTTTGATTCCTTTCAAGCCTTGCAGTTACTTCTTGCTGTGGCATCCTTGGTTCTGAGCCAATCAAATACCCTTTGTTCTTGCTTGAATCTGTATTCCCATGCCTGTCAGCTCTGTAGCCTTGGTTTCCCCTCTCAAGGCTTCTTGCTAATTTTTATATGATGCCGACGTCCATTTTATCAACATGGTTGCTTTACTCGTGTTCTATTTCCTACTTTAGCAAGCTTCTACTTTGTCTTATCTACCTTGCGTTTCTGTGTATATACATCGATTACATCTCTTGTTCCTTATCTTCTCAGTATATATGGTTTTCTTCATATTTACATATGTTTACTTTGTTTCTTCAGTCACATCCTCATTCTTTAGATGTCCATACATTGAATTCAGTGCATTCACGCATCTTCTCAGTCTAGTGCCGTCAATTTACATCTGCCAGACTTTGCTTATAGTTCTTCTATGTCCAGTGGTATCTGTAGGGTCATATCTACTGCCTCAGTTCGGGGGGACTCTAGATTCTAGGTTGTCACTGAGTCGTTCAAATATCTGGGGGTTCACATCTGTCAAGATCTGAATATCTTTCTTAATAAATATTTGGTGCTGATCACTGACAGGTTCCTTGCAGACACCAGGTTCTGGGCTGCTCTCCCCCTCACTCTGCTGTGATGGGCATGCCTGTTTAAAATGATGACTCTTCCTAGTTATCTTCATATTCTTCAGAAAGCTCTGGTGATGATACCTCAGATGGAATTTTGGAAAATTGAAACGGCATTACTGCAGCTTTTATGGCACGGTAGCAACCCTGAATAGCATTATACACTTTCTGGACCTCTGTGTGGGAAGTGGGAACTGGGGTCTGTGATGAATTGTGGATATTCGTCCCTTCAGCCCAGGGGGGGGATCCTCCCCCTTTGAGGCTAGGGAAGTGAGCCCCCTCACTAAGGTCCTCCATAGGGGTCTGGGCAAATGGGACCTCACTGGGAGAGGCTCTGCCTTAGGGCACAAAGACTCCCGTTCCTGTGAGGAACTCCCTAAGTCACACCCCATAGTAGCATATACAGGACCATCTGCTACAAAAAATAATATGAGCTCTGCATGTTTAGCTGAATGCAATGCTGAAAGAAACAAAGCTGAAAAAGGAAAAGAAGATGTCTCTTTACAAAGATAGGTATACTTAACTGAGACGAGGGGAGTACCAAGGAGTAGCAGAGAGTATCATATGCAAGAGAGGCCTCCTGACATGATCATGCCTTGGAGAGGTGGATCTGAGATGTGCCACAGAGCCTGAAACTTTCAAGAAGGCAAAGAATGACAGTCTGATACGCGGGAGGCCTGGCACATACCACAATGGAGAAACAGTTGTGAACCAGGAAAGTGGAATCCAGTACCAGGTGGTGGCGGGACCATGTCCATATCGTGGTGGACAGAACATCCAATAAACCATGCCAAGACCATCAGAGGAGGGAACGTGAACAGCTTCATAACACGTGCATCCAGACACAGCAACAGCCATACGAGAAGCCGAGAACTGGAGACCTGTAAAAGCAAGGAACGAGAAGGTGAACACCGAAGAGGAATACCCGAGCTAATGCCATGCCCTGCAATTTTCTTCTGCATAAAGAGAGGTAATGGGGAGAAGATGAGAACGGGAGAAGCAGGAGGCCACTGGGACAACATTATATGGAGAGAGAAACTCATCCCAGTAATAGTGACGAGGTGCTAAATATGTAAGTTTTGAACTGAAACTGTGCAAAGCATACAAAGTGAAGCATGAATAACTCTGTGTGGGAAGTAGATAAAGACTGGGAACAAAGACCAGTGAAAGAAGGCAAAATACCCTATGAGTCCAACAGTGAAGAATGGAGAATGTATGGCATACAATCCTGTAATACACAAGATGAGATAAGACTATCAAGTGAACCCTGCAGGGGAGAGACACCAAAGTGGATTAAGCCATATTCAAGCTGAAACAGCCTGGATTAACAGACTGTGAGAGCTCTGTAGGTTCAAACAACAGTGTGAGGCAGTATGACAAGGAAAGCTGACACAGACACATCACTAAAAAGAGTGCAAGCCCTAAGAATATTGTGGAAGAGCTACAGGAATTAATCAAAGAGCTATCCAGAGACTATTATAGAAGATCGTGCTAGGAAACAAGCATCAGAAAGAGAGACATTAATATGAAATGACTATCAGAAGATACCGAATACCAGCAGAATTAAGCCATCCTCCTGGCCTCGTTTAAGTTGGTTGTATTAGTGTTAGGGTCAGTTAGAATTAGATTTGGACAGAGGATATTATTTTCTTTGAGATTTCCTGACGACAGACGAGCACCTTTAGTTCCTGTAGATAGGCAGGGAAATCCCTCTAGCAGTAGAGAAGGATAGGTCTTCTTCTTGTAACTTTCTTAAAAGCAAGTCAGAATGACCTTAACGTGTCAGATTCCTTCTTTCGTCTCACCACAGGTCCCGGCTTCACATCTTTTAGTGGCTAATGAATGGTTCCAGAGTACCTCAGTTCTCCCACACATACGAGTGGAGCTGGATGCCCTGGTACTCGCAGACTCTTTATAATGCTGCATAACTCACCAAGCACAGGAAACATGACACTTCCGACACAACAAGTCACTCGGGTGAATAACACGGCAAATAAAGCAATGAGTTGGGTAGACAGGGTCACCCTCAAAGCTCCCCTATGGAAGAATAAGAACCTACCAGAACTTCATAAATTGGACTTTGAAAAATTATGGTGGAGGATAGGAATTCATCTGTTTGGGGATGTACTTCTCAGAGGGCAGCAGTAATGCAAGATAGGTTTGGGTTGGCTCCAGTGGGGGTATTTCGATATCATAGGTTTACACACGCTATGCAGGTGCCATTTGGGAATAATTATGACTGCCCCGAACATAGCCCACTGGAGGCTAACCTGAACGATGGCTTTATCCTAGAGAAAGCGATATCGACACTGTACCAGGTTATGCTGACTTTCACCTGCCATCCCTTGTTGGGGCTGCAGCAGAAATGGGAATAAGATGTGGGCCAGGTTGATACAGAGGACTGGCAGGAAGCGCTAATGACACTGAAGGAAATAGCTATGCCTGCCAGGCTCCAACTATTTCAATTAAAAATCCTTCATAGGGTACATTATACTCAAGACATGACCGGGCTCGAAACCTCAACTGCCTAAGATACCACACCATGGTGGGTACGTTTTATCATAAATTCTGGTTGTTCCCGAAGATTCGAAAGTTTTGGGTGGCGTTACAAAGGCATATATCCGATCTCTGGGGCAATCCAACCTGGATCACACGAAATTGGCCCTGCTGGGTATATGGGGGGAAACCGCATACTCTGGATACGAAAAGCTGTTCATCTCCAATACACTGATACTGGCAAAACATAACATTGCCATGCTGGGGAGCGGGGGGCGAAAGATCCACTACGGGTGTCCAAGTGTGAAAGAGACATGGATGGCTTAATGTCAATGGGAGAAAGGATATACAAGAATTGGGGGAGCCCGCAGAAATGTTCTCGGATACGTAACAAATGGGGAAATGCAAACTAATAGGGATGTCAACATGTTAGATCACTTGTGTTGTATTTGAATTACATGGCTTGATGGACATTATGATGTATCCATATGCATGCAGGTCGCTGATCAATTGTTTGATTGAAATGTTGTTTTGGGGTACTGTTGGTATTGGTAATGCCTCTGTTTTCTTGTTGTCCTATAAAACAAATAAAAACAGATTTATAAGAAAAGATCAAACAAAGTCTGAAGGTCCTCAAATTGATAGAAGGTGAGTTTTGACCAATCTCATTTGCCCAAAGTAACTTAAAACGCACCATTTGCCACCAATTTTCCTAAAAATGCTCTTCCAGGTACCACTCAAATATTTTTTGGGGGAAAAGTAGCAAAATGTAGTCTAGTTTCTTTTTGGGCTTGGGCCTACATTTTATCCTAATCTGCCCTTGGTGGTAGGTGGAAGGTAGTAAGTGTTAACTGTCCAGGTTGTTGAGGCTGGAAAATGAGAGAGTCTATAAGAACAGTGGTTAGTTGACAGGGTAATAGTCAGGGTGACAGCAAGGTGGAGAGAATAGAAACGTGACACTCAATGGAAAGTGGCGAAGTGGTAGAGCTGAGAAGGTTATGCCGGTCTGCAGACGGTGGTAACGTATAAGTCTTAGTGCAGAATGAGATAGCCGTAACTACGTATGAAAGCATGTTTGGGATTTATGTGGAGTGATAATAGCTGAGAAGGAATGGGGCGCTGTACAATAAGGCTATGAAGTATAGGATGTCGCAGGGTGAAGGGGCTAATTCATAATTAGAGACCGCCAGATGTTGTCTAGAGTGGAGTGCCTCCATCTTTTTCTTAAGCGTGCTAGTTTGAGAGGTTCACTAGTGGTGACAGTCACTGCAAAGGTTATTCAAATAGGTAAACTGTTAATGGCCTTCACTGGAAGCAGCGGTGTTAGAACTGGAGTAGCCACGTGCAGAAAAGGTTGAGTAACACAGGCAGTGTATGAAGTCTATATTTCTTGTGTGGCATGGTGGCTGCACTCCAGAAAGAGGATGTTCTAGACATAAACCACCATAATCTCATCTACATGTCTATCCAGATCCTGAAGACTCTGAGCTGTGTGATATGCACCGAAACACGTGGGGAGGATTTAAGAATGGTAACTTGGAATCTCTGTGCGAAACCAAAACATCCAAATTCGGAATCACATGGACTCAGGGGTGGAAGTGGGCGGGTAGCGGTTGGGAGCAGGGCTCCTCTAATTCTTTTTTGTTTAAAGTTTTACTGTTCCTATACTTTTATTTTGAAAGGAAACCGTTTCGGGATGGTTTCATTTTTAAAATACAAGTGTAGGAAGAAGTTTAAACTTGCACTTCAGTGCACTGCACTGAACATTCCCTTAAATAGCAGGCCCATTTGTTTGGGGGATTGGATTGTGGGTGGGAGGGGGCGTGGCAATTGGGTTTGTGCAGATCTGGTGCAGGCCAGCAGGGAACATAGTTCCACTACTTCTTTTCCTACTCTCCGACACTGCAGGAAGTAAAATAACACACAACAAAACTGTTAATGTTTCTTCAAACATGTCTTCTAAATTCTGGGCAAGTGCATGTGGACGTGCCAGCTCTGAAACCTCTACTTCCACCTGTAGTGTGATGAGGCAGGCTTCAGTGTGTTGGATGGCTTTCACAGTGGCCCCAGTGGATGCCATAGCCCTGCAACCATCATCCCTCTGGAGAAAAACCAGGACTTGGACGATGGCTCTAAAATCCGTCGTGGGAATGAAGGGTTCGGTTTTGAAGAAGAGGGAGCTGGTGCACGAATGTTTGGGTTTTCTTTGCTATGTGTGTCTTGAATGAGGGGATGCAGTCTATGATGAGGGCAAGAATCTTGCCTGAGTGCTCACTAGAGAAATTAAGTCTACTAAATGCATATCTGTCAACCAAGTCTGGACTAGGTTCTGTTTATTGGGGTTCCCCCGGATGAATTTTGTCTTTGTATGGTTCGGTTGCAGGTAAGTGTTTGACATTGATGCCTGGGTGAGAAAGTGCCAGGCCCTGAGTATATCTATGTCTTTAATGCAGTTGGTCCTGATGTAGAGTTGTCTGTTGTCTGCGTTTTGGTGAATTGTGTTGTTGAAACTGACTAGGATTTCCTCCAAAGTCTCCATATAGAGTTTGAAGACGCTCAGAGAGAGAATGGAGAATTGTGGACTCTGCAAGTGACTGGGTGATGTTGAGATCTGTTGTATCTTGTCAGAATGTGCTGGTATCTCTTTGTGAGGTCTGAGTTGAACCAGTTTAGAATGGTGTCACCTAGCGAGTACCACGAGTACTGTTGGCTGTGAGGACCGGCTGCCTGGGAATTCTCCACTTCGTGACAATTCGGCTGGAGGACGTCTTTACTGGCAACACTCGTTTGCCTGACTTCGCCTCAGGAAGTTGAAAGAGTGCCCGCCCCGATTTGGCCGCACCTCTTCCTGTTTCCTTTAAAAACCGCCACTTCTGCGCACCCGCGCTGCGCACCTAGCGAGTACCACGAGTACTGTTGGCTGTGAGGACCGGCTGCCTGGGAATTCTCCACTTTGTGACAATTCGGCTGGAGGACGTCTTTACTGGCAACACTCGTTTGCCTGACTTCGCCTCAGGAAGTTGAAAGGTGATTACAGAGACACTTGCAAAGACATTACCACCACGTGTTGGGCCTATTTCTAATATTGGACTACTCTAGTTGGTGACTGCTTGGACTTCCCTAGTTGGTGACTGCTGTATAGTACGCCCCAAACGGGCGTCATAGATACCTGTATAGTACGCCCATAAAACGTCCATAACGTACTAGACACCATACTTACCACCCTTGTTTGTGTTTATTTTTCAGAGTGCCCGCCCCGATTTGGCCGCACCTCTTCCTGTTTCCTTTAAAAACCGCCACTTCTGCGCACCCGCGCTGCGCACCTAGCGAGTACCACGAGTACTGTTGGCTGTTCGCTGTACGAGGTGCGCTGCGGCTGGGGCGGCCCTGATTAATTGTTTTACGCGAGATCGTGTGTCATAATTCAAACTTGTCCATACAAAGTGAATTTTGAGTTGGAGGTTTTGACATCCACCTCCAATAAATTATGGCATATCGGCTCACGACTAACATGCCCCCGCAAATTGCAAACACGTATATTCCATCCACAGTCTGCACAAATCCGATGTTGGATGATAGAATTAATATATGTCCACAAGAACTCTTCTCTGCCCATTCTGTCTGTACCATAGACACAGGTAAAATTACATCAGTAACACCTAAGTTTTGTTTTGATGTGAATACAGACGATTCTATTGTATCCATATCCTCAATGTCTACTTCTCATTTGAAGGTTTCAAAGGAAGGGGCTCATTCCAATTTAAAGAGCAATTCTCTTGCTCTCAACACTCCGAATGCGGCGGCGAATGCGCGCCCATTATCAGACATTACAATGTTAGCGTCAACGCGAAATTGTCCTCGCTTATCTTCACCACGGCTTGGCACTTCTCCAATTTTCTTTCCCTCCCTGTTGCAAGATCATACAAACTCTACTGCAGAGTCTAATCTAAGTGAGTCTCCAATCGCATGGAGTATGTCAATATATCCACCCGTAGATCAACAGCATAGTCAACTGTGTACGAATGATCAGTCTCAATCGTTGTCTCAATCACACACCTCTGTTTCTATGTTACATTCATTTGTATTGCCTACACCGAGACCCCCAAAAATAGCTGAGACTGACTTACTTTCACAACACACAGCTATGATACAACCGGCTATGTTAGCCATCAATACAACTATTATGAGCCTTTGTAAGCTATTTGAGTCCTTAGACACAAAGGTGTCACAACAATCAAGACAATTCAACGACCTAATGAAATGGCTATCAGCCCATTATGTTTCATCTGTAGAAAAAAGCATAGTATTACCATCAAGTGTTATAACGAACCCTGACTACACAGGGAGGAGCGAAACATCGAAGTCGGCAATGCCTGAGTCCACCCCTATTCATGTGCCGGTTTCAGACAACGTAAAATATACTGCATTGCCTTTCATTACTGGCATCATTCGCCCAATTGAAAAAGAGACTGGTGGCCCATTAGTGCGACATGAACCTAATTTGACGGTTCAAACAGACACCACACCAGTTGTTGAAGTGGTACCTCTGTTACTTGAGTCGTCTCATAACAAAAAAAAAAAAATACACAATGTGTGGGCCATTTGGATGCATTAAAAGCTAGGAACCCCAAGGTTGCTCCAAAGAAATCACTGGCCCTAAAAAAGACTAAGAATATGGTCAATGTAAAACAAACAAAAAAAACCTTGAATTCCTTTTTCAAAGCCCTGGATAAGTCATCTGCATTACAAGGTAAAGAAATACCACATACAAACCTCCCTTTCAAGGATGGGCAACCCCTGATGTTTTCAGGTGCCTCACGGACTGATTACTCTCTGAAAAAAATCAATGAGGAGGCACAGTTGATTCTTGCAAATTCGGCATCTCTGGCAGATCAGACTGCTAAATCTAAATCAATCACACAACAAAATTTGCTTCACTCTGATCTTGTGAAATCCTCTGTAGAGTACACACATGGACCTGTGATATTAGCGACACAGTCTAATGACAAAACATGGGAAGACTCTTCGTCACCTTTGTCAAAGTTGGTATCCTCCATAGAGCGGAATATTGAGGCCGATAAGCAATATTTGGTCCTAAAATCACAAAATGATGCACACAGAAGACATTTTGAGAAAAGTTGCACTCCTGGCATAAGGAATATCAGAGAAGGAGATAATGAGCAGAGTCAAGGTACATTGAATATCAAAAGTGGGCTG
The DNA here is from genome assembly GCF_040938575.1 of Ambystoma mexicanum. Classification (NCBI taxonomy): domain Eukaryota; kingdom Metazoa; phylum Chordata; class Amphibia; order Caudata; family Ambystomatidae; genus Ambystoma; species Ambystoma mexicanum. The sequence goes on from NC_090931.1 coordinate 874,358,785, forward strand.
AGATTAATGATGCCTCCAACTAGTACCGTACCATACTCAGACGTGCAAAATAAACAAAAGCTCAAATTAACTCCAACTGATTCTGTATTGCCCACACAGTTAGCAAATTTTAAACAAACAATTGATGACTACCTGGCCACTAGTCTTGCTCAGGCGAAAAATGCCTTGATCAAGTCCTCTGGTGCTATGGAAGACAGAAAGCTTCCATCTTTGGCCTCTACTCAAAATCAAAAGAGAGAAGATGACGAGGATTACCGCGAGTATAAACTACAAGGTATGCCCAGCTTGCAATGGGCGCCCCCGAAAAACATTAGGGAGACGGTGTCACGTCATCTTAATCCACGACGAGAACATTTCCACACACTTATTCTAAAATGCAGAGAGGGAAACTTTCCTACTTACGATCTGAACCGTGAAAGCGTTCTTAACATCTTCCGAGACATCAATGATCTTAAAAAACTTGTGTCTAATGACATTGAACAAATAGAATTCATTTCCGAGCTATCAACATCAATTGTTAGGCTATGGATTCCCTCAGGACTGGTTAGAGATGTAATTTGGCAATGCAGAATGCAACTGTTCAACATGGGCTTTCTACTAGCGGAAGAACCTAAAAAAAAAATGTCTGAACAAACCCAATACCTAAGACCTAAACCAAACATTTATGGTGGTGTGAAGTATGAGCTGAATGATGCCCCGATTGATGATTATATGCAACAGTAACCACCAATAGTGGATGAGGCAAGTACCATTTCTCTATTAAGTTGGAATACGAGGGGCTATCATCATCTTCCGCGTACTTTTGCACATTTTAATGATAAATATCAGTTGATAGCTCTTCAAGAGACTTGGCTCCTTGCCCCTCCAATCTGGGATGGCTATGACATCGTTCTACTTCCTGCGCTTCCAAGTGGAGGCCGTCCCTCGTCAGGTCTATTAGTGGGAGTTCACAGTGCTAGTGGGTTTTCCATTGCTCCGTGGGCTACGGTAGGCGCTCAGATCCAATTAGTACTTATTAAGGGCAATACACAAGAATTAGCTCTATTGAACATCTATCGCAATCCCCTCACCATGAGTGATGTAGTCTTTTTTGATGGTATGGAAGAAGTATTGAATCTAATTTCTGCTCGAACATCGATTATTCATACCATCGTAGCTGGAGACCTCAATCTGGACTGCTGTGATGGTACCAATCTCTCCCCTGCGGCCCATAAATGGGCAACTTTGATGGCAGACAGAAATCTACATAAACTAAATGGGTCAGTAGAAGGGGATACACATTGCAATTTTACCTGGCATCGGGGAGCTAGCTCAAGCACGCTAGACTACATCTACGTGAGCACAATGTTGTTTCAAAGTGTCCACCATTTCTCAATCATGCCCCATCCGAACAGCGATCATTGTCTCTTAGTAGCACAGTTGGCATGGTCTTGTGAACACAGCCTACCACATCAGATGCACACTGCTGTTCCATTGGTTAACAATGCTAGAAATCGACTCAAGTGGAGTGCTCGGGGGATGGAGACTTTTACAACCATTTTGGAAGATGATGTATGGCGTACCAATGGGGTCTCATATTCAGACCTTTTAAAACCATTTACTCGCACTATTGCCATTGTAAAACATAATCATGTCAGCCATCCGCATATTTACGATTCTTCCATCAAGATCATAAAAGCAGAATATCGGAGAATAAGAAAAAACATACTCTTCCAGAATGGCCCACATTGTCGACAACTTCTGAACACTGCCAAGTGCCGATATAAGAATTGGCTCAGACAAAGGAAATCCCTTAGATTTCAACGTGATAGTCTTACTATGTTGGCAGCCATGAAACATAAAAATTAATCACAAATGTGGCAAATGATCAACAATCAGCATGACACTCTACAAGGTGACGCCCAAATCAATGGCGTCTCCGAAAAAGACTGGTGCATGCATTTTTCTAACTTATATGATGACCCAGCCTTTGCCAATTTTGAATATAAACTGGCTAGAAATGTTCCCTGGCAACTTGATGTGTCTGAAGAGCTGATTTTGTCGATTATCGCAAAACTCAGCTCATCAAAAGCTCAAGGTCCAGATGGACTATCGAATGCCATGTTCAAATCAGACCCAAAATCATGGGCATATATTTTGCATCTCATATTTAAAAACATACTTGATACCCATAAAATACCATCAACTTGGAAAACATCAATCATAATACCAATTTTCAAGAAGGGAAATCGGTGTTTACCTGCTAGTTACCGACCGATAGCCCTCCTCGATGCGCCGGGGAAGGTATTTGCAAAGATCATTCTATCCCAATTTAATGCTTGGACACTCCGTACAAACTTACGCGATCCCCATCAAATGGGCTTCGTGGCGGGCATGGGGACTTCAATAAACCTTTTTTGCTTAAATGCAATTAAAATGCAGTGTCTACATGAGGAGCAGTCAGTTTTTATTGCATTCATTGATCTCCATGCAGCCTTTGACTCTGTTAGCCGGGTACTCCTAATGAATAAGCTGCGTGGAGATCATTGTCCTACAATGCTTATGGATATAATACATGCCCTTCATTCAGATACATCAATCAGGGTACGATTGACTTTGGGGGGCCTCCTGTCACAAAAAATCTTGACCGCAAGAGGGCTCAAACAAGGATGCTTATTAGCATCTGCCATATTTAATTACTTTATCCAGGATGTAAGATTTGCACTGCAGAATGTTGTCTCGGATTCACCAAAACTGAACGGTTATCCCATACAAACTCTCCTTTATGCTGACGACCTAGTCCTAATTGCTAGGACACAAGTGGGACTCCAGCGCCTTTTAAATGCATTTATGACATATACTGTTTCGAATGAACTGAAAGTGAATTTCACTAAAACACAAATTGTTGTGTATTGTCCCAAAAGACGTGGAACCTCATATGTATGGTCCATGAATAACATACCAATCATGCGAGTGCCACAGTATGACTATTTGGGTGTTGTGTTTGAGACAGGTAAACACACAAGGGGTCATATTTTGCGCATTGAAATGAGATTAACATCCCTCACATCACAGGCTATCATATTGATGCATAAATATGGCAAATTTTCGGTCCTACCAGCTTGGCACTTCTGGACATCAAAAGCTATTCCAGCACTCATATATGGGTTAGACACCTTACAAGATATCCCATCTAACTTGTTAACAAAATGGGAGGGGAGATACTGGCGCCGTATCTTGCATTTGCCAAACTGTATACCAGTTCCCTGGTTGAGGTACGAGCTTGGATTAATTTCACTACAAGCTGTCATGAATTGGCGAAAATGTGCTTTTCTTAGAAAATGTCTAGTTTCCACCACTACTGAAGCATTCTTGAAACTTATTTCATCATATTTATTTTCAAGTAAGCATCAGTTTATTACATCATGGCTATCATCTGTCTATCATGTGTTAATCGAAGCAGAGGTATCATTAAACCTCTTGTTATATAATCCAGATAAAGCGAAATCAAAAATATATCAAACCGACTGGATTGCTAATAGGCAGAGATGTCTCACATATGTTGATGCTGATGTAATCCGATTTCCTCATAAAAAAATGCGCATATTGCCTGCATATTTAATACGTTGTCCCTCAGCCAAATGCCGACGCCTCATTATGAAATTGCGTCTTAACTTATGGGACACCAAAGATCTGTTGGCAAAAAGAAAATTAATAACTCAAGCAGAAAACTTTTGTCGTTTTTGCTTGTTGGCGGAGGTACGAGAGACCATGAGGCATCTAATCACAGAATGCCCTGTTCTCCGTCCACTTCGTGAAATACATTTCGCACGACATTGCAACTATCTACAGCTTGCATCCGAAGATCTAACTTGGTCCTTAATCATAGGATCAAACTATCTCCCTTTACAGATTGCTGCTATAAACTTTCTGCAAAGTTTACATTTAGAATTGGAATCAGAATGAATTGATGCTGTGATACTTTGGTTCACTTCTCTGGCACTTAATGGTTAACCAAACCTGTGATGCGTTGGATTAACTTTGATTTTATGGTATTGCATAATTCTGTTATGTATGTTTTATATTTCTTTTCTTTTTTTTCCTTGCCTTTGTATAATGTGTATTACAATGTTTTAAATGTGTGAATATTGATGTATTTATACTTAAATTTGTTTTGAAAGGTTGATTAATTTCAACTATAACAAATAAAAAAAAAAAAAAAAAAAAAAAAAAGAATGGTGTCATCATGCTCCTTGTAGGAGGACGGAATTTGGAACTGGGACTTGTGGTCAACTCAGACAAAGGTGGCAGAAAGACGCACCAACACTAGGAGGAAGGGGATCCACCTTGTGCATGGTGTGAAGTCTGTTTTTCAGTGACCTGGATGGTGGCTGTCTCAGTGCCAAAGCACAGTTGGAAGTGGGTTTGTATACTTGGAAGAGGTTGTGTTGTGCAAACCTCTCATGGACCAGCACGCCAACTGCCACTTTGATGATATTCCGTTCAAAAGGTAGGTATGTGGAAGGGGGAAAGGTGTGTGGGATTGTCTGGGTCAATTGGTGTTTCTTCATCAAAGATCGGATACGGCAGTATTCAGTTCCTCTGGGAGATGCCTGGGTCTGGTAGGCTTTGGTGATCTTGAAGAGGGGCCTGGGTGTTTTCCCTGTGGTGTTTCATGATGATGGAGGTGGAAAGGATGCCATGTTCATCTGGAGTGGATTTGGGGTCAGCGCGAGGATGTTCCTTAAGTGTCCTAATAGGGCTTTGAGCTTATACTGCCTAGTTTTGTGGTGTGACTTGATGGGGGGGCGACGACCCTCAGTTTAGGACTCTCGAAGTATTCCCTGCTTTTCTGTGCAGAACTTTTTAACGGTGTAGCATTTGTCGATGGAGTGAAGTATTCTAGGTCAGCCAGCAGTAGTGCTCAGCAGGGGCTGGTGCTAGGGGAAGATGAGTGCATTGCTAAAAGAAATGTCAGTCGTGATGCAGGGTAGAAGTGTGGGAGTACAGTTTCAATGCATAGTGATCGACAAAACATTTTCAACCGTCGGCTGTAAACTGTTTTGCAACTCGTCGCCTGCCTCTATCATGCTGGATTTCTTGGCAGCAGAGAGGGCGTGGCGTTGATAGCTGAACCTTGCCGTTTTATAGAGATATCAAAAAGTAAACATTTTGGGGAGCCACTAGTCCGCATTTAGATGTATTTTTGCCGTTTGGCCGCTGAATTCACTCTACCAGCTGTTTCAAATGTAACAAGAGTGGATATGCAATGCATTTTGGCGAAAAGGAGCCAGAAAATAAATAGGTTTTCCATAAAATCCCGACACACAAACAAAAAGAGGTTTTGCAATGTGGAAATATGGCTTGAAATATTTCTTGGATCGTTTCCTGTCCAGGAAATGCTTTTTCAGTTTCTTCTTTTTAACAGAATGAGATGGAGGTCATGTGGAATTAATAAAAAACAAACATGCAGCAGGGATTTTAGGTCTCCGTATAAATGTCAGTTTGCCGCCATTAATGCGAATGTGTTTTTCTCTTAGTTCGGTTTAACCTATGCCTCTGTAGATGTACACTTGACCCGTTCGGGCAAACTGGTCCATTGAGAAAACAGGCGATGTCCTTCCAGTCTGAGCCCTCTGAAGGGCCAGTGGGGCCTTTCGTGTAACTGACATTTCTCTGGCAGCATAAGAGTTTCAGATGCAGGCCCAATTGAGCTTGTATAATAAAACAAGAATTTCTTTATCAGGATTGGCCAACTCAACTTCATAAAATGTAAGAGTGGCTCATTACGAATACTGCCTGGTTTTTCTTCCCTAATTTTGAGTTAGGATCCCAGAAGGTGAAAATACCTCCAGCACTTGCAAGGAGTCCTTTGCCCCCCGAAAAGCAGTTACCACTGGTGGCAATTCCTCCAATCAGTGACGTCCTGTGGGCCTTCAAAATGGTGTAGAATTAGAATGTATAATTTGGGGATTTACTGCTGTTACTTGGAGGAATTTGCAGGAAAGTACAGCCAAACTCGTAATGAGGGATTACCGCTTTTCCCTTCTCTGCACTCTTTTCGTCTCCTTGGTCCCGAGGCCTTTTGCGGGTCTGAATACATGATCCTATGCTCCATGCCTGTATAGATCCTAAAATACGTGCTGCCTCTGACCTTCACGGCACAGCCCGCAGGACCAGCATGTTGCCCGTGTCCTCGTAGTATACACATGGATGACCTCCATTTTCAATTGGTGTCCATTGTGGTTCTGGCACCAAAGACCCTAATTATTCACCTGCTTTCCTAGTGTTCTCCCAATACTATTGAACAACCTGTCACCCCTTCTGGCACCCCCGCTTTCTTGAGTTCGGTATTCAGTTTAGCTCATTTGAGAAGGATCCTTGCTTGCAAGTTACACCCGGGCTCCTGCTGGATGAACTGCTCATGCTGTCACTTAGTCCCCGTTGATGACATCTGATGCAACTACTGCGATGAGGCCATCAAGGCAGGTTGTTTGCTTTGTTTACAAACAGGAACCAACAGCCATATCTCTGTGTCTGGCTGTGACAAAGGGGCTCCTAAGGGTCTTACACTAAATAGGCACGTGGGTGTGGTTGCTTATTTGGTTTCCCCTCTTTGAAGTGGACCACTGGAGCCAACATCTGGAAAGTCTGCAGGAAGCTCAGCAGCACAAGTGATGCTGCCTGCCAGCATCCACTGAGCTAGTGTTTAGTAATATCAGTTATTTCCTAGCGATTCATGTCAGTTTCCTCCCACTTGTAAGCGCTGCAATAATAGCTATTATTACACAAAATAATGGAAAGAATGTATCGACTTCGGAAGAATGAAGGACTGAGTCGGCCCTACTAGGATTCAAAGTTGTGATGCACAGTCTGGTCCAAGGTCAGAGGTGAATATAAAACTCGTGAACTGTCCACCGGCAGACAGGAGATGTACCTTTTGTCTATGGCTTGTTTCACGCCAAAGGTCTGAGTAGGTGGAAATCGGTAGGTTCAAGCAATACTGTCCCCGCTTGCGTAATCACGACTTTAGCTTTAGAGATAGTCCCATCTTGTTGAAGACATCATTTAGACATCTTGGAATTCATCTCATCTTTTTGGCTCGAGAGACATCATATTCCCCATGATCATTTGCATACGGACACCCTTCACGCCATACATCTGTCTTTTTATCGCTTCATATACACTCAGGGGACGCCAATCTCTAGATATCAATATCAATAGCGCTTGGGGAAAAGTTGTGCAATCAAAACGTCTTAGGGTGTGTGTACTGTGGGCTAAGGTCCTGGCAATGGCAAGGTAGTCAGGTATTATGTCAAGAGTTATCTTAAAGGCCATTCTGAGAGGAGAGTGACTGGATGATCTCTGTAAAGCTGGCATACTGCTCTGCATCAAGAACATTGAAAGAAAACTGACAATAGCACACAATGAGAGCTTTTGCTGCTACACTTAGATGGATTGGGGTAGGAAATGTACCACACTTAGGTGGATTGGTGGGGGTAGAACATTTATCACAGTTAGATAGATTGGTGGGGTAGGATATGTATCACACTTATATGGATTGGTGGGGTTAGGATGTATATGACACTTGGATGGATTGTTGGAGGTAGGATATGTAAGGAAATGTATTGCTACTAGCTAACCATACTAAAAACGTAATGTTGTGCAAACTCACCCTCAAACTCTGAACTAAACACAACCATACCTCTAGCGCACCACAAACCGCACACACTTCACAACACCCAACGTAAAAACAAACCATACACAACCAGACTTCAACACCACATGACGGCTATTGACCGAAAACGCACCAACGCTCAGTGACCGATTTCTTCCAACTGAAGTTGCCAACAACACATCAAAACTCTCTTGCTCTTCTCCCTCTCAACCCCACTAACATACCCCCAAACCCCCCTCCGATTGCAGATCCACCAGAGCGGCAAGAGACCACACAAGTGGCTACAGTGCACGGTGCAAGAACCATTAACATTAACATTAAATCCAAACATCTGCCAAAGTTAAAATAAAACATACACAGTGGCACCATTCTGCAGGGGGGGACAGATAACCAAAAGAAAACTAAACATATACAAAGGCATTGTGGCCCCTTTTCTGCATACACCCTATTCACCAAGAATTTGCTGTGTGGGGTGTGAAACCCATGAGGAAATTCCAAGCCGGCTTTCCACAAGGTTCACTGCACGGAATGCAAAGTCCTAAAGATTCCCCATGAGGACCCTGTTCTGATGCCTGCGGGGAAGATGGATTCATACAGACTGTGCTGGAATTTTATGAGGATGGTGAAAAACCGGCACAGTCCATAGCGATGCATTGAAATGACTGCCGCCATTATCTTCATGACAGTCACCTTCAATGATCTCCCGCCTGTGCATGTGCACCTAAGTCCGCAATCTATAGGTCTTGACCACACGAGGCAGCGACAGGCATGCCAACCAAGGGCCCATTTGTTTCCTGCGCATGGCTGCAAGGGTTCACACTAGAGATATGGATGTGGGGTATCTGTGAAGTATTCTCTGGGTCAATTAGAATGATCCCCAGAGAGCAGAACAAGACACCCAGGGCCAGCCAAAGATATGTTAGGGCTGGTGGGGACCAATTTCAAGATGATGTTTGGTGCCCCCCCCCTCACCCCCTTGCTATAGCTGGGAAATACAGTCAGAGGACCCCTCAGGTACTTAAATTACCTATGGTGTCAAAATAATGGAGTGGCGGTGGAGATTGTCAAGGGGCGGGCATCCGGCGGGCATCCGGCGGGCAGCTGAAGCACTAAATGTCCACTCAATCCCTCTTTGTCAAGAAGGGGCTAATATAGACGAAACCAGAGCAAGAAGGCAACGAGGTGGGAAGGATGTTGCTGGATACTAAAAAGCCAAAAGAGGTGAAGGGACCAGCAAAGGCAACCTGTAACGTGTGCCTGAAAAGGAAACCGGAGTAAATAAAGGCAGCACGGTGAGTTGAACGCTGCTGGATCCTGAAAAGCCCACAAGAGATGACGGCCTGAAGACACCAGAAAAGGCAACCTGTAACGTGTGCTCAAGCGCACAGCAGTAAATTAGAGAAAACGAGGTGTGTAGAACGCTGCTGGACACTCAAAAGTCCAGAGAGGTGATGACCTGCAAAGACAGCCTGTAAAGTTTGCGCTGTGAAGCATATATTTAATGTCCTAAATTCAATGATTATGTCTCCCTGTCATTAGACTACCAACACGTGGCAGATGCTCAGGGCTCCCCTGCAGCCTCAAGGCCTATTTCTTCTGAAGACATTGAAAGGCCCTGACACCATCCGGGAAAACACTGGTAACACACACACACAACGTTTTAATGTGATCAAGTTAACCTGTAGCTTTGACATGGCATACAATCACCACGGTTCATCCCTAATAATACTACACGTGTTTAACGCACTACTCAATGTTTTTAACTGCCACTATCGCTTCTCTTACCTTGAATTATTACAGACATTTTTTCTGTGACCAATTTTGTTTAATGCTGCTTTATACACATTCCCAGACATGCAGAGTTAATGTAACACTAGATGGCCTGGGGAATCGAATGCAGCTCTTGGTACCTGCTGGTGTTAAGCTAACCAAGCTCTTTTAGGCTACAAGCAGGAGCCAAATAGCTCACAGCAATTGCAATTGTTGTGGTGGAAAAGTTTTACTGATCAAAAATACAAGCACCGCTCAGACTGACAGTACACAGTTTTTGATATCACTCATTTCTTATTGAATTAGCATGACCAGTTCGGAACAGGCTTAGCTCTCCTGGTAACTATGTTTCTAGATCACATTGAAAATAAGGCAGAAATTATCCAATATTTTTCTGACTGTCCACATCTAAATTCTAATTGAAGCCTCAGATTGTCACAGTGATCAGAACTCCTGCTTCCATGAAAAGGTTCCTTTGGGAAAGAAAGATTCTTCAACATTGCCATTTGTCAGCAATATATACAACAGTAGAGACAAGGACTGAGATTGTAGAGGAGCAGGTGGACACATTTTCCCTAGCTCCCGCCCCCTCACCGCTGTCATACTGGAACAGCAGAAGAGCCCTCTGTGAGTCTCCATGTGTTATGCCTATACCGCACCGAGTGTATGAGAGTTGATATGCACTCAGACAACCATATCGAACAGACCCTCACACTGAAAATGTGGAAGGATGCCGTATGGAAGGATGTCAGCATGCACCATTGGACATCATGGAGCGCTGAGTGAAATCTGATGAGTGCAGAGTGATGTCATAAAGAAGATATACAAAGCCATGCTGAAACGATATGGAAATACTTAAGAGTAACAATGTAACTGAAATAGTAAGAGAAACATGTATGAAACGATAAAGTAATCATGAATGCAAAAGAAGACACGGTAACGTGCAGACCAATAAGTGTTAAAATGCAGTGACGCAAGGTAGAAAGATACATAGAAGCTTGCTATAGAGGAATATATAACGTGGTAAGGATAATAGACACCGGCGTGTGTAATTATTCAGTTCAACTATCTCAGAAGCCGATTAGGGTTCCAGAGTCAGGAGACGCTGGAAGTACAGGAGGAGTCAGTATTGGCTTGGGATCAAGGATGCTATTTTTAAGGAATAGCAGCAAAGTATGAAGGGAGGCAGACGGATAAGGTATGTATGAGACATATTTCTGTTAAATTAAGGAAGATCAGCATCCGGGCGGGGGGAGCCAGCCAATCAGGTGGCTATGAATGCGGGCTTAAAACCTAGTCTGATGGCCGGCTACCCCCACCACTATCATCCCCCTCACCCTCCTCTTTTTTTAGACCCTTCACACACGCCACTCACCTTATTTCGGCTTGTGGCTCCACTCGCCGTTGCAGCCGCTTCTTCTTCCTGGTTCCAGCTGGCTGCCATGGCAGCCACCTTTCTAAAGGATTTTCCTTCATGCAACAGGACGCGATCGGTATCCCACTGAATGACGCAAAATCCTTTTATTTAGCACCGCGGGTTACTGCTTTGGCAACCCGGGGGGCTATTAGCCTTAAGCCCCCATTCCAAGGGCTGGAATGGGGGTTAATGGCCCGTAGCCCTCATTATCTGCCCTCGCTTTGCTCGGGTTGATAGCTTGCGCTGCCATACCATTAACCCCCATTCCAGCCCTTGGAACGAGGGCTTAACGCCATAAGAAAATATCTGCAATGAAAAGTGTATAAAGTCTGTGCAAGGTAGAGTGAGCAAGTCTCTAGAAGCCAAGATGCGCAATGGCGCCCAGTATAATTGAGTCAAACAGCAGTAAATAAGAGGCTGAAATGGACAAATTCGTGGTCTCTTCACATGTGACTCAAAAGTCGAAAACAAGGGCTATTCATTAAGTCTCAAATGAAGATAGTGATGTGCTTTCACTCCCTTGAATCACCTACAACAGAGAAGAGGCTACAAGGTCAACTACAGATGGGAAACTTTGGCTCATGGCTAGACTGATGAGAGATGATGGACCGCTGATGCAAGCCTGCATTACAGCCAGCCTGATGGCCAGCTCGCCCACCACTATCATCCCCTCACCCTCCTCCCTCTTTCTTTTTAGACCCTTCCCACCCCCCACTCACCTTATTCCGGCTTGCGGCTGCACTCGCCGTTGCAGCCGCTTCTTCTTCCTGGTTACAGCTGGCTGCCATGGCAGCCATCTTTCTAACGGATTTTCCTTCATTCAACAGGACGAGATCGGCATCCCACTGAATGAGATAAAATCCTTTTATTTAGCACCCCAGGTTACTGTTTTGGCAACCCGGGATTGCTATTAGCCTTGAGTCCCCGTTCTAAGGGTTGGAATGGGGGTTAATAGGCCAGAGCCCTCATTATCTGCCCTTGCTTTACTCGGCCGATAAATTGGGCTGCTGTACCGTTAACCCCCATTCCAGCTCTTGGAACGGGGGCTTAACGCCATAAGAAAACATCTGCAATGAAAAGTGCATAAAGTCTGTGCAGGGTAAAGTGAGCAAGTCTCTAGAGGCCAAGAGGAGCAATGGCGCCCAGTATAATTAAGTCAAACAGCAGTAAATAAGAGGCTGAAATGGACAAATTAGTGGTCTCTTCACATGTGACTCAGAAGTCAAAAACAAGGGCTATTCATTAAGCCTCAGGTGAAGATAGTGATGTGCTTTCACTCCCTTGAATGGCCTACAACAGAGAAGAGGCTACAAGGTCAACTACAGATGGGAAACTTTGGCTCATGGCTGGACTGATGAGAGATGATGGACCGCTGATGCAAGCCTGCATTACAGCCAGCCTGATGCGCAGCTCCCCCACCACTATCATCCTCACCCCCTTCTCCCTCTTTCTTTTTAGATCCTTCCCACCCCCCACTCACCTTATTCTGGCTTGCGGCTGCACTCGCCGTTGCTGCCGCTTCTTCTTCCTGGTTCCAGCTGGTATGCCATGGCAGCCATCTTTCTAAAGGATTTTCCCTCATTCAACAGGACGAGATCGGCATCCCACTGAATGAGATAAAATCCTTTTATTTAGCACCCCGGGTTACTGTTTTGGCAACCCGGGGTGCTATTAGCCTTGAGTCCCCGTTCCAAGGGCTGGAATGGGGGGTTAACAGGCCAGAGCCCTCATTATCTGCCCTCGCTTTGCTCGTCCGATAACTTGGGCTGCTGTACCGTTAACCCCAGTTCCAGCTATTGGAACGGGGGCTTAACTCCATAAGAAAACATCTGCAATGAAAAGTGTATAAAGTCTGCGCAGGGTAAAGTGAGCAAGTCTCTAGAGGCCAAGAGGAGCAATGGCGCCCGGTATAATTAAGTCAAACAGCAGTAAATAAGAGGCTGAAATGGACAAATTAGTGGTCTCTTCACATGTGACTCAGAAGTCGAAAACAAGGGCTATTCATTAAGCCTCAGGTGAAGATAGTGATGTGCTTTCACTCCCTTGAATGGCCTACAACAGAGAAGAGGCTACAAGGTCAACTACAGATGGGAAACTTTGGCTCATGGCCAGTCTGATGAGAGATGATGGACTAATTGTGAAAGTAGGAAGTAATCTGACATGATCCAAGCACCTGTGTTTCGGTTTCCTTACGTGCTGCTAACCGAGCTGAAAGTTCAAGGTTGGGTGACAATGCCAACCAATCAGTGAGTGTATGGGGCAACTTGCTATACAATGTTGCATAGACGAATCCGCTGCCATTTTGTTTGCTATAATCAGTATTATACGTATTTAGAGGTAGTTCGAGGGTTGTCTTGCAGATAAGTGTCAGACAATGAAGTACTAACACATATGTATTCTATAAGTACATATGTTCCCCAAACCAGTCCCTCCCGCTAATATGTTTTATGGTTTGCCACGGATGACGTCATAGATGACGCATGTTGGGCATACGACCCCTGTGTAATCAAGTTTTTGTGTGAGTATGCAAGCATCCCTCTGATATTTGCCAGTTGACCCTGCTTTATTAAACTGAGAATAAAGTAGTACTTTGCCTTATTCCTTGAGTCTGTCCGGTTATTTGGTCTGAGATCTTTATTGGTAATTCCATTTAGCACAAGAGACACTTCAAGGTGCTAGAGCACTAGATTATGGAAAGATCTGGCTTGGAGATTGTGCACCTGCATGGCAAAATAACACTCAGGTTTCAGGGGATACTGTGGTTCTGAGCAACACTTAATCCCTATCTTTAGATCAAATGTTCTGTATTCAGGCCCTGGACTCAAGATAACATTTCAAAGTGGCAGTATATTACTTACTAGTTCCTTAAAAATTAGGAATAAAATGTTTTAGGGAGTAAGAAATGTCCTTCCCATTCACAATATGAGATTTCCTTGGACAAATGACATTCATTTGAACTCTTAAGTATATATTTGTGTAATTTTAATGGGACAGGTGAATGCAGGAAATACCCACTGCCTCTACTCAGATGAATTTACAAGTACGGATTGCAATCCATGCCCCTCGCCAGTATCGTCCAGGTGAGAAACGTTACCAACTGAGAGAGCCCTACCACTCCAAAAGCATAGGGGTAATTGATGAGACCAACAAAAGCCACAAAGTTACTGTTATGTATAAGATAGATGAGTTGACTAGTGGAGTGACAGATAGTGTTACTATATATAGAGATTGAAAGTAACTATATGACTACACATATACATTCAAAGTATACATAAAAGAAGTGCATGCATTTGACACGAAAAACACATGCGCTCCACCTGAAGAACACGTACAATAGGTAATATATGCATTTACACATGATGAATACTAATATAGAATCCATAAGACATGAAGAACATTAACATGGCCAATGTATAAGTGAATGCAACATGAACGACATGCAGATATAGCTTGCTGACATGGAAGCTAGAGTGTAATGGGGCAGCCATCTTCCCAAAGATGGATGCCACAGCATGCCTCAGAACAAGCACAGGCCTCGAGGCCTCGGAAAACTCAAAAGGCTGAATCCACAGAAACATAAGCGTGCAGCGCCCAAACAGTAGCTCATAGGAAGAGCCAAGGGCAGGAATTAAGAAGGGAGTTGTGGATGAGTGGAACGCAGACACCACGTAACCGTTCCCAGGATTAGCCATGATAGACTCCCCAATTAAACAAGTTAATAAGAACCCCAAAAGAAACCTTGATGTCCAGGTGCATGAGATGCTTTCATTCACTTTTCTCCCTCTAGTCTCCCTATAGCTCCCCAAGCTCGCAATTTGGGCGTTCTCTTTGACTCCTCTCTCACCTTCTCCCAACACATTTCACTCACCTCTCGCACCTGCCGATACCACCTCTACAATATTTGCAAAATCCGTCCCTCCCTCACATTCCACGCTACCAAACTCCTAATCTCCTCTCTCATCTTTTCCCGCCTCTTCTACTGCTCTTCTCTACTCTTTGGACTTCCCGCATCTCATCTTGCCCCCCTTAAATCCATCTACCACTCTGCTGTTCGTACCCTTTGTCTCCATACCTCCCGAGACTCCATCTCTACCTCGCTCTCTTACCATGGCTGGCTACCATTTCACTTACAGCTAAAATTGTATTTCCTCTGACTTATCTTCAAATCCCTCCATGGTCTTGCTCCTCATTATCTCTCCTCCCTTCTCTCCTTCTACTCCCCCTCCCGTTCCCTGCGTTCTGCTGACCATTTCCTTCTCACTGTACCTCCATCCCCCTGTGCTTTCTCCTGTTTCTGCTCCTTCCAACTCCTTGCACCTCTGCACTGGAACTCACTCCCTCTCACAATCTGCTCTACCACGACCTTCTCCTAATTTCGCACTTCCCTTCAATCCCTCCTCCTCCATTCTCCTCCTTGAACCCTCCCCCTCTGCCCTCTCTGCTTCCCCCCTCATCCTCTTCCTTCCCTTTGATTTTCTCTCTCCCCACTCCTGCCCCTCCTCTCTCTCCCTTCCATTTCCCTCTTCCAACTCCTCACCACCCCCCCACCTAAACCCACTCCCATATTCCCCCTCCCCTTCAGTTAATTGCTCTTTTTACTCTTTTGTCGAATGAATCATGATCTAATCTTGCTTCCACTGTTATTTTGTTGTTGTCATTTACTATGTTGTTCCACTGTACATCGCCTTGGTGTAAAGCGCTCTATAAATAAATCAATCAATGAGATCAGCACGGCAAAAGTCTTTGTAGAAAGGAACAGACCAGCGGCATGAATGGGCACAAACAACACAACATGCACGTTCGGATGAGCTAAATCCGTAATATATAGACGATCATACACTCTCAAACATGGTCTGTTAGCACGTGACCCAGATATAGAAAACACCGTCTATTCATTATGTGCCAAACGTAGATAAAACATGTGCAGCACTCCCTTAGCATGCACACAGACACCAGACGGCACACAAGGCCAAGTTCAAAGAATAAAAGAGGACTCATCGCCTTGGGATGATTAGGGGTATTCTTTCATTCGAAATATGGCAGGCCATTAAAGTCTCTTCCCCCACTTGTATCTCGCTCTTCTCTTGACATCTTGTCAAAATGTCCAAGGTTGGTAAGCTAGACGCCAACCTATGAGCGGTCCCCTTACCACAATGCCCATGATGGGTAGCGCCAACCAATTAATAAGCCCTATAATGATATATTGGAAATTGTATCCATAGGAAGGATGGGCCCAGGTGGAGCCATCAGATAGATATAGACCAATTAAGTGACTAACCTGAAACATTCTATATGTAGCTCACCCTACTAACCAATTTCGATCCCCTGTAGGTTTTGTAAATTGATAATGTAACGTGACATCATTTCTGACACAACAGCTGGTAATCATCTGGAATACGAGAGCTACAAGAGAAGATGCTTGTATGTTGTCCTGGCTCAGAATCGTTTGAATAAAGCTGGGTTTTGATGTGCAGCTGAGTCCGCCATCATTGAGTATTTTTTGACCGATTGTGTGAGCCTCAGCACCTCCTTAACACAATTGATACAAAACATAACCTCAAATTATTTTAACAAATTAAAATATGCACTTGTGTCTTCAAGTTCTGCTTCAGATCCGGCAGCGGTAAGTATTAGAGCACCTCCCTGTGGAACTTCTCCTTTAATACCATTGATCGAAACATATCTTTCCTCCGATGTAAAGGTGCACTTGGATGCCACACACTCTTCTGGTCCTTCCTCTTTCTTTTCATTCTCAGATTCTGGTGAAGGTAGGAGTGAAACTGTCTATCACTAATCAAGCTACTTTGGTTCTAAAACATGCCACTGGGTCAAAAATCACCAAACTTGAGGGATGTACCATTTCACCCTCGCATAGGTTTAGCTAGAATCAACACATCCATGAGCGCTTCTAAAGACACCAACAGGCTAGTAGACCTGTAGCTGACCAGCTTTATCAGAGAAAATGGCCATTCCCAAAAATGAACATTCCTGTCCCACCAGAATCATTCGCACTAGAATGGGGATAGTTGAGCGTCCTGCAAGATGTCTGTCGGGTTTCTGAAACTGTTTGTAAAGGGACACGCGTGTGCCAGCTGAATACGAGCTCCACTTCTTAATTAACACATACAGGGCGGGCGTAAGGGACCAGGGACTGGACAAAGTGGAGGTTGTTACCAGCTGGAAATGTCTCCTCAAAGGTGTTATGGCACTTTGCAAATACTGTTTTTTTAAGAAAATGTGGTTCTTCCTGAGCCCATGCCCCAAATTCCCTTAAAAAAACTAAAAACAAAGATGGCTGACATGGCCATAGAAATGCGATTCTCTTTTCTCTGGCCATGGTGCCAATGGTAAAAGGTGAGCGAAAAGTGAAGAATGGACAGGTAAGCGGGGGCCTGGGAAGTGGGGATGGATATGGATCTGGCTAGGACTGGGCAGAATGAAGGCTTTGAGGTGGCAGGAGTTAGACCAGGTAAATAAATGGCTGCTTGGGCGAGGGGAGCTGAGGGACTGAATGGAGAGTGGTCTTTTACCAGGTAGTAAAGCCTGCCTTGCCAGCCACCTGATTGGTTGCCTATCGCTCCCATGTGCTAAATTGGGATTTCAACCTCAGTGAGTTCTGAGCTCTTGCTTTCTCTCCACCTTCTTGAGACTTTCATACTCATTAGTGTAGCATTCCTGTGCGATGCTAGCACAGCCCATGTGGGCTGAAGCTTGTGCAACATGCTGCGATTACATTATCTTGCAGCTGCACAACCCATCGCTCCCCACAGTGGGTGCATTCCTTGTTTACTGAAAAGCCCAACAAGTCCCATTTCTCTTGTCTGTGTTTAGGAGTCAAGGGGAGGCCTTGGCAGCGGATCCGCTCAGGAAACCGCAGTGGATAGCTATAGATTAGTCACCAATGCTGTGTCCAAGTGCTCGTGGCAGAAGCCCCCCTCCCCTCGCCCCCGCCCTCCCCAGCATCCAACAAAAAATTCAGGGTCCCAGCGAAGCTTTTTGGTGTTCCAAGGAATTAAACAAATATTCCATGCTCTGTATCAGGATGGGGAGTTTTCCTAAAAAGAAATTGATTGCACAGCGCATTTATGAGTGCATCACAGACCCACAAAGTGATGTGCTCAACTGTTTTCTCTCCCTGTTGTGCCCCACCACCGTCCTACACACTAGATCTAACCATCATGTCTAAAAGGACCTAATCCTGAGCAGCATCAGGAGCATAGCAGGCACATGGGTAAGCGCAGGGTAGACTGCCATCATTTCTGTTCCCTAGCGCCCTGTACCATATTGGACCTGCATGTGCCATACTCACTGAGTCCTGCCATCCCACACATGTCACTCTCATGTGGTGTCCAGACCCTTTCCATGAACGTATGACTATTGCTGCACATTTGTATAACTACCCCGAGCAACACCGGTTCGATCCCCGGGTCAGCGCTTATAAACCTCTGGGTATTAGCTGCGTTATAAGTAACCTATCATATCATAAGCAGGTGCAGACAAGCTAACATTTTAAGACCCACCGCCTGGAAAAGGCAGATAACCCCCACGTGGCATGGGTGCATGAAGTATTATACATTCAGCTGACACGTATGTGCAAGAGAAGGTTGGGCTGCACACAGAGTGCATTGCCTCCTGCAGCATGCAAGCCCATTTGTGAGCACCAGGCAATGGATGGGTAAGATGATTGCATTTGGCCAGCTTGTGTCATTACGCAAACATCAAATGATTTGTTTGCTGCCCAACTGTGGGAGGTAGGAGAGGGTCTCTAAGGTTACTAGAGGCAGGCCCACAATAGATAGTGTTCTCTCGTCACTTACTCTACATGCGAGCGGCGGGAAGTAGAAGCTGGTACCACCAGAAGCAGCAGGGTAGGATGCACGGAAAGGGAGAAAGATTGTGGGTAATGACTTGGAATGGCTCACCATAAAAGAATGGATGTTTCCTACTTATCAGGAAACCCTGGCACCTGCTCTTCTTTGCACCCATGTGAAAATGTGTGTCATATACATGTCATTGTTCCTAGTTGAGGTTGTAAGTGCTTTTCTGTGCCATGCTCACTGAGTCCTGCCAACCCACACATGTCACTCTCATATGGTGTCCATACCCTTCCCATGAACACAAACCACTGCAACCCCCACAGTGGTGGGCATCAATAGAGGACTAATAATATTAATAATAATAATATTACAAAGAGATGAAGGAACCAAAAATTCTACCCAAAGACCATGAACAATACCCTACAATTACACAAGGACCTCTGTGTCCAGCCTATGCATAATTTGCAGATCCTTGTTTGAGTTTACTTCGTGTTTTATGCTTCTCACAATATAAAATGCAGAAAAGATGTAAACACGTGCTGTGATTTGACTGTGTTATTTGACAGAGCACACCCATAAGCGGGGATCTTGGCTCCAGGTTCCAATTCTTAACGTCTCAAGGCCTCTTAAGAATGTTATTGGGAGGATAGCTCAGGGGCAACATGCTCGCCTTAGAAGCAAGACGACACTGAGCAACGCAGGTGGGTCCGCGCTTAGAAACCTCTGGGTATTAAGACGTTATAAATAACCTATCATATCATTGTATTTTCCCTGGCTCCCTTCGCTGCCTTGAAGCACTTTGAAACACATGTGTAATGCGTTATACAAATAAACTTTCATTCATCTTGTGTCATGCTTGACCTCCTGGGCGGCAAAACATCTGGTCGCCAGGCGAGACTCTCCCTTATTGGGTGGAGGGGGGGTATCTTCCAGGATGGCAAGGACCAGGGCTGGAACAGAGAAGGGAAGATCTGGTGCCAACCTAGGTTTTACGGACTACACAGAATTACTTAATTTCAACCATTTGCAAGGACGTCACTTCATCAAAATGCCTGGGGTGGCGGAAGTGACATCACACGACCCTTGACCTCCAATAACATCACAGGAAGTGATGTCATTTGACCCCACCCCAAAGTGACATCACATGAAGTGATGGAACACAACCTTTCACCCCATGACAAAACAGGAAGTGGCATCACATAGCATTGTTCCTAAGTACACTACGAAATTGATATTATTATTTCATTTATATCACGCTCATACACAAGTGTTTCAGAGCGCGAAAAATATGGTTACGATATCACTGTAATGTGATATACATTTCATACAAGAATGGATCACCATATTTATCATTAATATCAGTCTGTATAGGCCCAAATTACTGAATTACTGTGAATGCAAGAAGACATCCAAGGCCAAATGATAATGATGTGTCATTATATAGCACTTAGGCGTAAGCGCTTTAATTAGAACAAATATACATGCAATATCACCCAACTTGTGTTGGTACTCTTTTATCAACCTCAGAAGGATGAAAGGCTGAGTTGGCCTTGCCAGGATTCAAACCTGTAACCTGCGGATCACACATATAGTGCAGCAGCCAGCGCTCAACCCACTGAGCTATCTATTGAATAAAGCTATCGTACCTGCTATAGTAAAAGGAGCAATTACATGTCTGAATGTTCTCAAAGTCAGAAAGCAAATTACGTTCTGTAGTGGATAACATTAAACTGGTAACTGAGATTTAAGTACAGGCCAGTTCATCTGGAGGTCTGGTGCAAAGCTGCCCACATGTTAAGCCTGAGTTGATCTACTTTTCAGGCTTTAGAGGATGGCAAAATACATACCATTGGGAGGGTTCATAAATGTGTATTAAAGAATTTAGAGTAGTACAGGGAAAGTAGCGCCCTCAGACGGCAACCCCTACTCTGGGAACTCATTACCTCATACAGGCAAACAAACATCCTGAAGCGCATGCCATGGAGATAGGAAAGATAGACACATTACAACAAAGCATTAATTGTGGCACAATAAATTCAAGGGCCACTTTATATGCTAGGGTCAAACATTTCTACACTGTACATTTAGGCACTCTGCTTTTGTCAAGTGACCGAAGACACTGAGATGGAATGTCTTGTGATGATCGTAACAGAGACAACAGCAGAAAAAACATGCTCTAAGTGCAACTTGCGAAAAGCAAAATACATAGGGCCTCATTACGAATCACGCGTTAAGGGGTTAACGGCGCCGTATACGGCGCCGACCCTTAACGCCTGATTACAAGGTCCCTTAGCGCCATGGTGATATTAACGCCTGCTTTTTGCAGGCGTTAAAATCTATGGTGCTAAGGGACCATGGTGCTAATTACGCCACCGTAATTTACGGTGGCGTAATTAGCGCTTCCCCACTCCCATTATGCCCTATGGGGCAAAAATGGGAATGGGGAAGGGTAAAATGGGAAATGGGGATTTACCGCCCCACTCACCTTGGAATGGGGCGGTAAATCCGCCATCCACCATGGTGTAAACATAGTTTACACCATGGTGGTAAGGGTACGACCCAGGCGGTAACTTACCGCCTGGGTCGTAATGAGGCCCATAGTCCCAAATTGATGCTTATTTTACTATAAATGCTTTTTAGAGGATTTTGTCTGCATTGTGAATTTGAGGTGTTTCAGAACAGACTAAATCAGTGGCTCACCCCCTGAAGTGTGCTTGAAATAAACCTTTAATGAGTCTAGCAATTATTGTACAGAGATTCCAGAAAGGCAAATTATGTGTTATTCCTATTCTTTCCTATTAGGCTCACTGCTCAAATTGCTACCCTTGTGGAACCCCCCGTTTATTTTTAAAGAGGACTGAGCAAGAAAGCCAAGCACACCAGAATCAAAGAACCAGTAGGGGTAGCAAGGGAAACCACATGGGTAGCAAGGGAGAACTCAGGGGTTACAGCTGCGAGCCCAGGCAACCCCCACATGATGTACTTGACCTTTCGGCAGAGAGTCAATAGGAGCAGTGGAGAACAGGGACAAGTGATAAAACCTCGAGAGATTGAGTAAACGCGTGCCTCTGCCTTCTCTGTTCCAGTGCAGTCATTAACTCCGATGGGAGGCCCAGGAAGGGTCCAGCGCGTTCAGCACCATAATGCAATGAGGGAAGGAGAGCAGAGGGAGGAGACATCTTTACTTTCAAGTGTACGGAAAGAGAACTTCACAACATGTATTACCAGTTGTTCTAGGGAAGGTTCGAAATCCTCACAATTATAAAAGGTGTGTGGGCAGGTGTGCACATGATTGCTGGTCTGAATGCATGGTTGCAGTGATATGGAAGGTGTTGTGTTAAAGGATAACTGCAGATATTTTAGGATTAACCAGGAATGTATGACATTGGCTCTTCTGATCCACTCTGGAGTCAGACAGCATTAGAGGAGGCATCAGCATTATCTGGATGAGGACCACCGAAGGGAGCGCGCTAGGAAGCCTCCGGAGGTCGAACTACTTGTTCACTGAATCCCAAAGTAAGTACTAAAGAATTTGCCATGGACACACTACAAGACTCCACCTGCTTATGTGTATCGTATGACTACTTCTCTGCAGGAGTACAAGGTTGAGTAGTGGCTTAAACACCTACTTACTCAGCCACACAATACCACTAAACTAGCAGTGACCTCAATCCGAAGGGTGAACTAGGTAAAGCCTGACAGGTATATCACCTTCACCTGTAAGTAACGTGAGCCCAGGGCAAGCTATATTTTCAGTAGAGGTGTGAGCTGATACAGATGCAACTCAAACAATTATATGATGGTACCTGTAAAGACTGGAGGGGGGTTTCTGTACTCCTGCCCTCTATATGGCAGAGTAGAAGCACAGAGCACCCCAGCCAAGATTCTCTATGCGGTAGCCATGGACGAGGAATCAAGGCTTAGCTCTCAGGAGGTGATACAGGCTGGTTCTTAAGCACAGTGTAGTCCTCAAGCCCCCACAAAGGAATGTCCACACACTATGTTAGGTGATAACAAAGTTCTTTATATAAATAATGGTCAATATATCCCTCTTGAGTGGACTCCCTTTAAAACAGGAGCCACAGTTTGTCGAGTTGCCTACGAAGAAATGTGAACACTGTTGACGAGGGAGCAGCTTCGACCTTTGCGGTGCTCTTCAATGATCGGTCGTGGACGTCCTGTGAAGATGAGGTGTGCGGTGCACCTCGTTGACAAGAGTTTGTAGCCGCAAAGTAGATGGATGAAGAACGTAGACCCTGCAAGGGTGTCAGGTTATCAGCGTTTGGCGTTGATGATCGGGACATGACTACGGCTTACTTTCAGATCTTTGTCGGCCTCTTTGTGGACTTCAGGTGGCGGGAAATCCACCAGCGGACTCTCCTCGGTTCGTCGACGACCTAGACTTTCTCCGGTGGGACAAAGCGGTCGAAGGTGATGGCAAGGGAGTCCTTGATTTCAAAGTGTCCTAGTCAATGGAGCGTTGCGGCTCCGGTCAACGAGGTTACTGCAGTCCTCTGAACCTCGGTTGACTGTGATGGTCATCGATGGCCTCAACGTCCTGGTGCTTACTTCAAAGTTTCTGGGCGGACCCCCTCTCCGTCGACAGCTCTTAGGGACTGACTACCAGGGTGCCTTCATGAAGATGAGCTGGTGCACGATGTTCCCTCGTAGCTCGCTTCTGAACAATTCTGGTAAGTGAGAGGTCACCAGATATACTGTTCGGTCTCTCATTCACCCTGCTGAGCCAAGTTCAGGCAGCCAATCATTCAGAAGGGCATTCAGCAGGCAGGCAGCCAATCAGGCTCACACTGCATTCAGGCCATTCTTCTCCATCCAGACACTCACAACAAGGAATGTGGATTGGGGCAAGCACCCAGCCTTTCAGCACACCACACCACATTCATACCGGTTTCGGGCAGGGCTGTCTCAGTCATTGTGTCTCACAACAGAAACCAGACACCCATAACATGAAATGTATATTGGTCACACACTGCATTCACCCAGGTCCCAACCCAACAGTATACCCACAACATACAGTCATTGGGAAGGCGCGAGCCAGCCTGGCCTGGACTTCCCCACAATACCATATATGGAATTTCCACCCAACAGCCAGTCAGAGGAAGGGACAGAGTCAGGAATTCCCAGGACTTTGCAAAAATAAGGTAACACGTTTTAGAAAGCAAGAGGCCACAGGAGCCATCTTGTCTCCTATCAGGAATCAACTGATTCCAATGTCAGGGCCTGGGTATCCCAAAATGGAGGATACTCAGAGCACCTGTCAAATTCAGCATGGAGCTGCCACCAGTCCATACCCTGTTCTTTGGGTCACCCACAGGTGCCCAAAAACCTCCACTAGGGCTACAGGGTTGTACCCCCACTCAAGGGTGCCATGAGGGTATCCCAAGGGTCTGTTCACCACAACAAAAAGAGGAAGAGCTGCACTGCCAGGAGTCCCACATGGACTCCTGTGCAGAAAACAACACATAACACACATTATAAGGGAGTACAGGACAAGGGCATGGAGGTCTTGTCCCTCCAATGCATTTCCAGCATCACAGTACCAAAATAAAACAATTTCCAACCAAGGTTCTACACAAGTATGATCTTTATGTACACTAATAAAAACACACAACTATCCAAAACACTCCAGACCCACCACTGTAGGGGAAACACAGACTTCAGCAGCGATGTCAATGTTCTAAGGATACGTTTTCAAAAGGTAGAAAGTGGGGTCTTATCAGAAACTAGGGCCCTCAAAGGTGAGCCATAAGGAAAGAACCACTAACAGTGCCTTTAAATCTTGTCTTTGGAGCTCAACCGCATCGAGTCAGGCTTCTAGGCACTTTACTTCAGTTGATCTTGTGTCAAAATGGCCAAGATTTGCTTTTCCAATAGTGAGTCAGCATCAAATCAGTTAGAGAAAAGATCTCCCGGTGGACTGAGTCAGCATGTGCCACCGTCAAGTTGATGTTCGGCAGCCAGATGATGCTTCAGTTGGGTTAGGTCTGTGTTGGAGATGGGTGAGTCAATGGTGTAGAGGAGCAGGTAGATGCTTTCTCATTAGTTCCCGCTCCCTCACCACTGTCATACTGGGACAGCAGGAGAAGAGCTGTAAATGCAGGGGACCCCCTGTGTTGTTCCCATACTGCATTGAGTCTATATGAGATGTTATGCACTCAGACAGCTATATCGAATGTACCCTCGCACTGAAAGGGTGGAAGGATGCTACATGGAAGGATTTCAGGAAGCACCTATGGACGTCATAGAAGGTTTTGTAAAATCTGACAAGGGCAAAGTGATGTCATGAAGAAGATTTTTGAACCTATACTGAAACAATATGAAAATACTTAAGAGTAACAATGTAACTGAAGCACCAAGAGAAACATGTACCTAAAGCTAAAGCTATTGTGATTATAAAGAAGATGAAGTAACTTACGTGCCAATAACTGTAAATACATAGTAATACAAGGTAGAAAGGAAACATATATAGGCTTGCTAAAGAGTAATATATAATGTGGCAAAGACGTCCATGATAGGAAAATGGGTGCTGGCTCATGTCCAATTCAACCAAGCTACCTCAGAGACAGACTAAGGCTGTAGAATCAGGAGATGCAGGAGAAGAGCTATGTGTGCAGAGCCGACGATGAGTCAAGGTTGCCCCAGAATTAAGGATGCTATTTTAAGGAATAACCACATAGCACAAAGGGAATTACATGGTTAATCTCTGAATTTGGGGCATTCCTCATAGATTGAATAAGAAGAAAACATCTGCAGGAGCCAACTGTCGGTCAATTAAAAGTGTCCAAAGTTCATATGAGATAGAGTGAGCAAGTTTATAGAGACCAAGAGGAGTAACAGCACCCTGCATAATTGAATGAAATAGCAGAAAATAGAAGGCTGAAATGTCAAATTTGTGGTTTCTTCACATGTGACTCAGAAGTCGAAAAGAAGGACTATTCATTAGAGCCTCAGACGAAGATAATGGTCTGCTCTCACTCCTTGAATGTTCCAGGACAGTGAGCAGTCAACAAGGTCAAGTAGAAAAGGAAGACTTTGGCTTATTGCCGACCGATGAGAGATGATGCACTAATTGGGTAAACGGGGAGTAGTCTGACGGGAATGAAACACCTAAGTTTTGTTTCACGTACGAGCTACTAAGGAGCCAAAAGTCCAAGGTTGGCATAGCTTGGCAACCAATCAGTGAGTTTGAGGGACAACCTAACATACAATGTTACATAGACCAATCGACTGCTATTTTGTCCGATATAATCAGTAGTGTATGTATGTAGAGGTAGTTCAAGGCGTGCCCTACAGATAAGTGGTAGCCAATGATGCACTAATTCTTACATGTTCTATATGTAGACATGTTCCCTTAACAAATCCATTCCCTCGATAGGTTTTCCTTTTTGCCATGTAGAATGACTTCATAGATGATGCATATTGGGGAATAAGACCTCTATGTTATCAAGCTATTGTGTGAGTATGCTTGCATTAGTCCAATGCCTGTAAATTCTCCCTGCTTTATTAAATGAGAATAAAATAATATTTTGTCATATTCCTTGAGTCTGTTCGATTATTTAGTCTGAAATCATTATATGTAATTCCATCTAGCACAAAAGACACTTCAAGGTGCTAGAGCACAATGGTTTCCAGCAGGGCAAAACAGCGTTCAAGTCGGTTGCTTCCACAGATTCAAGCTGTTAATCGGGATGAAACAAGGCCATCCGCTTCAATGGGTTGAATCAGTGTGTGGTGGCTTGAGTAGCAGGTAAGCAGTTCAAAGAACTTAAAGAGTGCCAGAAGCAGCTCTGTGCTTCCTATAGCAGCTTGAAGTGAGTTGCGCCTGCTCAAGCCAGGTTGTAGAAGCCTTGAGGCAGTAAACAGGATTCCAGGATGCTTCACGACTCCAGGGTTGCTGGGAGGCCGAATCCAGGGCCTCCGGGACAGAGTAAGTCATTAATTCTGCATTTCTAGTCCAGGGAGATTGTCTGGCAGCAGGAATGTCATTTCACCAAAATGCCAGGGGCAGTAAAAGTGACATCACTCGACCCTTGAACTCTGCTTACATCACTAGGAGGGATGTCATTTGACCCCACCCCAAAGTGATATCATGGGAAGCAATGGACAATGATCTTTCCCTTTCACCCCTTGACAAAACTGGAAGTGGCATCACATATCATTGGTCCGAAGTACAATATTACATTTGGTTACAATATCACTATAATGTGATATACATTTCATACAAGAATGGATCACCATATGCATCATTAATATCAGTGTGTATAGGCCCATATTACCATATTATTGTGAATGCAAGAAAATGTCCAAGGGAAAATGATATTGATGTGTTATTAGATAGCACTTACGTTTAAGCGCTTTATACAGAACAAATATAAATACAATGGGCCTCATTTCACGGACGGCGGTAACCATGGCGCTATGAGCGCCATGGTTGCCGCCGGTATTTTACCGAGTCCGCCATGGTGAATGGTGGAATTACCGCCCTATTCCAAGGTGTGTGGGGGTGGTAATTCCCCATTCACCATGGCACTTCCCCATTCCCATTACTGCCCCCATAGGGCTCAATGGGAATGGGGAAGGCGGTAATTACGGTACCGCGAATTGCGGTACCGTAATTACCTCCAAGGTCCCTTTGCGGGTCTGTCCTTAACGGCTGGTAAAACCAGCCGTTAAGGTAGGGTCCCACAAAGGGACCTCGTAGTAAGGCGGTAAGGGTTTACCGGCACTGGTACCCTTACCGGTACCGGTAAACCCTTACCGCCATCTGTGTAATGAGGCCCAATATCTCCCAACCTGTGTTGGTACTCGTTTATCAACCTCCGAAGGATGAAAGGCTGAGTTGAGGTGTTTAAGAACAGACTAAGTCAGTGACTCACCCAGTGACGTGTGCATGAAATAAACCTTTAATGAGGCCAGCAATTATTGTATAAAATTCAGAAAGACAAAATATTTGTTATTCCTATTCTTTCTTATTTAGGGCCACTGCTCAAATTGTTACACTTGTGGAACCCCCCTTTTTTTTAAGTGGCCTGATCAAGAAAGCCAGTCACTTCAGAAACAAAGAGCCACATGGCGATGGCCACAGCCTAGGAACCTATGTTTAACCAACCCCCGCTCCTCTGCGTTGGAAGATTTTGTCTTCACCTCGATGGTGGAAGACTTTGGAATAGACTGTAGCCCCAAAAGAATTCAATATTAAACCCTCTTCTTCCAGAGTCTAAAGATGAATCAACTAAGGATATGATTTCTTGCCCTTATATGGTAGGTTGCTATCGTGGATTGGCCCAAGGCAAGCCTGGTGTTAGGGGTATAATCAAAGGTGCTGTAAGACGTAACCTTTGCCTTCTGACATCATACCCAAAGTGCTTTGTCTGCAGGAAGTGGAGGAAGTGTATAGTGTCCTAGCAGAAACCAATATGGTGGGACCCCATTCTCAGCCTACACTTCCTCTCTGGTTGCTCTACCACCACCCCGTCCCCCATCCGCCTTCATCCAAAGGGCTCCAGTGATCAGCACCTTGGTGTGAGGGTGTTTTTTTTTGTGCGAGGCCTGTCTTTTAAACACTGGCTTACAGAGGACGGTTCCTGTGCCTTCGGAGGAAGGTGCTTACCTTCCTCAGGGGGATGAAAGTAGCTGCTTCATGGGCATTGCCCCACACTGCTGTGGTGGAGACAGACATCCCGACAGTGAATGCACATACGCTATGTCATGGCTGAAACACTGCTCGCCAAGCTGCCACTAATATGATAGCCAAATACCGTAGCTGGATCATTGTGTGACCTCCTATTAGCCATGATGTCACTACTAGGCATGGCGTATGCTAACAATTGTATATGCAACGAGGCTGACTACAACACACACATATTATGTTTTGAATCAGAGGTGCGGTAAAGCTACCACCGCATTACCTCTGATTTTTCCCACACCGCCAAACTCATAATGAGGCCCAATTATCCAGGGCGCTACCTTCAGATGTCTTGGCACCATCCTGGAGAACAAAGCATTGGCATTGTTCATTTTCAGTAAAGGGACTCCCAAAGGGGACGTTGGCAAATGTCTGATGGCATACCCAGGAGATACTGTCTGCTGCATTTGATATTGTTGACCACGTCTGCCTCTCTTGCACTTTTTCTTATGCCTCCTCTGTATATGGTTACTCCTTTAGCGTCTCCTAAAATGCTGGCACTTTGCTCATCACCTCCTTAGGGTTCTCAGGTCATATCTCTGCCGATGACCCATAAATATTTGTCTCCTTCACTCCGGAGCTTTCTTCCCAGATGGCTGACTGCCTGCCTGGCATTGGACACTGGATGGTACTTTGCTGACTGATGCTCCATTCATCCAAAACGTATGGCATCTACATCATAGCCTGCAGTGCCTAACCTCTCCTTCCCCTCCCCACTCCTTTTCCCCTGGTACAATCACCCCATCCAATACGTCTCATCACCTGGATTTCTCTTTCACAGAGATCTGAACCCACAGACATACTTTACTTCATCCTTTACACCAGGCTTAACTACCTCACCATTCATAAATACGCCACACTCTCACCTTCCACTGGATCACTAGTGCAACCTCTTTGTGGGACAACCTTTTTACTCCATTGACCAACTTGACAAAATACTTTGCCGCCTGCACCCTCTTTAACCTCCCGCAATCTCCATCCATCTGAGGGATGGTTGTCCATTCAGAATCGTTTGCTTCTAGTTTTCAGATATATCCGTGCCCTGTGCCCCTTCCCTGCCTACTCCAAGCTTGTTCAGCCTTTGGCTACTCGCCGCCCTCATAATCTGCAATGTCAAGCTCTCCTCGGCCAGTCAGTTTCTAATCCTCCCATTGCTGCCTTTCACTTTCTAACCTTCATCCTGCTTGCACTCCAACATTGGAACCTCGTACGCCCGCTACCCAGTCCATCTCAATTTAATTAGCTTTCAAAAGCGACATCTTGTAAAATTATCTGAAGTCTCTATCTCTACATGTCTCTGTCTATACTGTTGATGTGCAAAACATTCATACTGTAAATCTTGTTCCTGATGCATTTTAAATGTGTTCTGCCTGTGCTTTTCCACTGCCTCCTTAAAACAACAGGTTTCTGCTTCTTTTACTGCCACTACATACTGATGTAAAAACACTGTGTATTGGGACTGACCTTCGCACCATACTTGCTTATTTACAGAGCTTCTATTAAAGTAAAATACACTAAAGATAATTCCATGTTATTCCACTTATAACATCATATGCTAGGTATAGTCATGATTTGGTAAATATAGTATCATCATTGTCCCTGGTCCTTCCAGTATATGGCAAGTGCATCCTCAAATGCCCGAGGACTGCACCATCATGTCAAGTATAGTCTATAGTCTCATGTGACAAATATGACATATATAGCCGTTATATGCAAATACAGTCTTAGATGTTCTGGTGTGATCATCAAAAGCCAAATGCAGCCTCTTATAGCCCAGTTCTGATTTCTCTGCCACCTGTAGTCATCATCTGGGAAATTAAGATTTCCATGTCCAGGTGCAGTCAATATATATCAAATGCAGTATCATACACCCAGATGCGGCCCTCTTAAGCCGGTTGTAGGCTCACATGTCAGGTATAGTTATTATATTAATTGATATATTACATGGCCACGGTAGTGGCCATGTAGTTATGGTTAAGTTGCTGTTTCCATAGGAAGAGCACTTTTTGGGTGGCTTATAACTTCGCTCTCCCTGGACGGATCCTTACCAAACTTTGCAAAAAAAGTATTTGGGTCACTCTAACCTTTTTTGCAAAGTTTGGTGAGGATTCGTCCAGGGAGAGCGAAGTTATAGGGGGGGTCCCAAAACTTTTTTTTCCCATAGACTGAATGGGAAAAGTGTTTTGCTCGCGCCTACAGCCCAAACCGCTGGACGGATTTCCACCAAATTTGGACCAGGAGCAGCGGCTTGGTCCCGAAAGCATGCTTTTGCAAATTTGGTGAAAATCCGTCCAGTAGTTTTTTTTTTAAATGACCAAAAAGTAGGTAAAAAAAAATTAGTGACATCTGTGTTCGGTTCGCGGACACACTTCCCTGTTCGCTCCGCGGACAGTGTCCTGATTGGCCAATCGTCTTGTGTGATGTTCGCGGACATGCAACGTGTTCGCTGATTGGACGGCGTGGAGCGTGAAGCGCGTCAGATTTTTCGGTAGCGCCCGCCATCTTGGATTCGCGGACGTCCGCGGACAGCGCGGTGAAACTTTGTTCGAAATGTGTATTTAGTAGAGTGTGTTGGTGTGTAGGAGTGTTTGGGGAGGGTGGGAGTGTATGAGATAGGATGAAAGTTGTGTTTTTTATATGTTAGACGTTCTTTTTGTGTTCGATTTGTTTGCGGACATCACGGGTGTTCATAAATGTTCTAAATAAACTGACTGGGGGGTTTTCTAAGGACTCAATATGTGTACGTTTTGTTCACAAGCAAAGTGAAACTGTTCTAAAAACACTCGCGGTGTCCGGGGAGTGTTCGTAGGGGGTGTCCTGAGGACGCTGTCCGTATTGTTCTCTGTCAAGTTGAATGTGTTCTAAGAACACCCGCAGTGTCCTGAAATGTTCGCAAATAAACAAAATGGGGGTGTTCTGAAGACGTTTTTGAGAACACTCCCGGTGTCCTGAAATGTTCGTAGGGTGTGTCCTGGGGACGCTGTCCGTATTGTTCTCTGTCAAGTTGAATGTGTCCTAAGAACACTCGCGGTGTCCTGAAATGTTCGCAAATAAACAGAATGGGGGTGTTCTGAAGACGCTTCTAAGAACACTCGCAGTGTGCGGGGAGTGTTCGTAAGGGGTGTCCTGAGGGCGCTGTCCGTATTGTTCTCTGTCAAGTTGAATGTGTCCTAAGAACACTCGCGGTGTCCTGAAATGTTCACAAATAAACAAGATGATGTGTTCTGAAGACGCTTCTAAGAATACTCCTGGTGTCCTGGAATGTTCGTTGGGGGTGTCCTGAGGACGCTGTCCGTATTGTTCTCTGTCAAGTTGAATGTGTTCTAAGAACACCCGCGGTGTCCTGAAATGTTCGCAAATAAACAAAATGGGGGTGTTCTGAAGACGCTTCTAAGAATACTCGCGGTGTCTGGGGAGTGTTTGTAGGGGGTGTCCTGAGGACGCTGTCCGTATTGTTCTCTGTCAAGTTGAATGTGTCCTAAGAACACTTGCGGTGTCCTGAAATGTTCGCAAATAAACAAGATGGTGGTGTTCTGAAGACGCTTCTAAGAACACTTGCGGTGTCCGGGGAGTGTTCGTAGGGGGTGTCCTGAGGACGCTGTCCGTATTGTTCTCTGTCAAGTTGAATGTGTCCTAAGAACACTCGCGGTGTCCTGAAATGTTCGCAAATAAACAAGATGGTGGTGTTCTGAAGAAGCTTCTAAGAACACTCGCGGTGTCCGAGGAGTGTTCGTAGGGGGTGTCCTGAGGACGCTGTCCGTATTGTTCTCTGTCAAGTTGAATGTGTTCTAAGAACACCCGCGGTGTCCTGAAATGTTCGCAAATAAACAAAATGGGGGTGTTCTGAAGACATTTTTGAGAACACTCCTGGTGTCCTGGAATGTTCGTAGGGGGTGTCCTTAGGACGCTGTCCGTATTGTTCGTTGTTAAGTTGAAAGTGTTCTAAGAACTATCGCGTTGTTCTGAAATGTTCGTAGGGGGTGTCCTGAAAACAGTGTCCGTATTGTTCGCTGGCAAGTTCAAAGTGTTCTAAGAACACTCACATTGTTCGCGGACATTAAAAGTTTCCCATAGATCAAAGTTGAAATGTTTGACTCTATGGATGTGATATGCTGCGGTGGTGGTTGCATGGCCATGCACCCAACACTCTATGCCCTGGCAACAACCACCGCAGCATATCACATTCATATTTGCTTATAACTTTGGGTGAAAAACAAATGTATAAGGAACAAAGGTATTAGATACTATGGATGTGATATGCTGCTATGGTTGTCCTTATTATTCTATACTTACTGTTTGGTCTAGTAATGGGAGTCCATGTTTTTCTTCTTCATTTCTGTGATAAAAGAAAATAGCATGTTAGTATTAGTATTTTGTAATGACTTATTACATTGTATAAGCAATATACTTTTATTTTTTTTCGACCCTCATATTTAGTAGAGTACAAATCAGAGTACTGTGCAATTTGCTCAGTTTCTGTATTTGTTGCTAAAATCATTGGGTCTGTGGGAGAAAAAAAAATCCATGTTGGATTAAAAAAAAACCCTTTTTCTGTTATGCTACAGTTTATTTGTTTGTTTGTTTTCAGTGTTCACTTGTTGTTTCTGGCTAATGCTTTATACTTTGCTTTGTTGTATTTTTTTTGGAGCAGTAACAGATTCTTCATTTGTTTTGATATTATAAAATTTTGGAGCAGTTAGATACCAATTGGCGTATTCTAACTGTCTATTTTTTTAATATATTTTAGTGGTTTTGATTTATCTATTTGGATATTGTTAAATTGTGGGACAGTTAGATACCAATTGGCGTATTCTAACTGTGTATTTCTTGACCTAATTTAGTGGTATTCATTTATCCGATTAGTTGTTGTAGAATCTTTGAGCTGTTAGATAGCTTTTGGAGTATTCTAACAGTTTATATTATTTTAACACAAATTTATAATTTTGGCACAGTTAGATACCAATTGGCGTATTCTAACTGTGTATTTTTTGGTCTAATTTAGTGGTATTCATTTATCTGATTAGTTGTTGTAGAATCTTTGAGCAGTTAGATAGCTTTTGGAGTATTCTAACAGTTTATATTTTTTTAACATAAATTTACTTAAAGGTTTAAATACAGTTTATTTATCAAATTTTGATTTTAAGAACATCAAATAAGCGTTTGTAAGATTTGCTGGTAATCTCTGCTTTAGAGTAATGGTACTATCATTACATTCAAACCATCCACATTTCTTTTTTATATATGCCGTGTAGTGCCCTGAATTGGTTGTGGCTTCTGCGTGGTAGATTATACCTATTGTTGTGAAGGTTTTCTTACCAAGTGATATTTGACTATGTGTGAATCCAGTCAGCTTGCAGTTGTTTTTGGTACCATCTGCATTGTAACGTAGAAGCATTAGTATTACGTATTTACTATGTGTTTGTATTACTAACGTGGAGCGATTATCTGAATTGCAGGTAGAGCATAATCTACCATGGTTTGCATTTTGTACAAGTTGCTGAAATGGAATGGATTCACAATTTGGTATTGATATATATATGAAGCGTTCATTGGGAATTTCTTCTTGTGTCACATTGTTGCACAGAGTGTATGTATGTTTCCACATGTATGAAATCTGGAAGATTTCCTTTATAGGTATGTTTTTGTTTTCCAGTACTTGTAGTAAGTACATTAAAAATTCTTGTGGATCTTCCTGTGAGTTTATAGTGAATTTCACCATTCCAGCACAGTAGTCCAATTGTTGCCTTATTCCATAAACACTGTATGTGTTGTCAGGATTGTTTTTTGCGTTTCTATGAAGTACTAACATTTGCATACACAATGGGTCTCTAAAGTGTAAGTAAATGTTGTCAACAATTGGTGGTAATTGAAATAGAATATTCATTGCTACATTTGCATAGCAACTTACACCAACTATATTTGAGAATTTAAATGGTCCAGGTAGTTCTGTATCTAACTGCTTTTTTTGGAGTTTGTCTTCCTTCTTTAAAGAAGTACCTGGTTTACTTACTCTAATTGATTCTTTTTTGTTTGTGGTACTTGATGAAGTATTAGTTTCCTTTACTCTCTTTGGAGGATTTGCAGTGACGTCCTGTTGCATTTCTGTTTGATTTAGTTTTCTTTTACAACATTTTAGTTTTTGTGGAACAGAATATGTGTTTAGATTGGGAGTGTATAGTGAGCGAAGTCTATTATATTCTGAAATGCAAGGAATATCAGCGTTTACTTTACTTGCATCAAAGTTGATTAGAAATAGACCGTCAAGTGTACGTAAGCGTGATAGTGCTACGTAGCTCATGCCTTCTTTAAAGACTGTGTTACCAATATCTATCATTGCTTTGTCTAGGGTAAGACCTTGTGATTTATGAATCGTGACTGCGTATGCAAGAGTTAGAGAAAATTGTTCTCTGCGTACATACATATCTTTGAAGAGAAGGAATCTAGCTGTTGAGCATCCTATCCGTTTTACTTCTGAAAGTTTGTCAAAGAGTATATTGACTAACTAAATTTTGTTGTCACGTGGGTATGTTTGAAAGCCAACAACTGTACCCAGTGCTCCATTAACTAGTCCTTGGTCCACGTCAAGGTTACGTTTAAGCATTACTCTGCAATTTAAGGATAATTTTAACATCTTTTCTAAGCCTTCTGTGTTTGAGATTGATTTTTCTAAATTATTTAGTCTTGTTATGGCTTGGTCACACATGGGTAGTGTCATACCATGTACATCTAGTTTGTCTGTGGCGCTAATTTCCATTATTGGTTGCATTTCTTTACTTAACATTATTTCATTGAATTTGAGACAGCTTGCAAGAGTTGGCATTAAGGCCATACAATTGACATTTTTGTGGGCTAATTGTTCCATAACATCTGTAGCAAATGCATTATCGCCATAAAGTGCATTAATGTGGCGGGTTTTCAATGTTGCTTCTGCTTCTTTAGAAAGTATACCAACTCTCAAACTTTTTAAAATGTTGGCATAAGTTAGATCTGCAGATTGGCGCATGTTTTCTGTTAATTCTCTGTATTGGAAATGTTGCCAAAGGTTGACATTTCCAATGCTGCCAACAGTTTTACGGCAGAGTTTGTGCCCTAATGTTTTAAAAATAGGTTCACCTTTTACTGGTGTTAATTGAAGCAGATCTCCAAAAACAATAATGTGTTTTCCTGCAAAGAGCTCTTCATAGTCTGTTTTGAGTACTTCTTGTAATCTGAGGTGAATCAAAGCTAACATCAGGTTGGAGATCATGCTCACTTCATCTATTAGTAGCATTTTCATTTGTTTCAATACTCTGCGTAATTCCATTGCAGCTTCTGCAGAAAGTTTGTAATAGTCTAATTTGTTCTGGTGTTCCACTGGTAATAGTAGTAATCGGTGTAATGTAACACCACCTATGTTGTAGGCAGCTAAACCTGTGGGGGCAGTGACAGCAGCTGACAGTTTGTTGTTTGTCAATTGTTGAAGGAACATACTAATGATTTTGATTAGGAATGTTTTGCCAGAACCAGCTTCACCACTGACATACAGTAGTATAGGTTTATAATTAGGGCAGGAACATTCTTTATTTTCATGTTTTACACCATGTGCAATTTGTTTTGTTACTTCTTGAAAAATGCTACTTTGCTCATTGTTTAGTTTTGATTGTAGTATAGTTAAGTCTTCCTTATCTTCATACTGCCACATGGTGTTTTCTACTTCTATCATAGCTAATTCTGCTTCATTTGTTATTAGTGGTTCTCCCAGTGGTTCTTGGCTTCCTGTTACAGAAGGTTGACTACTGTCAGGAGTATCCTTATCTAGTTGGGCTTGGAGTTCTTCTTCATGTTGCTGTTCATTGTGCAACATTGTTTTGTACTGTGTAAAGTTTACATCAGTTATAGTGCTTTCATTTGCTTTGAAAGCAACCTCATATGAGTCATAGTTATCTAGTAATTGTTCTTCTTTTCTCCATGGTTTGAAGAGTTGTAGCAGGGACATGTAATATACTTCTTTATGTTGAGGAGTCTTCAATGACAATTTGATATGATTAATTAAATTTGGTTTAGTGAGTTTAACTAAGCTACCTTCACAGTCTGTCACTCTATATTTACCTTTTTTTTC
The DNA here is from genome assembly GCF_040938575.1 of Ambystoma mexicanum. NCBI lineage: Eukaryota > Metazoa > Chordata > Amphibia > Caudata > Ambystomatidae > Ambystoma > Ambystoma mexicanum. The sequence continues at coordinate 874,395,250 of NC_090931.1, forward strand.
ATCAGGTTTCATATTATTTTTGTATGTGTAGTTTTGGGCTATTTGGTATAGACACATGTTTTCCAAAGTATTACTTCTGTTTGGGTAGTATGTGTCCAATAAATTGTTTTTTAAAATGTCTTGGCTGTTGGAATCATGTTTGGCTATTGTTTCTATATCTTCATATGATTTTAGAACTCTTTTTCTAGATTTAGCTGGACCAAGACTTAGCCATACTATATTTTCAGATTTACCATACAATGAAGTACCAGTTAAACGATCAGCTGCTTCATATGATCCACATTCTCTATGGGTGAGCATTTTTATGCCCAAGCTGTATAATTTCTGAGATACTGTTTTATCTGATGACAGGTCATTCCAGAGGTCTTGGAGCTCTGTCTTTTCTGCTTTAGTTAAGTATGCTGTGACATATCGTGCAACTGCAGTAGGATTGTCTGCAATGTACTGCACATTTATGTTTGCATTCCATAAGTGGGCAATGATTGCATTATAATCATTGATATATTTTTCTTCTTCTTTTCTTTTTGTGTAATATGTATTTTTAGGTGACTTACCTTTAACACTATGTCTAACTGAAGACATGAGGTTGTTTACTTGACCTGTATTTGTAACTGGTCTAGGGAAACCAAATTGGCATTTGGTGTAGTATTTGCCTTTGTTTTTGTATTCGCGACGACAATATTTTCCACATTTGTGTCTTTGAAATTGTAAAATTTGTACATGAAGATCACTATTTGTGGCTTCTGATGGAATTTCACAAGTGACATATTTTTCAATAAACTGTAAAACAGTGGCATCACTGTCTTGACCAAATTTAGGAGCATCTTTAATCCATAAAAGCATGTGGATATGTGGTGCTCCTCTGGCTTGGTATTCTTTTCTCCAAAAGAAGTGTTGCACTTCTCGAAGGGGAGGAACAGTTTTATTACAAATAAAATGCAGCATAGCGATGAAGCGATGGTGAAAATATCTTGAAACATTAACAGGATCCAAAGAACAAAGTTCTCCAGATGTTAGAATATCTATGTTTGTTTTGTTTTTATTTGATATGCGTAGGAAATCATGTAAATCTTCCCATGCATATTCTGCACAACTTAATGTAACAAACCAAGTGGGTGGGCCAAGGTTTCTGATCATACAACGTACATCTCCATGACGTTGAAACCAGTACTCTTTAGTACCACGCATATTTGCTAATAGATTTGTAATATTTGATTGTAAAACCTCATCCTTTTGTTGCACTTTCTCTAATAATTGTGTAGCTGTCATATTTTTAAAGTGTGATCCTGATTTTAATATGTGTGCAACTCCGTAACATAAAGTTGCTAGTTCACTTTCAAAGAGTAGGTGGAATATGTATTCCACATTTTGTCTAAATCTGGGATCTTCAGAATACATGCGTAATGAGCGGTATTCTGAAGCTGATATTTGAATAGGTCTATCATCATACCTTCCTCCTTTGCCAGTAGGAAAGAGTAGAGGAAAAGCATGTGCTTCTATACTTTTTTCCCATATACTGATTGGCAATCCTTTTGTTTGACGCATTTGGTAAGTTTCCAGTACTTCTTGTACGGTGTCATTACAGTACAAAGGATGAATTGTATAATGGTCTAAAGTATTTGATATTGTAGCAGGATCTAGTAGCTCAAATTGACCAGCTTCTTGTGTTTCTTGAATTATTTCAGTTGTATCTTTCAAGTTTTCTTCAATATTAATTTCTTTGTAATATTCATTATTCTCTTTAAGATATTGGAAGGCTTGTCTAACTTTATATAAATCTACCAGCTGTTGCCATATTTTTTTGTCTTTTGTAGGTACTCCATTTACTAATATAATTAAAGATTGCTGCATTGGACGTTGCACTCCCACAGTATGCACATTTTCTTTTAGATTTAATGGTAAATAAACTACTTTTCCACGAATGCCTTTTACCAATTCAGAGGGAGGTAATTTTGCTGTTTTTGGTTGAAGGCGTATTATTGCTTGAAATGGGTGTACTGTTTGAATTATGATGCTCTCATATAAATTAAGTTGTTGTAGAGGTTTTGGTACTGGGTATAATTCCAAATTATTTGTGATAGAACGTGAAGGAGTTTGGTTGTTGTCAAGTTTTGTAGTGCAATAACTGCAAAGTATTAAGGGCTCAGTTATTTCATATTTGTTTTCAGCTACAAGGTAGAGAGCTAATTCAAACCATTTAGAATCTTCATTGTCTTCTATTTTGTATGATAGGTCCACAGTTTTTGTGTTACTTTTATAAAAAATTCTACGGCAACATACACATACATGGTTTGGTACTTCAGCTGATGTACTTTTAAATTTTAGTATTTCTTTCTTGTATGTGTTTAGCAAAAGGTTGCCATGTGTAGAATTGTTGCTTAATTGGTTTAAAGATATTTCATTCTGTAAATGGCTTTCACTTCCAAAATATTTTTTCTGGATATAGTGAATTTCTTCAAGTAGGTCTTTTGCTGTACTATGTAGAAGGATGTTATTTAACTTTGCTAGTGCTAAAGCAGGACTTTTAGCATAGTACAGTTTATAGATTTGATTTCTTATAGTTGAATGATGTGTTGATATCCTTTTGATATCATGTAAAGTGGTTTTATAAGTAGGTCCTGTAATGCAGGCCAATGAATGTCCTTGTAGTCCTGTGTACTTGCGCACTGGACAGGTATCTATATTTTGCAGTAATTTAATTTTGATTTTGTCTTTGCTTTTTACATATTTATTGAGGAATTGGCGTAAAGATTTGAAACATTGTTTGTGAATGTTACACATTGACGTGCATGGCCATTTGTACACTAGACGTTCTGATTCAGTTGAATGGAGTGGTAATTCTAAGTTTTCAGGGCATATTTTTGTAAGAAGTACTTCTTGTTCCATTATGGTATTATTCACTTTTTCATAACCTAGACCACTGCTATGTATGGCAATTGTATTAGTTTGCTTTTGTTTGTACGCTTCTTCATTAAAATATGGTTCTGTGCTTGTAGTGTGATTCCATTCACCTCTGCTGATACTTAAGAAGTTCTTTCTGTTGATATTTCGCTTATTGATTAGTCTTTTTTGTAATTTAGTTACTAGTTTTGTTAGTGGTTTCATTTTGTTTAACAGTAAAATAAATACATTTCTTTTGAGAAGAATTGCACTGTCCATCAATGCTTCTAAGATTAATTTCCTACAATAGGTTTTAAGCTTTGAACCTGAGTTCTCTCCTGTTTTTATAAGATTTTGAAGGACTTTGTGACGGTATATTTTGGCTAAAATACTTTTCTTGGTATGGTTACATTGCACTATATTAAAATTTGAAGAAGTAGTTTTATCTGTACTGATAGCTGATTTTCTGTTAATTGTTTTTTGGTTTGTTTTACATTTTGATAGTGGAAGCGAAGTTGTTGTACTTGAAACTTCTTGTGTTTCACTAAATGATTGTATTAGCTGTTTTGTTTCAACTTTTTTTTACAAATTCTGCTAGAGATGGATGCTTATGTTGGACACCTTTATTTTCATTTGCTCTACTTTTGCGTTGCTTTCTACGGACTTGACTTTTGGTAGGCATTCTTTAGGGTCTGTTTAAAAAAATAAAGAAGATATGGGTTGGGGTGTTCTGGAATGTATGTGTGTTGTGTGCATGAGTGTTTGAGTAAGATGATAAAGATGCATGTAATGGTGTGTGATTGTGCATTGGGAACTAAAACTAGTAGGGATAGGTATTCTTGAATTTATGTGTTACTAAACTGGGGTTCAGATGACAAAAACAGAGTAAGCTAGTGGTGTGGAAAAGTACAAATAGTAAATCTAACGTATACAATTAAAACAGTTGTTTGTTCTACAATATGAAAATTGTAGTGGTTCAGTGGGGTAATTTGTGTGTCCAAAAATAGAAATTTGTGGGCCATTCTAGCAGTAAATCGCTGTTTAAGACATGGAAATGTTTGGACAAAATGGTACAAAATTTCTATTTTTAGAAACCGAAATAGCTCGTATTAACGTTATAGTATATTTGATTAATAATACAAAAATTATGGTGATATTTTACTTACTTTTTTTAAATTAACAGGTAACTTCTTAGTTTTTCTTTCTTCTTCGAATTCGGCTGCTTCTTTTCAGGAAACTGGTCTTCACTGCAATTGTAAAAGCTTCAAATTAGTAACTTTGTTTGTATATAGCACTGTTTTTAATTTAGATATGGATTTTTTTAATTGAAATCCTCAGTGCCTTCTTTAAAACCATTAAACTAATTTATTTACATAAGATACATTGCATCAGTTCAGTACATATGATATGTTCTTAATGAACAAATTGTATTGAATGACTAACTGTAGCAAAAAAAAATATCTTTACTATGTCTTGTGAAATTTATAATATATTAGTGAATACGACTATTTCTGTAAGTAAACTGTTCTAGGTAATAGCACCTCAATATCATGTCTAATTTAAAGTAATTAAGTAAATAAATAAATAAAAACAAAAAATATGAAATTGTTTAAGTATTTTTATAAAGATTTAAACATAGATTGTGTTTGCATGCAATTTTGTTTGAATATATGTAGTCTATATATTTCATTTAAAAAATGTTAGTTTAACATGATTTGAGTGTGTGTGTATAAAGAAAGTAAATAGTATAAAGGTTTATAAGTGATAGTTGATTTTAGGAAATTGAAAAAAGTACAGTAAATTCATTTTACAGATTTTACAAGGTAAAAGTCTGTTTGAAAATGTGTTCATCTACTATACAGAAAATATGCATACCTGAAGTTTGTGTTCATGCATATGGGTATGCATGGAGGTGCAAGTAGAAATCTTGAAGACTTGTACAGTATTTCCGGTAGATGCTGCTTGCCAATGATATGACACTTGTACTCAGAGAGATTCAGAGTACATTTGCAGTGCTGATCTATGATGATGCAGTTAGATGTAGAGGTCTTGAATGTGATTGGTGCATGGTCATGTGATTTTTGAGGTACATCCAATGAGGGAATGGCAGAGAGAGTGTAGTGGAAATGGTAGAAGGGCTGTTCATGTTACGATATGTCCGCGGACATGGCGGTAGTTCGCGGACATCGGGAGTTACATCTGGGGATTTTTGGGTTCAGAAGTCATGCAAATGAGAATAAGCACTGAAAGGGATTGGTCAGGAAAGTTTGGTGGGTGTGTTGTGCCAGGAGAGATTTTCTCAGATACTCTTTTTGCTGAGAGAACAAAAGATAGCTATGGCTGTGTGTTTCAGAAAACAGATTGTTTGGATTTTAGGAGATTCGTGGATACATTGGTTGAAGGTGCATGCAGAAAGCCGTGGAGTAGCTGTAGATCTTGGATTCCCACATGTGGAAGTACACTGGCATGGAGTATGTGGAATGAAGTGGTTGGACTTGCTACCTCTCTGTGCTACTTTGGAGACAGAGCAACATCCAGACATAATTGTAATTCATTTGTTGAGGGAACAGTTTAGGACATGTGACTGGTATTTTTTTGCAATTTGCTATGAAAGAAGGATTTAGGAAGGTTATGGACATGTTTCCTAATTCTCAAGTGATATTTTCACGGATTGCGCAGAGACAAATGTGGCTTCGTTCTTCTTCATTTGGTCCACAAATGGAAAAAGCAAGGCGCAATGTTAATAAGGCTGTTTGTGCCTTTCTAAGAGATTTTGGCATGTCTTCTTTTCACAATGAAAATATTATGTTTTGTAGTACATACATTTTTCGCAGAGATGGAGTCCATCTTACTTATGCTGGCAATCAGATTTTTCTGAGAAATGTACAAAATGCATTGCGACCTTTTTTGGAATTACAACAACGATTTTGAAGTAGATATTAAGCATTTACAATTTTTGACTTACAAACACCACCCAAAGGCTCTTTTCAGAGCCACCACTTCTTTCCAGAGAAAATTACAATGTTTGTGATGGAGTAGCAACCCAATTTTTTTAATGTTCACGAACTGTCCGCGGACTTCTAAAAAATACAAAGAGCCCTGCTTCATTTATTTTCACTTCTATTTTTTAACTGGGAAAGGCGGCTCTGAAAAGAGCCTTATTTTTTTTGATTTTTGTAATTTTGTATTTTTTTTGGTTTTTCAGACACGACACACTAGGAGAGGAGGGTAAAGGAGGGTAAAGGGGGGACACCAACCACAGGGATAAGAAAGGGCGAGCTGAGAGAGGAAGATGTAGAGTGGGTTTTATTTGGGTAGTGAGCAGGTCTTCTCGTGCTCTGAGACGATAGTCTCAAAAGCACTCCAAAGTCGCTCCTCCCTGCAGAGTACTGTGTCACAGTACATACATACAACTGTGACCCTCGAAAGGTAAGGGTCATCAGCATTCTGTATGGCCTGTGAGGCAGCTTGAGGAAGACGCTGTCCCACAGAGGTGGTCCTTGTGGTGACAGGATCAGAAACAGAGGATGAAGTAGAGGAAATCAACCTGCTACGTTCTTCGCAAGGTACAACCCTGCGAATAGCCCCAGAGTGAAATGACCTCAGGTGTCGCTTCATAGTAGTGGTCCCAAAGCTGTACTTACCGTGCTTCCCGCGACTGAGTATCATTTTGCACTCATTGCAGGTAACACGGTTCGCATGAGCCTTAGGAACATTACCATGAATGGTAAATAACTGCCACACCCAAGACTCACGCCTAGTGCGGGTAGTAGGGTTTTCCTCTACCTCATTCTCATCATCCTCTTCTTCCTCCTCCGCATCCTCACTCCTGTTCCCCTCTTCAGGCCCTTGGGGAGGTGGTGGTGGTGGAGGGGGTGGGAGTGGTGCTGAAGCAGGTGCAGCACCAAGTGGCAGTTCAGCAGCCAAGGATGCCATCTCGATGATGGTGTAGTCTGCAGGTGGCAGCAAAAATCACTGTGTTCTGAAGAATAGCCAGAAACACAATGGGAATAAGCTCTTGGGCGTGGTCTTTTATAGGGGTGCTTGTGCGCGGTTCACGGACATGCGCACTGTCCGCGGACAGATCGAACACAAAAAAAGGATCGGAAAGTTTCAAAAGGTATATAGAAACTCAAGATTGCTATGTGGGACTTGTGCCATGGTGAGATTTTATTGAAAAATATTATGGATTAACTGAAAATGTACTTTTAAATTGTTCGGGGACACGAACAGTGTCCGCATTTCAGGACACACGATGAGCGTGGGCGCGGTCATATGATCCGTTCGCGAACTAGTCCGCGAAGGAAGCGCCTGTCCGCAGGACACCAAGTGCACGGAGATTGGTTAGCGCATGCGCATTGATGTCCTATGGACACTGTTCGGGTTCTGAAGTAATTAAAAGTGCGTCACACGCGAAACGAACATTTCAGGACACCGCGTGTGTTCTTAGAACAGTTTAAACTTGGTAGCGAACAGTAAGGACAGATATAGTGTTCTTCAGGACACGTGTAATTTCGTTTATGTACAAACATTTCAGGACACCAATTGTGTTCTTAGAACAGTTTCCATTGGGTAGCGAACACTACGAACAGGTATAGTGTTCTTCAGGACACCTCCATTTTCGTTTACGTACGAACATTTCAGGACACCAATAGCGTTCTTAGAACAGTTTGAACTTGCTAGCGAACAGTACCGGACAGGTATAGTGTTCTTTAGGACACTTTAATTTTTGTTTGTTTACGAACAATTCAGGACACCGCGTGTGTTCTTAGTACAGTTTCATGTTGCTAGCGAACACTACGAACAGTTGTGCTGTTGTTCAGGACACATCATTTTCGTTTATTTACGAACATTTCAGGACACCAATTGTGTTCTTAGGACAGTTTTAAGTTGATAGCGAACATTACGGACAGATATAGTGTTCTTTAGAACACTTTAATTTTTGTTTCTTTATGAACATTTCAGGACACCACGTGTGTTCTTAGAACAGTTTCAACTTGCTAGCGAACAGTATGAACAGGTGTGGTGTTCTTCAGGACACCTCCATTTTTCGTTTATATACAAACATTTCAGAACACTCGCACTGTCCGCGGACACTTTTATTGTTTTAAAAAAAAAAACGGAAACTATTCACAATACAATATAAAAATTAAACTTTATTTAACATATATTAATAATTTATGACAGAGAAGGTGAGGCAGAAACAGAAACAAAAACAGGAGAATTTGGGGTTTCAACATGATTGGTATTAGGTGAAGAAGGGATGGAAGTCTCATCAAAACGTTTTGGATTATGGAGAGGGTTTGGGGATAATTGACTGGGATATGGTGAGGAGTGACAAGTACATGTGGGGCAATGGTACGAGGTTTTTGGTTTGAAATGATTTTCTACAAAAGTTTTTAAATTATTAAAATTAGCCAACAATACATCCATTTTTTCTTCTACATTGTGAAGACTGTTATCCATAACAGGGTTTTCTGAAGTTTTTTTTATTTTGGTATGCTCTGTACAAAAAAATAATATATATGTTAAATGTATATCAAAAAAATAATAAATAAATGGTTTATATTATAAAGTGTTTACCATTAGTTTCACTATCTTGTGACATTTCTTCATGTGGGAAATTGTCCTCTAGCCATTCCAGAGTACTAGACATTTCTGTGAGAAAAAAAAAAAGATAATATATTTTTTAATCTAATACAGAAAGTTTATAAATATATGAGTAAAATGAAGTACACTTACTATTTCTGGTAAGATAAGTTCTGTGTATTCAGTGGGTCTGGTCTTGTTCTCAGTTCTGTTGTGTCTGTGAGGTAATTATGTTGGAAGCCAATTTATCTTCTTGTGGTATATTCCATTTCAGAACATATTGTATTTAAATGAATGGTTAGTGTGTTACATATATGGGTTACATTTCTTATGTATTACTATATAAAATGTGTTTGTGTGCTGCGTTTTGAATTTGTTAAATGTTCCTATATTATGATATAACAATCAAACATACCCCACCACCCCCCCACAGTTTTTAGGTAGTGGTACTGTTCTCCGAACATGTCCGCAAACATTAAATAAGTTCGCGGACATCAAGTTCATAAGAAGAGATCTAGTCAGTTCCATATGACATGTATATAAAGTCAAAGTCATTATTGTTAAGTTGTGCTACTAAAAAACTATGAAATTCAGTGAAAAAACTTTGTTAAAGGGACGTTATGGTTAAGTTGCGCTACTAAAAACCTATGAAATTCAGTGAAAAAAACTTTGTTAAAGGGACGTTATGGTTAAGTTGCGCTACTAAAATCCTATGAAATTCAGTGAAAAAACTTTGTTAAAGGGACGTTATGGTTCCAAGTAAAACCGAAAACCCTTGAAATTCGCCAGTTATGGTAAGCTAAGCAACCATAACTCGCGCCACCACCGTGCACTGCTAAGACTAACACCCAGGACATCAAAGATGACATCACAAATGTCATTGATGACATCACTGTTGACATCACATGTGTATGTACTTCTCATGAAATATGTGTAGAAGGGATTGTTATTATGTTGCGAAAAAAGTGTCAAGCATCATTGCAAGAAATATACCCTAATAAGTGCATTGAACGATGCATTGATATAAATAGCATCCTATTATGGGGTTCTATCTAGTATACTAAGCTACTTATACAGAAACATAACATTGTGTGCAGCGTACAAGATGAAGGTATGATATTCGTAATGTTAATATGTTGAATAATGAAATGATAATTGTTTTCTTAATAGATTTTTGTGTACTGTGAAATATGTAATAAGTAGCTAATAAAACCCATGTATTACATAATTGCATTACTATAGACAAAACACAAAGACACAAGAACACATACCAATATGGGTATACACAGGGAAAGTGAAGTTAGCAAAAAAGCACAAGTAGTAGCAGAAACAATTCATAACTTAACTGATTAGATTCATGCAAATAAATGATTGCTCTGTTTCAAAGCTGCTATTTACCCTATGTATATGTATCACTTGATGTGATTGGACCCTAAGGAAAGTAGTGTGAGTACAATGTATACAAATATGACCATATACAGGGAAAGTACAGCCATAAAAAAACAACAGAACTATCAGAAAGTGCTCATAAGTCTAGTGATTATCTTTATGCACAAAAAGGATTGCTGTCTTTCAAGCTTGTGTTTTCCCATATGTATATGTTTCATATGATGTGACTGTACTCTAAGGGAATTACTGTAAGAACCTACTAGAAGGATATGTCTACAAATAAAATAAAATTCTTAGTTTCTGACTGTTACTGAAGAAAACCATGTGGCCTAGATATGTCAGCAAAAGAAAAAATAGTGAGCCAGACATGTGATGTCATCAGTGATGTCATCAATGACATTTGTGATGTTATCTTTGATGTCCTGGGTGTTAGTCTTAGCAGTGCACGGTGGTGGCGCGAGTTATGGTTGCTTAGCTTACCATAACTGGCGAATTTCAAGGGTTTTTTCGGTTTTACTTGGAACCATAACGTCCCTTTAACAAAGTTTTTTCACTGAATTTCATAGGTTTTTAGTAGCACAACTTAACCATAACGTCCCTTTAACAAAGTTTTTTTCACTGAATATATATACATATATATATATATATATGTAAATATTAATTATAGGGTGGCTTTCGCCTCTGTATAGTTAAGATAAAACGGAGTTACATGGGGAATCAAAAAAATGAATTGCTCAAAACTTGATTCGTGCAACGGATTTGGCTGTTTCAGCCTAGTCCCCATTAATTTTCCCATGGACAAAAAAGGTCAATTTTTGATGGACTGCACAGCCATTTACGAACCTTTCAGATCAATCGTTAACATTGGAAACCACACATATTTTACAAAGAGGATTACGTTTTTGTACCATCATCACATAACTCTAGCTTTAACACATTAATAGAGGTGGATACATTTTTGAGAAATGTGACATTGAAATTACAAAAAACGGAATTGAACAGAGATATTTTTCCATATAAGGGACATTAAGGTAGAGCAAATATATTGGAACTATGCAATCAGCTCCACTACAAATTTTCCGAAAATGAGTACCTGATCACCTTAAAAAAGTGAAGTTTATAAAAAGACTACATCAACCAAATATGTTCAAAGAAGACCTGGAATTTGTAAAATCATTGAGTTCCACTCAATACTTGACAATCAAACCTGCGGACAAGGGCGTGGCGATTGTCATAATGAATACTTCAACATATGTAGCAGAGTACAATTGGCAACTGCAAGACAATTGAACCTACAAAATACTGTCGGAAAATCCAACTCAAAGAATTCAGAAGGTGTTGGGATACATGTTGGAAGAGGCAGATGAAAATGGGTACATGAATGAAGCCACACATCGAGCGCTCTATAAAAGTGACCCGACCATTCCTGTTTCGGCTGTCTTCTGAAAATAAACAAAGATCCAGTAAATCCCCCAGGCCGCACAATAGTGGCACAAAATGATTCACTCTTTGAAGAAGTGTGCATATATATTGATCATGCTCTTCAACCATTGGTAATGGATAACAGTCACCGTATAAAAGATGTTACTCATTTTATTACATTACTTGAACAAATAACTGAACCTTTGAATCATTGTTGGGTGGTGACACTTGAAGTAGCCATGATTTACACTAACATTCTGCATGAGGAATAGAATGAGGCGGTAGTCGTTGCATTAAAAAGGCAGCATTTTATGGATGTACATCATCGTTTTCTGTGTGATCTTTTGCAATTTGTCTTGACTTTAAGTTTGGGAAACAATTTTATCAACAACTGAAAGGCACCTCCATGGAGGCTAGATTTGTGCCATACATGCCAATCTGTTTATGCAACAAACTGAAAATATTAAAATCTTGAATTCAGGAGAATTGAAGAGATGTGGTAAACTTTAGTTAAGGTATCAACAACTGAAAGGCACCTCCATGGAGGCTAGATTTGTGCCATATATGCCAATCTGTTTATGCAACAAACTGAAAATATTAAAATCTTGAATTCAGGAGAATTGACGAGATGTGGTAAACTTTAGTTAAGGTATATAGTGAGCGTTTTCTGTCTACGGGAAGGAACACCATCAGATTTATATGATTTTTTGATTTACATCAATCAAATACATGATACAATAAAATGTACCTCTTCCTGGTCCCAACACGTGGTTAATTCTTTGGATACCAATGTTATATTACAGGATGATCATAACATCAGTTTCACTGTCTTTCAAAAAAGCACCGATCATGCTGGATATATAATCAAATGAGAAAGTTGGTGCAGAATTGACCATATTCCCAATCTTTAAGATTATGATGGATCAGTACAAATGAACAGGATTTTGTAAAAGAAGCCATTGTTTTGCAGATTAAATTGTTGCAAAAAGGTTTTCCAGATGAGGTGAGCAAGACAGTGGTGATAAAGGCACACTTAAGAATAGCACAGAATTGTTGACATATAGGAAACACCGACAAGAACCATATTATACACCTATTTTACTACTAACATTTGGACATTTGGACCTACTACTACCACAGTCATGACATCTTTGAAAGAATATTGGCTGATTTCACAAACAGACCTGGCCTTGCGCAATACTTCCAGAGAATGTAATCAAATAGGCTACAAAAGACAAAAGAATTTAAGAGGTAAGCTAATACATGCAGACATTGGTAGTAAAACATCTATACAAAACTATTTACACACACGTAAGATGGGAACTGTCTCATGTTTTAATTCTATGCATTGCAGTAATATGATTCGAGGAAGTATTCTTTAACATCCACAAACTGGTGAAAAGATAAGTTAAGGACAGTCCCCTACTTGTACAACCAAATATACCATATATCATATAAAATGTCTGTGTGGAAAGATGTACGTGGGAGAAACCACAAGAATGACAAAAGGAGAGGACTGGTGACCACAAAGGGGACATAAGGAATTGCAATTTGAAATCGCCACTAGTGAGACATTTAATTGAAATGGGACACCAGGTGGCACAATTGAAATTTCAAATAATAGAAATGATAGCATCACATTCAAGAGGGGGCAGTCGAGAAAAAATACTTTTGCAACGTGAAGCCTTTTGGATTTTCAAATTACAGACAATGCACCCATTCAGGATGAATGAAGAATGGTCACTGGGTAACCCATATGGATGATTCTATTTTTGGATACTTGGGATTACATCACACAAAATGGGTGTCAGTGGACAGCATTGGTTTGTTCAATTATATTTTTACACCTAACACATGGGGGGCAGTGTGCATTTCTCTCACTGAGGAGGTTCTTTTGGACATCATAGGCCCATATACTAGCTTTCTGTGGTTTATTTTGGGATGTTACATTTTATTATTGTTATTATTCTCATTTAATATTTTTATTGATATCTTTTTTCATGTTTTTGATTTACTCTTTTTTAATCTTTTCAATTATTTATTTTTTCTTTCCATCCAATTCTACCATCATTGTGTATACGCATTTGTAAACGTATTATTGGGGTTACTCATGAGATTATTGTTTTACTGTTCGATTTGATTGAGACACGAACACACATTGTTCGAGTTAGCCACATGACCTAATGTGGTACAAGTGAGTTGTTCATTTATTCATAAGGACACATTGAAGGCGCAACACCTTGTTAGAAAATGGCTGCCGCATTTTGCGAATTTAGGCACAGTTGTATTTGTCCGTTGTTTGTTTTTGGTATCACATACACAATATGAGTTACTCCCAGGAAACGGGATTAGAGAATGTCACTCGGTTTCGTGATTGATGCATGCAGGAGTGTTTACAACTTGTCACAGTAATTATACTTGCATGTTCGTTCTTTATTATTTTATACACATTCACTTATTTATGTACAGGCGCAGCAGCATGATCATGAGAACTTTAGTTGGGAGTGGAAGCTTTTGAAGTATGTTTTGACACCACTGGATTTTGTATTTGGTCTCTCACGTTTCAGCCATTGGGATACGGGATGTATGCTGGTGCGGTTCCATGATGCGCATGCTAGTTGGGAGTGGATGTTTTTGAGGCATGTTTTGACACTCTTGGATATTGAATTTAGCTTTTCTGGGATGAGCAATTGGGACGCGGTTGTGTAAAAACTGCTGGGCACATAATGTATAAATGATAGGGTGGTCTGGTTTGATTCTTTTGGACATGTTTGCAACTGGTGTTTAGTCATATTAGCTTTCGGTGTGAAGTTTGTATAATCAGCTCTATATTGGGAACACTGTTGTTTCTATGTATGCATTTCAGAACACTGTGTGATAGCGTTCATTCATTGTAAATAGTGCAAAAGTGGACAATATTTGCATTGGATTTTATGCACTATACTAGTATTGTCATGATAGACTGCACAGTGAGATTCTCTTTTTTATTGTTTTGTCTTTATAGCCACCTGAGGATGATTTTAACTGATCGAAACATGTGCATGTAGTCACTGTGAATGAAAATGGATTTGTCGCAAAATCAACATGACACATTGGAATTGAATGAAGTTTAAATTCAAAATTCCAACATTGAAAATTACATAAAAACTCATGGGTGCCAGCTTTTGATTTTCACTATGGGGGCAAAAGTACCTGGGCATATGTTATTCTTGAAGCCAGTCATTTCTTTTCCTCTTCTGTGCTGCTAAAATGTGGTTAGTTGGGGTTGTGCGATGTATCACAACTGTCACCAAGAGACTGGACATAAAACAAGGGGTTTGTAGCATGGTTCTTAACCAAAGTGTTTGATTCTTGGCAAATAATGTAATCTCACTGTGCAATGCCTAAACCAATTGTGAGTTCTTAAAGCCTTCCATATTTTATGCATAACAAATACCACTGTTAAAAGAAGTCAAAACACAGTCTGTGATTGATGAATGTCTTATAGTAATGGGCTGCAAGGGTTTCAAAATATAGAGTGGGCATGGCCACTGGCCATGGCTGAAGGCCATGGCAAGTGGTCTGGTAGTGGTTTAACATATAGAGTGGCCATGGCCTAAGCCCATGGCCAGGAGGGTGGAACAAATCTATGGAATAGCAAAACCCTTGAAATTCAATGAAAAATCTTAGTTAATTATCAGTTAAGGTTAGAAACTTATCGCAAGAAAACCCCTGAAATTCAATGCATTGGGGAACTCAGGACCAGCTTAACACGGTGAGTTTGCATTGCAAAGCCCAAGAGGACATATTTATTAGAAGAGAAGGGATTTATAATGCCATAGAAAATGGCATTATGGGGGGATAGAGATGTTTAGGGGAGATCAACGATAAGGTACAGAGTTAAGCCGGTCCTGAGTTCCCCAATGCGTTGAATTTCAGGGGTTTTGTTGTGAAACTTTTCTTACCCTAAATGATCATTAACTAAAGTTTTATCATTGAATATCAAGGGTTTTGTTATTCCATAGATTTGTATTACTCCATTGATATTTAGTTGAAATATGTGGTCTATGTATTTATTTGTATTTGTGGTCTAAGATATATTGGGTCAACGATTGGCCCACTAAAACTACGTATGTTGCAACATTATAGAGCTATATAAAATGCTGATTTGAGATATCACTTAACCCAACATTTCATAGACAAACATAGCAGTGATGTCAGGGATATGAAATTCTTGGGACTGGCTTATATCCCAGTACATAACAGGAAAGGAAACAGAGAATTAAAGTCACGACAGTTGGAGGCCAAGCTAATCTGTAAATTGAATACTTTTAAACCGTTTGGGCTCAATGTTGACTAAGAAATGTATTTCTTTTAAAGTAACTGATTTGTACTTCATAATGTACTATATGTCGAAACAGATACTTTTATATTTAGTAAGTATGATGAGATGGTTTTTGCAATACTCTCAGGATGCTTTTCTTCTTATGAGATCATAGCCAGACCCAGTGAGGGAACTGCGTACTCTCGCTCTCATTAGAATGTTAAAACTGAAGGCAAATGCATAGGCACTTTATAATGTACTCAGGTCGATTTTGATTAGTTACAAACTAGCATTAACGATTCTTTCAATGCAATCATACACATTAATTGGTATATCTATAATATTGCAGTTGGATATGGGAATACATTATGCCTTTATTTAGATCTTCTAATTCATTTGCACTTTATAGATTAGATATGCTGCTGCAGATATTTTGCACAAAGTTATATGCATACTCTGCACCAAGTCAGTTGCACTTTACATCTATTGGGACATATTTTGATAGGGGCTACCCCAGATAGTCTAGAAAATTGAGTTTTTAAATATGGACTATTGGCTTGCCTGATATAGGCATGTTTAATGCTTTGGAGTGGCAACCCTAATGCAATTGCACTTTATAGACCATAAATGCTGCAGCAGCTAGATTGCACAATGTGATACTCATATTTTGTACTAAGACACATGCACCTTAAATCTCACAGGAGATGTTTTTAACAGAGCTGGTGCTTACATGAATGTCGTGAAGGTCTGATTCAGTGCTAATGGCCAAACACATACTTTACTGTTTCACCAATATTGGAGCTGTACTAACTTATATTTGCGTTGTCTGCATGATTGACATGAAATAATCAGTCATTCTGGTTGGGCCAGTGACAGGGACGTCATTTAGGGGTTGCCAGAGGTCACAACTGCCTGCGACCTATGAGGTCTCCCTTGCAACCTCTAAAAAAACAAAAATAACAATTATGTTTGCTAATGCAAGCTCCTGGGCTGTGGCCAGCACCATTTGGATCTTTACTTCTGGATTGGCTGGCTTTCTTCTTCAGGCCCCTTAAAAAAAGAAGAAAAATAAAAACAGGGATGCCACAAGTCTAACACTTTCATTACTGACCCTAGTGAGAAAGAATAGGAATACCAAATAGTGTGTCTTTCTGGAATCTTATACAATAATTGCTAGACTCATTAAAGGTTTATTTCACGCACACTACAGGGGGTGAGTCACTGATTTAGTATGTTCTTAAATGCCTCAACTCTGCCTTTCATCCTTCTGTGGTTGATAAATGAGTACCAACACAGGTTGGGTGATAGTGGGTGCATATTTTTTCTATATAAAGCTCTTAAGCGTAAGTGCTCTATAATAACACATCATTATCATTTGGACATGGACTTCTGCTTGCATTCAAAGTCATTCGGTAATATGGGCCTATGCACACTGATCTTAATGATAATATGGCGATCCATTCTTGTATGAAATGTACATCACATTATAGTGATATCGTAACCTTTTTTTTCATAGTGTACAATGCTATGAGATGCCACTTCCTGTTTTGTCAACGGGTGAAAAGTTGTATTCCATCGCTTCCCGCGATATCACTTCGGGAGGGGGTCAAATTACATCACTTCCTGTGATGTCATCAGGAATCAAGGTCAAGCGATGTCATTTCCGCTACCCCTGGCATTTTGGTGAAATGACATCCCTGGCCAGTGCTGCTTTTCAATGCGCTCACTCTGCCCAAGCGGGATTAGCCGGCACTGCCTAGATATTCTATCAGGTACTGTCGGCTCAATAGTTATAATTCTCGTACATGCGATGCAATGCTTCCCGTATTCAGTTAAAGGCATTGTGATAATCCGGTTGTCATTTCCCCAGACCCAATCATAATTTATGATTATACTACCTTTGCTATTTCATATTTTAGGCACTAATTATGTAGCGCCCATAGGAATTAGAATATTTTACTCCATTCCATCATGTACTATTACTGCATTATACTATATGGTAGTCACATGACATGTGGAACGGGGAGGTGACATAACAATTACTTATATGTGGGGAAGCAATCATAACAAACTGTTTTACCCTTGCCTGAAGAAGCTCGAGTTAAGAGCGGAACACGTGGCATTGTCTACCCGTATGGGTGAGTGTGTTTATCTTGCCTGGTCCGTCAGGATTGACCACATTCTGGCAGTCTTTTAAAGTTTGTTGCTGAAAAATGCTTTAAATACATTTTTACCAAGTACCCTTCTAAGAGTGCTCGGGCTATTTTTGTGTTTCTGGTTAGCGTGGAGGAGATATTGTCTCTCCACCCTCTGGAGACCCTATTTAACACATTTCTAGGTGGAGCCCACCTTGCCCTAGAGCACCGGCTGTGTAATGAGGCAGAGCGCTACTTGGTTGGCTAACTTCTTTTTGTTGTGATATATATATATAACATTTTGGGAGAGCCATTACTTGTTCGGCTTCACATGTATTGTCATGATGTGTTGCACGAATTGAAGATTAAAGGAGGAATGAAATAAATGATCGGAGTCCTGACGGATATTAAGAAGACTGCATGGAGAGTGCTCCTCACTGACTTATGGTCTATCAGTATTGGGAAATTATTTATATTTATATATATATTCAGCAGCACTATAGTTAAGGCAAGGCAGACTTGCAAAGGAAACCTGACCAAATGAATTGCTTTTAAATTTTGATTCGTGTGACGATTCGGTAGGCACAGGCCCCCCAGACTGTAAATGTTGGGGTAAATTTGGTGCAAAATAAAAAGGTCAATAAGAAAACAAAAAATTAAAAAAAAACTGTTTCCGCCTACTCCCCATTCATTTTCCCATAGAAAAAAAAGAAACATTTTTGCCGGACCACACAGCCCAGACCGCTGGACGGAATCGGACCAGGTCTGAAACAACTTGGGCACAAAGCGTTGACTCGCGATCACTCCTTTTGTGGTTTGTGGTTATTCCATCCAGTACCTTTACAACTATTTGATGGATAAGGGGGTGCCCCATCTCCAAAACAAATAACTATATCTCGGGTAAATTGCAAAGAATCGTGTGTTTATGAAGGAAACAGCTGCCATCTTTGTTTTTCTCAATGACAGAGATAACCACAGTTATGCTCTAGGTTATAGCTGAGGGTATCTGAAAATGAAACACAGAAAAAAGGCTTTTGGAGGTCAAAAAACAAGCAAATGCCATCAGGCTAGAAGTGGCTGAAGGCAACAGGACACCAAGTGAAATTTGGAATTTGTAGGGGGGCTAGGGACCAAGATTGCAAGACGAGGCTCAAACATTTTTCCCATACCCTCGGCTATAACATCGGGTAAAGAATAGCCAACATCTCAAAGCAAACTGCATCACAGCATTTTCTTTTCTGTTATGTTTCCCCAATATTCCCAGCTATAAGACTGCACATAACGGCGGCTATCTGTAGTCATACTAAAATAGGCATCTGGGACTCCCATCCATGCAGTAACTGGGATCAGGACCGGAACCAACCCTGCTTAGCTTCAAGGCAGTTCGGTAGTTCATTTAGACTATGTTCTACCCAATCCGATGAAGGGAACAACTTGTAATAATTGTTCAAAGATCACCATCAATCCAATCGTGTATCCACAACTTTTCTTTACTGCAACTGGATTACTTACGAGAACCTCCTTTGTGGCATTGATTTTCTCTACTACCCCTAATCAGTGATAAAACCACCTATTTAGAGCCGGACAAGAACCTTCCATCGCCGTCCTACTCAGGCCACATAGATACTAATCCCAGCTCAAAACAGATGATTGCAATGAGGACACCTGTCTGCAGATCCAAAGCAGAGGAAGTCAATCCCCTTTAATTCGGCTCCATATAAAATGACCATGGGCAGTATGACCATTGGCGTGTACTACTTCATAATAGGAACTAATGCAAAGCAAACATATTTCCAATTCAGTTTTTTCATTTGAGGCGCAAAGGCTTGTAGTGACTGGCTAATTTTTCTTACTTCTTCTTCTCTATTATGTCTCGTCTTATTAAGAGACCTAAATATTTCCAACCAAAACTACATCTAAACCCACTTCATCCACATGCCACTGAAATTTTAGTTTTTTGTTTCTAGTGGGATTTAGAACTAGTATCTTATATTTGGATGGACTAATTTCCAAGCCACACCATATTGCAAATAAGAGAGATCACATTAAATGTAAGTGGATTAACAGGTCTCTGAACAAATACTTACTTACATATCTTTAACAAACTGATTTGTCATTAAGCTGCATATACTATTTTTTGAGAATCTACTAGGCACCAATACAACTTGTACAATCAAGGTATGAAATATAACTATACTTTACCTGCTGCGATTTGGCCACAATTGACATTGAATTTTTTCTCCCCGTTCATTGTATATTTCAGATTACTCCTCCCTATAACCAAGCTGCATTCAATTGGAGCACATCATCCCTTTGAAATATAATTGGGTGGATAATAATATTTTTGGCTTTAACAGAGTACAGTCTTGCTTTAACCTGAGACCTTTATTCATTTTGAGCTTCTCGTTTGTTTTATAGATTATTAGGAATTAATTGAATTGTGATCAGACCGAGTCCTCCTTTATTGAACCGTGGAAATTTCATCTGGAATAATGCGTTGGGATCCTCCATAAATTACTTTTCTCTGCACTGTGGGAAGAACCAATCAATGGAAAAGTGGTGTGGTGTCCAGACAAAATAATTGATGTGGGTTTTATTACACACCCTCAATTGGTCCTGACAAAGGTCTTTCAATGATATCTGTTGAAAAATAACTGTATCATTTACTGGTTTTCGTGTCAACCAGGCCAGGGATATTTTTTTTTAACTCTAATTAAGTTTGCTTAGTAGCATTCACAACAATTTATGTTCGTTCAATTACATTTACAACAAACTATGATGATTAATGCAATTTGACTCTTGTGGACCAATGTAATGTGAATTCTTTCCAAATGACAATGATATTTTGATAATGATGACTCGATAAAACTTGTTTGCCTAAATTGTATTGTTATTTCTTCCATGTCATTTTGTATCCACTACCCTTCGATATCTTTTTCATATGTCAACATACATTATTGTCATCTTGTAAATCACTTTTACTCTATTACTTTGTCCAGTAAAATGCCAAATTGATACATAATTTGGATCCTATGTCACTTTTTATTTACAACTTCTGTGTTCCACCAGCAACTTTCCCCACTTCCCCACTAATTCTGGGTGACATAAGACATGCACGTAACTTGGTTGTTTTACATGGTAAAGTGCCATTAAGTTGTATTAGTAAAATAAAATATTGGTTACTTTTGATTATATCCCGCGGGAACACTCCCTTGTCTTAAATATTGTTCTTAATGTGGCATGGAATTTTTTACTTGGCTTCAAGGGTAAATCAAACGTGATAAGTGTTGTGTGGCTAGCCTGGTCTACATTCAATGTAAACCAGTCTAGCCAGGTAATACCACTTATCATGTTTGCTTTACCCTTGATGCACAGTAACTGTTCTACAATGGGCCACTGATAGTAGGTTAAATATTTTGAAAGTAAAATGATGCATGATACCACTCATTAGTTGCATACAAATTAAGCATATATTTATAGTGTTTGTTTCAGGAAAAAAAACTAGGAAATGTAGGGGGAGAACCATGTTAGGCAGACGAAAGGTGCAACTTGTTAATTGAAATAGAGGTACACTGGTATTAAGCTGTCTTAAACAGATGATACCATTATTTGTCTAGACACATTTGCTGATGACATATGTAATGTTTGTTAATATGTTAATCTCAACTATATTTTATTAGTTTTTGAAGGAGGATTGCGTGTGTGATTCCAGCAACTTATAGCGTTATTTTATCCATGTTTGTTTATCTAACCTTGCATCTTTAGGCAATGGTGGTGCCCCAGTATAGACATTAAATTTCCAATCCTCAAAGCCACTGTGTTGTAGTTTTCTAACTCTCTCCATTTTAACATGTTTGATCTCCGTACTCTGCTATGAATTTTGGAGAATTGACTAAGGCTCTGCTTTTTTTAGTTGTTTGCCAAAACATTAAGTAGCGCCTGCATTGGGACCATTTGCTATTTATGTAGTATTGGGGCTGTTTATATGGGCAAAATGATTACTAGGGGCTACAGGCGGAAGGCGATCGCCAACCTCCTCAAGGGCCATGAGTATAAAGGCCCTCTCCCTGTTGGGAGTGCCCTCTCTTACTTTTATTCTGCGGCTGGCCCTTACCCTGCATTGTGCACCATGCAGTGCAGACACCATCTCTAAGCCTGCAGAGGACCTCTTCCATCATGGCCGCCCCATGTGGCTTTCATACTAGCTGATTTCTCTCTGCAGGCCCAACAAGGCTGAAACACATGTATGGGGTTGCTGTTGGTACTCTTGTTCGGAGAGGAATTGCCATAGCATTTTGGTGCTGGACTACCCATGTGGGCGGGACAAAGACTGATATGCAAATGGATATTTCCCATCTGTGAAAAGTACAGTGAGCAAAAAAGCGTGTGCTGCAAACTCTCATCTCAGAACAGGTTATCATGCCATGTTCTTCCTGGAGGTGAGTGCCTGCTACCTTTTTTGACACATTTGCTACTTATGAAGTATCAGGGCTGTTTATATGAGCAAAATGATTACTAGGGACTGAAGCCGGAAGGCAATCGCCAACCTCCTCAAGGGCCATGAGTATAAAGGCCCTCTCCTTGTTGGGAGTGCCCTCTCTTACTTTTATTCTGCGGCTGGCCCTTACCCTGCATTGTGCACCATGCAGTGCAGACACCATCTCTAAACCGGCAGAGGACCTCTTCCATCATGGCCGCCCCATGCGGCTTTCATACTAGCTGATTTCTCTCTGCAGGCATTCCGGACAAGGCTCACTGTGATTGGCTTGCCACAGTTTGTATTACACTCGGAGACCGAAGTAGGCATGTAATCGCGGGCCCCGCAAGGATTGTGAGTATAAATAGCCTCTTGTACTTTTCTTCTGCGGCTGGCCCTCAGCCTGCTTCGTGCACGATGTGGTGCAGACACCATTACTGAGCTGGCGGGGGACCTCTGCCACCATGGTCGCACTGTGCGGCTTTCATACCAGCTGATTTCTCTCTCCAGATGTTCCTGAGGAAACTCACTGTGATTGGCTGGCCACTGTTTGTATTGGGAATTGTACAAAAATGTCGATTCCACTACTTCGCCGCCGCAGTTAACGCACCTTTATGGTTCCACAAAATCTTGACTCCCATTTCTGAGCCCAAGCGGAGCAGGGGTTGCAGGGGTGTCCCAAGCTTCTCATGGGCTCAGTAATGGGAGTTGGGGGTTACAGGGGTGTCCCCGCTTACCATAAACGTAAGCGGAGGAGAAGAAATTAAAAAGAAAAAAAAAGAACCTTGCAGCATCAGAACCCTCCTGCCACGCAGGTGACCAGAGCCAGCAGGCAATCGCCAGCCCCCTCAAGGGCCGTGAGTATAAAGGCCCTCTTCCTGTTGGGAGTGGCCTGCCTTACTTTTCTTCTGCGGCTGGCCCTCACCCTGCATCGTGCAGCACGGTGCAGAAACCATCATTGAGCCGGCTGTATTCTATTCGGGGACCGGAGCCGACTTTTCCCACCCCTGTCTGGCAGTGTCTCGACCTGGAGGGAGCCCCCTCCATGCCGAAGCTCCTGCAACTTGCCCCCCAACCCACGCTGCACAATTAATCAAACTAACTGTACCCCTGCATTTCAGGACCATGAAAAATGTACAACTATGCTGCAATGGTTAGCTGCCCAGATCACCTGCTCCTGGATCACAACCCTTTACCTGATTCCCACTTGATTTTTGTATCTGCCCTACACTTTACCTATATCTTACTTTGTGCTGTTTCTAGTGCTTTTTGGCAATTTCAAACCTAGGTATGGTTTTTAAATCACTGCATCCTCCATTGTGTGCTGTTTATAGTGCTTTTTGGCAATTTCTAATCTATGTGTGCTTTTCAAATCACTGCAGCCTCCATGTTGTGCTGTTTCTAATGCTTTTTGGCTGTCTGGAACATAAGCATGCTTTTTATTCTGTGCACTGTTTGCCTTCCTTTGCACACCACCTCCACTGAGCCTGCCCTGCTGCTAGGGCACTTGGTGAATTCCCATGCACTGTGCAACTCCCCTACGTATCTCTCCCCCCCTCTAACCCATGGCTCTCTCCATTTCTCCTATCTATTCTAACTGCTATTCTATCACTGATCCTACCTCTCTCATGAAGTCTGGAAGAGAAAAGCTGAATACAACTCTCCTGGAATCTGATCTAGGCCTACATACCACTGACACTTACATCAATGCCATTCACAGACAGACTATTACAGACATCCTCTTCACTGTCCCATCTCCTGACGCATGGACCTCCCATCTGGTCTTGACCGTTTCTCCTTTTTCCTCCTCACTCATTAATGGTGGCACCAGGTGGGAAGTACTCCTTGCATATTGCTCATCTTCTAGGTGTATCATTAATGTCTATCCCAATGGCACGATCATGGCCTAAGGTTCTCAACGTACCCTTATCCTTCTCAACCCGTGCCTACCTTCTCTCATAAACTTCCTCCTGTCTCCTGTCACCCCTGCTTCCTCTCCCCTCACTTCTCCTCCACCACCAATGCGAGTACCAAGCCCCTGTACACCCCTTTGGAAAAACCTTTAAAGGTGGTAACCAGCTTTACTTAGTTACTCTGAATGCTCGCTCTGCTGTCAAACACTCCTCTAACATCTGCCTGCTTCTTGAAGACTTTGGCCTGGACATCCTTGCTCTTACCAAGACATGGTTCAACACCTGCTCTGTCACTGCTCTTGACACTCTCCTTCCTGAGGGCTACACAATCCTCTCCAAACCCAGACCCAACAGGCCTGGGGGTGGAGTGGCCCTGATCTTCCCTTAGTTGGTCCCTACCTCCATCATTCCTACTCAATCCTCCTCCCCTTTTGAATGCCTCAACTGTAGGCATAGGGTCTTGCCTACTCTCTCTCTCATCATTGCCACTATCTACAGACCCCCTGGCCCTATCTCCCTCTTCCACTCTGAATAGGCTGACCTTGCTTCATCCCTGTCAACCCCTTCTTCCAAAGTCCTCCTCCTTGGTAACTTCAATATCCACCTCGACTCTTGAATCATCCATCTTTCAGTTCTGGGTCCTCTGTGAATCCCTCTCCCTCACTATTCTTCCTTCCAGCCCGACTCACTCTGCCGGACACACTCTCAATGCCCTCATCTCTGGTGACATCCCTATCTGTAATCCAGACAAAACCCCTTCTCCTGGTCTGACCACTCTCTCCTTTCCTCCCACCTGGGGCCCCTTAGCCCTCTATCTGAGCCACCCCCTGCATTGCCAGCGCCCTTCACCATCATTCGACTGATGAAGCAAGTGTTAGTTGCTGCTTTCACCTCCACCTTCATCTCCCCATCCTTCCCCACTCATGACTCTCCCTCTAACCCTGTCCTTGCTAACCTGCACCTTGCCATTTCTAACACCCTTGACGTCCTTGCCCCTGCCATGAGGATCCGTCAGAAACCTGCCACCAAGAACAACAGCTGGTATCACTCTGATCTAGCATCTCTGAAATGCAAGTCCAGAGTTGCTGAATGGAAGTGTCTGTACATTCCGAGAAGGCGGCCCACATCCAAGTCTGCATCTCTAGAGTCACTAACAACATGGCCAAACTTTTCAAAATCTGCAAGGAACTCACCAATCCACTTGCAGTCTCCACCTCTCTCCTTCCTTCTCAGGCTCTATGCACTGCCCTGGCCTCCCACTTCACATCCAAAACTCAGGACATCCTGTCCTCACTCTCCTCCTCTCCCACGCCTGCTTCCCTGCCTCCCTTGGACTCACTCCTCCCGCCCCACTCACTCTCATCTCTCCTGGCCATCGCACTCCAAACAGGTTCTCCCCTGCTCCTCCAGAACCATCAAGGACAACATTTCCTCTCTTGCCCCAGCTTTTTCTGACTTCTGTAGCCACTCCTTCACCACTGGCTCTTTCCCTCTATCCCTCAAGCACTCCCTTGTGCACCCTGTCCTAATAAAAGCTGTCTGCTGACTCCTCCTGCCCGGCTTACTATTGACCTATCTCTTCTACCCACTTCCGGGGTAAACTCTTGGAAAGATTGGTCCTCCCCCAACTGACCATCCACACTGATCTTGTTGGTTGCCTCATGACCATTAATCTGGATTCTGGGCATCCAGAGCATGTAAACTGCTCTCCTGAACACCTGTAAAACAATGCTTGCAGATCTTGACTCTAACTCTCCTGCTGGTCTCATTCTCCTCGATATATCCTCTGCTTTTGACATGGTCAACCATTCCATCCTTGTAAAACAATTCCATGACACCCTTGGCTTCACTGACCAGGCAGTAGATTGGCTGAGCTCCTTCCTCACTAACTGCCCTACCCAGCTGCAAATGGACCCTTTCTCCTCCGGCACCACCCTCTGTACTTGTGGCGCCCCCCTGGGCTCTATCCTATCACCATCTATCTCACCCCTCTTGCTCACCTGATATCCTCCTTCTCTCATAATTTCCAGTGTTATGCTGATGACACACAACTTTCCTTCAAACATCCCTCTATTTCCCCCTCTTCCTCCTCTCCACCCTGTCTGTCTGTTTGCCAGTCAGGCATGGTGTGCAGCAAATGATCTCTGTCTGAGTGTAAGTCAAACAGAGATTCTCCTCATACAGACACCTGTGCCCTCTTTTCCTCCATCCTCTATGGCCCTCTATTCCCACCATCTTGTGAGGCCAAAACCACAGGGTCATCTTCGGCTCTGCTCTCTCCTTCACCCCTCACATCATGGACCTTACCAAGAAGTCCCACGTCCAGCTCCGCCTCTTCAGAGGCATTCTTCCTTTTCTCACCTTCCCCCAGAAGCTCACAGTCTCCAGAGCTCTGGTCCTCTCCATGCTGGACTACTGTAACAGCCCGTTTCTCAATCTGCCTCTTTCCTCCCTTTGCCCCCTCCAGCTAATCCAAATAGGACTGCAAGACTTATCCTTGGCCTTAAGCCCAGGCACTGTATCTCCCCAGACCTAAAATCTCTCCACTGGCTCCCGGTATCTGAAAGGATCAAATTCAAGACCCTCTGCATCATCCACAAGGCCTTCTGGGGCCTGGGACCACGCTATCTCCAACTTTCCCTCCCTAAATACTCCCCTGCTAGAACCCTACGTTCCTCTAATTCCAACTATCTGACAGCCAAATGCTTCTCCAAGTAGAGAGTGTGTGGCAGGTCTCTCTCCTCGGCAGGTGCCTCCCTTTGAAACAGTGTCCCTGCCCCTCTCAGGCATGAACCGGACCTCCTTAAGTTCTGGAAACTGCTCAAAACTCTGTTCTTCTCTGCCTCTATCCCTATTTCTCCTGCCAGCTAACCACCCCACTGCCGCTGTGACTGGTGGCATGATATTCATGAATCTTACAGGATCTCAGGTCCTCCCTCCCAGTCAATACCAGTACCCCTCCCCCACTGCACTGCAGGCCCCTATTGTTGGCGCCACATCCACCTTGAGAGTCACCTCTACCAGCACTTAGCCTGAGGTTCTCCTCCTTGGCTCCCTGTAGCACTGCCCTCTGGGTCCTCTTCCAGCACCTGTCCACTCCTCTGTTCCCTATTCCATCCCCTCCCCCTGCACTTCTCCTCAATGCACTTGCACAGCCGAATGCCACAAGGCCTAGTAGGACCACAACTAAATATAACTGTCTGTCTGTGTTCTTATTTCCACAGTTCCATTCCCATTTAGCCTTGTGGCTCTTTGGAACACTTCTGTTGAATAAAGCGCCTTACAAATTCTTAATCAAATACATTTATAAAATACCCTCAGGATATTCACACATTTCAAGATTATCTCCTATGATGACACCAAACCTGTTCATGCCAAGGGGTAGTGTGGTCCACTTTATTTATATGTTTAGGTCTTCCTTCACCTCAATTGTGAGTTCCCACCCACCCAAAAAAAACATCACCTCACTTTACCCATATTATTAATTAGGGACCCCACGTACTTCACATCTCGTTACCCACATCACTCATTCGGAAACCTGCCTCTCACTTGGAGGACTCGCACGTATGGCTCCTGGACGGACTGGTTCACTCAAACGTCCCTCATCACATTTTTCCTCTGTGGCTTCTCACATTTACCACAGCATATTTGTGGTGCTGCCACATCTGACAGTTGGTTTGGCAGACCCAGATTATTTCTCTGGCGATTGGAATGGTATTACCTAGCAATCAAGATGTCATGCTTCGAAGGGCCTACTTACACAGATTTCCACTCCATCACACAACTACGCCCTGACTAATTCTCGTACCATCTTCCAAGTACTAGAAACTATCTCCACTGAAAAAGGCTCCTTACCACGATCTCTATTATTTTCCCTCTCTTTCTGATCAGCATTCTGACTGGTCCACTGCCAGTGACTTCACATGCACCCCTCCTACTAAGATAACATGCCCCCTCTCCAATGCGAAGCACTGGTTGTACCACTTTCACAAGAATGTACTACCCACCTGCATGGTCTGGCAAGAACATAATGCACAACTTTAAGGAAAATCCCAGAAGAATTATGCAAATAATCCACACAATAAAGTCTGTGAAATTCCCTACGTCGATGTTTGTCATTATCCCACTGCCCAATTTTGTCTCCTAATGGTCATCAGTAGGGCCCGCTGTTATGTCTGTATTCCATGCAGTGTGTCCTCGCTGAATTCCAGTTCTGGAATTGTGATGTTATGAATTGGTCAGTTGTTATATGACCCAGCAGCAAACCCACCTTTGCGGTTCCTTCCCAATGGCGATGAACGGCCAGAGTCCATGAAGGAGGGGGAAGTGGCAGAAGGAGAGGAACGCACCCCGCTGAGTCTCGCCCTATATGGGCAGCAGCTGCTGGTGTCTGGTGTCCAGCTCCTCCGCAATGTGGGGAACAGAGGCCTTGATCGGCCCTGAGATGAGAGGGTCCAGGAGCGGATGGCTAGGAGCGGCTTTTGTTTCCCAGAGGCCGGCTCTAGTGAAGGCTGTCCCGAGGCCTCATCCTGATAGTCCTTAGATGAAGGACCTCCAAGCACGAGCTAGCACGCATGCACGCACAAGGTGTTGCTCCCATAGCAATGGGAAGCGTTGTGGGATGCGCTGCAGGCTTCCTTGCTACGGCAGTGTTTTCTGTTTCACAAGCATTGCCTCAGCCAGTAGGGACATTTCTAATGACACTAAGTGTGGAGGAAAAAGGATTAGGAGCGTGCGAGTGACAAGAGAAGGGAAACCCTCCACCTGAGGTCCACAGCTAGTTCCCCTCTACACCCATCAGAGTGTACAATAAACGCGACCAATGTATCCCTGAAACCACCACCAGGGCAATGGCAGCAGCAAGGATTCCTTCCCCTTCACCATTTTTGGCTGAACCTGGGACACCTCTGATTAGTTTGGAAAGGTGTAAAAGAATGTTTGAGACACATATGCTTGCAATGGGGAGACAAGTTTGCGCTACTAAGGTAGCAAGCCTTGTTAATGCACAACTTGGGCACCGAAGGGTGAAGTGTTTTTGATGGTTAAGGTGTAGCTGCTGGTGACCTCGATGACTTTGCTGTGGCAATCAGGAAGTTGCAAGATCATTATGAGCTAAAAAAAGAATGTAACTTTCGAATGCCACACATTTTTCCAGAGACGTCAAGAGCCACTGAAGCCTATTGCAAGTTATATAGCTGTCCTCTGCACTCTCATACCTGCAAGTTTGGTCATTTGGCAAATCCCTGATCAGAGACCAACTTGTAAGGTGCACCAATAACGTTAAAGTCCAGGAAAAGCTGTTGACAAAAGATCTCTCACTAGAGCAGGCGGTAGAAGTAGAGCTGACCCGCAGTATGGAGCAGATGGTTCACTATCTGAGAAATATGAGGATTGAGGAACAGGAGGAAAAATGAAGCCAGCAAGGAAGTAAGAGGCTTCAAGTGTGGCAGTACCTGACATCTATCCTCAAACGTATTCTGTCGGGCCCGAAAGTGATCTGTATGACATGCAAGCGTAAAGGCCATTTTGCTCAAGTTTGTAAAGAAGAAGCAGTGAACACTATGAAACAGGCTCCTTCCAGAGTAGAACAAGAGGTGACACAGCCATCCCAAGCAGAAACTAAGGGAAGCAATGGCCGACATGAAGTGGCACAGCTGGCCCAATCAGAGAGCAAGGGAAACAGCATCAGACATGTGTTTGAAATGTCCACACCTAAAGGAGACAAGAGAGGACACTTGGATAAGTGCACAGTCAACGGGAAGATGCTGACCATGAAGGTAGATAGTGCCTCTCCTTGGACCATCATCTCTGGCGAGACCTTAATGAATGTTATTGGGGGAAGAGTACAGGATCTTCTGGAACACAACATTCGTCCAAGAGTTGAAATAGAGATGGTGGGGAAATGTCATGTCGCCATAGGGTACAATGGCAGGAGTTCTACAACAGCGGTGTTCGTAGCAAAGAAGGTTTTGTCCCTTTTGAGGTGGGACGAACAGACTAATCTGGGAATTTGCATCAAAGCTAACCTGGAGGAGCCAATATCCATTGAGGAAGTCTAAAATAGATGGGCCATCACGTTATTGAAAGTATTCTCTGAGAATTTGGGGAAGATGGAGGATTTTGAGCATCTTATTAAACTAAAGAAGAATGCCACTCTAGTGGTTCACAAGGTTCGTCCAGTTTCCCACCAC
Source organism: Ambystoma mexicanum (assembly GCF_040938575.1). Lineage (NCBI taxonomy): Eukaryota > Metazoa > Chordata > Amphibia > Caudata > Ambystomatidae > Ambystoma > Ambystoma mexicanum. Next base: position 874,425,549 of record NC_090931.1, read on the forward strand.
CTTCGGGATCCATTCAGAGATGTACTTGATGAACGTGATGGACTTCTTCAGAAAGGTTTCATAGAGAGAGTTGAAGGAACAGAGTGGTTGTTTCCAGAGATTTTGGTTGCAGAAGCAAATGTCAACTTGAGGTTCTGTGTAGATCTCAGGGACCTCAATAGAAACATTTTAGTGGACGGTCATCCTCTACCAGTGATCTCAGAAGTGTTGGCTCTGTTGAGAGATGCCAGGTTTTTCACAGTGATTGATCTTTCAGCAGCATACCATCAGGTGCCCCTGGCAAAAGAATGCCAAGATCTTACAACTTTTGTCACACCCAAGGGAACATTTAAATACCACAGGGTGCCTTTTGGAATAGCGTTGACAGCTACGTGTTCCAGTGACTAATGGAAAAAGTTCTTGAAGGAGTAAATAACGTCATAATTTGCCATGACAATGTGTTAATACATGTTAGCTCTGACGAGGAGCATGAAATGATTTTAAGAGAGGTGTTGCGCAGATTGGACGTTGCAGGCCCTACTGTCCAAAGAAGCAAGGGTAAAATTGGTGAGCGAAGTGTGGAGAATTTGGGCCATTGTGTTTCTGCTGAAGGTACTGTGCCAAAACATAGTTTAGTTGAGGCGATTAGCCTAGCGCCTGAGCACAAGGATAAGGGACAATTAAATGTTTTCTTGGGTTTGGCTGAATACTACCATGAGTTTGTGGAGAATGTTGCAATGCTGTTGACACCCCTTGGATCATTACCCAAAAAGGATGTGAGGTATGTGTGGTTGAATGAAAGTGAGGAGGCTTTTGAGAAGATTAAGGAAAGTATTACCAATACCCTGTCTCTTGGAAAATGTTTCCCCATGAGTTTAGGTGCCTATTTGACTCAGATTGACTGAAAGGGAGAAGACGGGTGGTGGCCTTTGCCTCCAGGCCTTTAAAGGGTGCAGAGGTAAACTATTCTCTGGTTGAGAGGGAGGCATTGGCTGTATATTGGCCAATTTTACATTTAACATTGTTCTTGTGGGGCCAACGCTTTATTGTGAGATCAAACACACAAGCCTTGTGTGCAGATGATGGGCCTCATCATGAGTTGGGCTGTATTCCCGGCTGTAATACCGCCGACTATAATAGCCCTAGTGCCGACCTGCCCGGTGGTATTACCACTGGATCACGGGTAGGGCCTTAACAGTAAATCCCCATTCCTGATTGGGTCCATTGGATCCAATGGGGAATTTTCAGGGCTAATACAGCCGGCTGTAATACCGCCGAAAACAGGAATTTTCACCTCCAGAAAAAAACTGGAGGTAAAACAGCCGATTTAGCGCCCAACTCGTGATAGGGCCAGCCCTTAAATGCGGCGGTAATATCGTTACCACCACATTTAAGAGCTACAGCCCAACTCGTGATGAGGCCCGATGTCTAGTGTGTGGTGGAGCAATGGCTCTCCCAGGATTTCAAAATGTTTGTTAGGTCTTCAAGGAAATGATTTTTGTGTGAGCTATCTGCCTGGGAAAAGAAATTTGGTAGCAAACTGCTTGTCTAGGTTGCCTGCTGGCTATTCTGATCAAGAAGATTGTAACATGGGAGAAGAGTTGATAGTGGTGAGCATTTAGAGAGGAGCAATTAATGAGGGAAAATGGGAACGTGCAGCTGTGGAAGATGAGCTCTTCAGTGTGGTTGTTGAATGGACGTTATTGGTTGGCCCATTAAACATGTTTTGGACAGGAAGTTCGAACCTTACTTTCAGATCAAAGAAGAATTATCCATGGATGAGAGTGAGAAGAGCTACCAAATATGTGCTTCCGGAGAATGTCAGGGGGAAGCTAATAGAGCTGTCTCATCAGGTCATTTGGGTGTTAACAGCACAAAAAGGAGGTTGCGCCAGAACTATTGGTGGCCTACCATGGATGGAGCAGTGGAGAAGGAAGTGGGAAAATGTATGGAATATTTGATGAGCAATAAAAGCAAGGTTGTGCAGGGGACACCTTTAATTCCAGACTGACCATGGCAGAAAATTGCTGTTTATGTCATGGGTCTGATTCAAGGACTAGGTGATGATTACAAGTATATGTTTGTCCTGGTAGACTACAACATGAAATGGGTGGAGTGGGGAGGTGCAAGAGTAGCAACAACCACTGAATTTATTCGATTTTTGGAAAATGTGTTTTTCCGTGAGGGATTTCCCAGAGTGTTAGTTACAGACAATGGGGTCCAGTTTGTTTCTGAGATGATGAAGATTTTAGAAGAACATTCTGTCTCACATGTGCGCATAGCCTTATATCATACCAGGGCAAATGGACTAGTGGAAATGGTCAACAGGTTTATTGAGGGTGGTATTCAAATGGCACTGAGGTCTGTGTTGCTCTGGTGGACTGTCTTGAGGCAGATGGTTTGGGGGTACTCATGAGAGTGGTAGAGAAGGGGCAAGAGCACTATAAGGACATTATCGATGATGGTCATGGGGTGAAAGGCCATGCGTGGGCTGTTGGTGAATTGGTGTTGGTATGAAATCCCGGTGTGGGACTCAAATGTCTTAAAAGTAAGTCCTTGGGCCCCAAAAAGATTACAGCTGTGAAAGGTGGTGTTGTGATTGTGGAAGGTGGTGAGGTGTGGTCTATGGGCAGATTGGCACCTTATAGTTGTAAACGAGTGCAAGTGACCCCTGACCGGCCCATAGAGTCAGAGCTCGCTCTAGAATGCTTTAAGACAAGATAGCTGCACCTTGAGGTGGATGGGGGTGCAGGTTTCTTACTCCAACACCAATCAATAAGGACAACTCAATTGTTTGGCAAAGGGGAGTCGTTTAATGACAAGTACAAGAAACGGGGAAACATGGAGATCACCAATGATGTGATGGTCCATCTCGCTTCAACTCCCAACAATCTTCATACAAGTTGTAACATTTATGCTCAAAACTCGTCATCATTGAGGTATAACACTCAAAAGTTTGTCGTGCAATTCTGTTGGTTGGAAAAGGTAACTTACATATAGGTGCTATATCTGTACATGGTAATGGAGTGCGAGGATTGGATAACCCTTATCAGGCGTGCGTCTACACCCTTCCCTCTAACATTACTCATGTAAATATAAATAACGTGCTTCGTTGAGGTAGATTATGTATAATGGCGCATGCCGCTCTATTCTTCTACTAAGCATCGCAAGCATCACTGGTTTCTTAGCTTCTTGCGTTACAAGCATATGTACAGTCGTTAGTTGGTTAAATATCTTTCTCCTGTTTTGCAGTTCAAGTTTCTTTATGGTTTAACATCATCTATCCTTCTAGTTTCACGATATTCTTATTTATCACATTTCGTCTTTGTGTGTCATCTTTTGGTTGTTGTTCGTTCATCTGTATGTCTGTCCGGACCCTTGTGTCATCATCATTCATCTTAAATTAAGGCCTCTTGAGTTTCTTCTATCCTTCTAGTTTCACGATATCCTTATTTATCACATTTCGTCTTTGTGTGTCATTTTTTGGTTGTTGTTCGTTCATCTGTATGTCTGTCCGGACCCTTGTGTCATCATCATTCATCTTAAATTAAGGCCTCTTGAGTTTCTTCTGGGACAGTGTTTAAGCAATCTTCATTTTGTGTCATTTGCTGGTATGGTTGTTTCAATTGATACCTTACTGTCCATGGTTGTCTATTGGCACTTCAATAGGTATTGTTCTTCTAATTGGATCTGGGCAAAGCTCTAGTGCGGCTCTCTGCTGGTTTATTTGCTCATCATACATCACATATCTCGGTGTGAACGTTCCTGGTACTTTAAAATGGGCAACTGGAGTGCAGGTTGTATTTGGGACCTCCTCTACACTCCCCCCTCTGCTCAACTTCCTCTTTTGGATTCATCTTACTTGGTTCTTCTGTATCCATGTCTTCTTCGTCTTCTGGGTTTGTGCATGATGGTGTGAAAGAGTGTCTCTTTGGAGTCCATATTTTTATCATTCCTTTCAGGCTTCCTGCTCTCTTTACATGTTCGTCTTTATTCCATGTTATTAGTTGACATTGTCCATTCGGGCTGCAATAGATCCACTTTCCTTTATAATTCCTGCGTTTCCTGGGTTACAGAAACTTCGTTCCTTCTTGCGCATACTCGCTGGCCTTCACAAAGTCTCTTATTTCTTCATCAGTTAGGTCTCTGGGCTTCCATCCTGGTTCGACATCAATCATGATTTTCATCCTGTGGCTTTCTTCTCAGTTTTCTGGCATTGTGAAATTATTATCTTGATGACACAAATTCCTAGTAATATCATTACTAGTAGGGCTCCTAGGACCCTGAACGCATCCGCCATCCATTGTGGTACCCATGAGAACAGGGATCCAAACCAGCTGTCATCGTCAACTTCTTCGGTTTCATTGATCATCTGGTTCTGTAGGTTTGTCAGCATACCTATGGCTTCTGTTAAAGTTCCATTTTCTTCGTCCTGAGAAGGTATGAATGTGCAACACGATTCTCCGAATGTTTGCACAAACTCCTCCATCCATAGCTTTGATCATGACAAGTACATATCTGTTCTGGAGAGTCATCAGTCGGATTGCTCTTAACTCTTCCTTGATTGCATTGAATCCCTTTATTGTAGAGTTAATGGTTTTCAGTAACTCCCATCTGGTTATCTGCAACGATTTAGTGTTTGCTCCGACCTGGAATCTTGTCATGAGGATCGTTGTGAACACTGATGAAGTGAGGCTGAACAGCCTGTGTTCATATAGGATTGCATGAAATACTTCTTCTGATTTGGCGGGGAAGTAATTTTCTCTCTTCATTTGGATGCCAGCCCCACAGATCTCCTTTTTCTCAGGTGAGCATTTGCTTTCGGGAAACTGCCAATATTCTGGTCACTTTTCGGGATCACTAGTGCTGGAACGTGGACGTTCACTATTGTGCATATGCCTCCCCAATTTTTTGGCAGTCTTATGTATGCCTTGGATCCACACGCCCAATAATGATCCATAATTACTGCAGTCCCATGCGTCATTCCTGGAGCCTCAAAAATTCATCCACAGTTCTGGTTCTCTCCCATCTTCCTTGTGCCCTTGTTCCTGAAACACAATTTTGGGCTCTCTAATGGCACTATCTGTAAGGGTCCTCCTCTGTCTTCGACCCATGTCAGTAATTTTGTAAGTTTTGGCCATAGAGGTTTTCACAACCTCTGTGAGTTTTCTATTGCTTTCTTGCAGGCTCCAAAAAACATCCAGGCTCAGCATATTACTACTCCTTTCTCCCATCCGTTTGGAGAAAGAACTGTTCCCCAAATCTGCATTTGGCCTCTGTTTTTCCAGATCTGAGCCTCTTCTGGAGTTTTCCCTTGGACATTCAGCCTTGGGTTTATTTCCCATTTTATACCTGCTCCGTTAACTTCAGGTTTCTTGTACCTGATCACGTGATTCCTAGCGTGAGCTCTAGTTCTTGTCTTGATGTCCTGGACATAATCATCTTCATCGGGATAAGCTGCTTCAGTTGCCCATATCAATGAGGCATCACTTCCTATGAACTGTCCTCTGGTGTTGCATATTTCTATGTGTGAGAGACAGTGTGCTGTCGGGACATCAATATCTACAACTACGAAGATCTTGGACTTCCCCATGCTGTACGGTAGGAGTGCACAGATGAAGCATTCTCCTTCTGAATTCGGTCTTCCAACTTCATTCATGTGTTGGTACCAAATGTTGTTTCCCAGATGTGCTGTGCTATCCAGGTAGTCGTTTAGTTCATTATTATCTTCATGTAGGCTTCTTTTGATTCTTAGTGTCTTCCTGTAGCATGCTATAACTACATCCCTAAATGCATATGTATGGTTTTTTCTTGCTGGAGGACTCTTAGGTATTTCGGTCCATGGTATAGGTCTCTTCACCTGTGCCAATTGAGTGGACAAGCGTCTGTCGGCTTCTTCCTGCTCCTCACACATTTTTTCTCTGCTGCGTGCAAGTGCCCATGCCACCCAGCCTAAAACCGGTCCGGTATATGTCTGTATTGTTGTCCCTTCTGTTGGACCATGTGTGCTTGTAGATTCAATCTCTGTCGGTTTGTTCTTCAGTTCCTCTTGTAGTTTTCTTACTCTGGTTATGTGTGGTAGTAGAAGATCTACTAACATTTGTGTCTTTGCGGTGAATTTTTCTGAGACTGCTTCAGTCCTCTTGAGGGCTTCTGATATGACTGCTTGTGTTGGCCTTTCTCTTGATTCTTCTCGATTCCTCTCATTTCCTGGGACTGGTTTTTCAGCAGGCACTCTCATCTTCTCTGCTGCTCTTGTTTACGGTTCTGCGGTTATTGATACCAGGCCCATCTCATGTGCATTCTGTGTGTGTGTGCATGCCAGTGCTTTGTCTTAATTCTTTTCGTGCCGACCCTGTCTCCGGCTTTCCTATTGATTTGTTGCCATAGATGTGTGTGTATCACTACTAATCATGTTCATTTCAAGTTAATTTACTCTATCATCAGATTTTCTAGGGACTGGAATGACTATATAAGGTCTGGGTGCTCTTGTGGATTTCATACGTACATCATCAGGTGGGTGTACTGAATTTGGAAGGCTTCGTGAACCAATAAAGAATGCAGTTCTGATATTTAATGACAGGAAAATAATGACAATTATAATACATAAGCACATTATAGTTCGATATGTAAGGCAACAACATTTTCTTCCAGAGAAGCGAGGGTGCCTCTCTGTTTGTGGGAGGACCAGGTTACTGTTCTGGGCCCCCCTCTCGATCATTCGCCAGATGTTGATGTTGATGTTATTGTTACCCCATCCAATGTTGTTCTTTGAACAGTTTTGTGTCAGACAGTGTCAGGTGCTTCACAAGTGTTCTCCCTTTTGCGAGAGACAATTGTCTCTTAATACAGGATGTAATTCCCTTGCTAGACTATGGGGAAAATAGATTAGACTGACACTTCGATGAGTCACCTTTACTGTGCATGTTCAAAATACATGAGTTCCCAGTCCACTCCTCTAATCTGCTTCAGTCCGGAGGACATATTGGACACTGGACAGTATGACGAAATAGGGAAAAATGACAACAATATAACAAATGAGTTCTTGACTCTGCTTCCTCGATCTGTCCCTCTGTGGAAGGTTTCTTAGAATCTCCCCAGATAATCTCTCTGATGATTTGAAAGTTCCACTTGGAGGATTATGCCATGCAGGAGCATCCCCAATTGTCCGATATTAGCTGGATTTCGGATGAATGTGAGGACGTCAACTTCGATAGGTCTCCCCACTAATTCAGGAGAGTCAGCAACTATGCGAAAAAAGACACTGTGCACTAATCTGCTATTCGTCCAGTCTGAATTGTTGAGATTCAGGATTATGTGTTCTTTCCTTGACGTGGACAATGTTTGCACTGTCCGGTTGCGTGGAGTGCGACTAAATGACAAATTTTGTTCAACAGCTGGCTCAAATGTTCAGCGTTTGCTGAATCTCGGATGAATGTCTGTGTGTCTGTTGTTCTCCCGACAATAGATGGACAATCCTCAATTATTCGAAAGAAGAGTGTAGTGATGAGTTCATCTAGAATCGTTTGTGGTGGAAGCATGTATGTCCTTCTCACCCTACTCCGGGAGTACGATGAACTGTTCTGCAATGACAGTAAGCAGGTGTCTGATTACCTTCTCGTTGTCAGGATCTTGTAGAAAGTCTGTGACACTGGTGAGCCTTCCCACCAGCAACAGATATAACACTAACACTAAGTGGAAGTAAGTAACCACGTCCTTTGTGATGTCTCTGCTGTGGGACACCATAAGTGCTGCAAAACAAAGGGCCTCATCACGACTTCGGCGGTAACCCTTAAATCCGGCAGTAGCGCTATTACCGCCGGATTTAACGGTCCGCCAAAGCAGGACTTTGGCGGATTTCTCCCCAGCTCTGAGCTGGGGGGAAACCCGCCGAAAATTTGCGCTATTACCGCCGGCGGGAAATCCGCCGGCGGTATTAGCGCGAAGATTCCCCATTGAGCCCAATGGGGAATGGGGCATTCCCGAATGGGCTCAGTGGGAAATAGGGACTTACATTACCGCCGTACTCGTGATCCGGCGCTATTAGCGCCGGGGAGTTCGGCGGTAGGGCTAATTCCGCCCGCGCTAATAGCGTTACCGTTACCGCCCAAGTCGTGATGAGGCCCAAAGTCTGGGTACTGTGTGAATCAGGATACTGTATTTGCTTTCAATGAAAAAGTCCTTGATCAAAGTCTGTCATAGTCTTTCCCTCATCGCGGCTCACGTGTGATTCAGCTCACGAGTATGTGTCAACAAAACGTGTTGTGGCTTATGTGCGCAATTTCTTCTTCACCCTGCAACTAGGAGGCACAGAGTGTCCATTTTTTTATGTCCTTATCCCTTTTTGTCTAGAGGAAGTGTCCAAGTGAAGCCACAACTTGCAAAAGTTCTTTGTCTTTTCTTCGCTGCTCATGCATCCTTCTTCCTCGTCATGGATCTCGTCTGCACGTGCTGTGGTTCTTCCTCGTCGTCTGTAGTCTCTTCGCGGTGGGGTGCAGCTAGGGGGCTTTCGCCAATATAAGGCTTAATGTCATTGAGAAAAATCCATGCTCTTCTGCCCTGCAACTTCACAGCTGACGGAGTGCAATCCTCCACGATGAAAGGACCATTGAATCTTGGCTCGTCCCACCTTTTCCTCGTGTGATTCCTTACTAACACAGTGGCCCTCATTACAACTCAGGCGATAAGGGTTAACGCCACCGTTAACCCTTAATGCCTGATTCTGATTTTAACGCCTGCTTTAGCAGGCGTTAAAATCCATGGCGCTAACCCGCCATGGTGCTAATTACGCCGCCGTAAATTACGGCGGCGTAATTAGCGCCTTCCCCACTCCCATTATGCCCTATGGGGCAAAAATGGGAATGGGGAAGGGAAAATGGGAAATGGGGATTTACCGCCCCACTCACCTTGGAATGGGGCGGTAAATCCGCCATCCACCATGGTGTAAACGTAGTTTACACCATGGTGGTAAAGTTGGTGCACTTAGCACCAAGGTCGTAATGACCTCCAGTATCTCCAGGGAAGACGAGTGGAACACGTAGACCTTGAACTGGGTCTGTTGCAGTGTCTCCTTCTGTGTTTTGTGCTGCGCTGCACCCTTTTAGTCGTTGTTGCAGCTGGTCTGAAATGACAGTAAGGCTGGATGTCATGCAGTTCAGGTACTTTTGCATTTCAGATCCCAGGACTTCTCCGGTTCACTGGGCATCACATCTAGCTTTGTCTCGAGGGGCTAGGGGAGTTTTCATTCTCCTTCCTGTTACTATCTTGTGTGGCGTAAAATGGTGGTTGGAGCCTGGTTGGTTCTGAAGAGCATACAATGTCAAAGGAAGGCAGTGCAACCATCCCCTCTTTAGAGTAAGCTTCAACTTGGCTATCCTTTCCTTTAACAAGCTGTTGAGCCTCTCACAGATCCAATTACCTTATGGATGATACGCCGACGGGAACTTGTGCTTTATACCAAGCAGCAAGCTAATCTGTTCAAAGACTGAATTTACAAAATGAGCCCCATTATCTGACCTCATCAATTCGCACTCCCCCCACCTAGGGAACACTTCCCTCACTAGGAATTTGGCCGCACAGGTAGAGTTTGGGTGTGTACATGGACCTGCTTCTATCCATCTAGAGAATGGACACACCACGATAATTAAGTATCTGTACCCGATACATACTTGAATCATGTCAACGTAATCGACATGCAAGTGCTGAAAAGGCCCATTTGGCCTGGGGATGACTCCTCTCATTACCTTTAATGTGTGCCCAGCGGTGAATTGCTGGCAGATTATGCAACTCACCATAAAGAATTCAACATGCTCAGCTAAATTATTAAACCAGTCTTCCGCGAGCGTTGCTGCTAGATTCTCCTTTGTGATATGCGCCGGGTAATGTAACTGCTCCAGCGCTATTTTTAGTAGGGCTACAGGCATCACTGGTTTACCAGTGCTGTCTTGCCTCCACAAGCTGTCAGAGGGGTTTGAAGAACATTAAAGAACACCCTTGATGTTTTCACAGGTTCTTCTCGTCCTGCGGCGCCTCTCCCTGAATTTCCATTAGTTGTGCTTGCCCCAAATTTCTATAGGCTTCTGGTGTGGTTCGTGCTACCATCATCCATTCATGGGTGTACACCACTTCCACTTACATAACCGTCTCGCTTTTGGATGCCATACGCTTGGCTTCTGTGTCTGCTGCGTGGTTTCCGTGAGACACAAAATCTGTCCCCTTTGTGTGGGTGGCGCATTTCACAACCGCTATGCCCACTGGGAGCTGTAGTGCCTTTATTAGCCTCTCCACTAGGGCTGCGTGCTGCACTGGTGTGCTGTCTGCTCGGAGGAAGCCCCTCCTTTTCCAGCACGCTAAGCCCGCGTGCACTGTTGACGTCACGCAGGCGGAGTCACTGTACACCGTTACTTCCTGGTCTGCGTGATTCTCAATGGCGAGTATCAACGCTAATAATTCTTCAGCCTGTGCTGAATAATGAGATGGTATTCGTGCACGGACGAGTACTTGAAATTCTCCATTCGCTTTGTGTTTCATCACAGCGATGCCTGTGTATCTTTGTCTGTCATCTTGATCGATTCTCGAAGACCCATCAATAAAGACGATCTCCCCTCCCGCCAGGGCATTTTCTTTCACCCTGGGGATTTCGTCATAGAAATTCATAATTTGCACAGTCATGTATAGGCTCTCCTTCAGTGACTGGCTCAGCTATGAACGTAGCTGGGTTCACTATTTTACATTGGACTATTTTAATCGATGGGTTGAATATGATCACTTCATAGGCAAAACCTCTCTGCGACGTTAATGTTCCCTTAGGTTTCTCTAGAATGGTAAATAATGAGTGCTCAGCATACATATATAAGTCATGTGGCATCCCATTACAATGGCTGTCGCCTTCTCTATGGCGAACGCTGCGGCAGCTGAGCTTTGTTCGCATGGGAAGTGTCCCTTCATTACTGGGTCCAGATTCCCACTGTAATATGCTAGGGGCTTGTACCCCAACAAAGTTTTTTGCGCGAGCACTGCCGTCATGATGCTGCCATCTATGTGTGAGAATAGATAAAATTCCACTGCATAGTTACAAATCCCGAGAACTGGAGCTGTACAAATTGCTCCCTTGAGTTCAGAAAACCCTTTCTCCATTGTCTCAGACCATTCATTTTTTTCCTTTGTCACTTGGGCCTTCTTTAGGGCCTGAAGTAAAGGCTTAGTATACGAGCTGTAATCGAACACCCATGCCCTAACATAGTTGCACAGGCCTAAAAAGCTCTGCATATGCTTTATTGTGTGTGGTTTAGCCGTGTTCAAGATAGCTTCAGCCCTTTCTGGGGTCACCTTCTTCCCTTCATGTGAGATTATTTGGCCTATGTATAGCACTTCCTGTTGACAGTATTGTAACTTTTCCTTGTCAACCTTATATCCTTTCTCAGCCAGTATAGTCAATAGCTGGACCGAATCGTGTCTGCACTGCTCTTCTGTGATGCTGCAGATAAGGATGTCATCTACATACTGCAAGATGACACTTTCTAATGCAATATTGCTTACGTCCATCTGCAGGACTCTGTTGAAAATGGATGGGGACACACAGTACCTCTGTGGTAGCCTCGTGCTTTTCAGATGCATTTGTCTGAATGTGAATGACGTCAGATCTTGTGAGTCGCGGTGTAACGGGATTGAGAAAAAGGCATTTTTCAAGTCAATGACTGTGAATTATTTAGCCTCGATGGGTATATTACATAGAATTGTAGCCGGGTTAGGGACTAAAGAGAACTCGGCCTCAACAATATTGTTTAATGTTGTAAATCATGGATTAAATGCCAAGAGCCCCCCTTTGATTTCTTGACAGGATAAACCGCCATATTACATGACGATTCCGACGTCACTAAGATGCCCTGGTCCATCATCACAGAGTTTATCTTCGCAATCCCTTCGTCTGCCTCTCTGGACATGGGATATTGTCGGACTCTCGGCAAAATTGCTCCTGGTTTCAATTTAATTTTCACTTCCCCCACCCCCTTCAGGAGGCCTACGTCATAGGGTCTTGTAGTCCACACTGAGACAGGTATTTTAGCTATATCCTATATATAGGTGTTTCAGTACCAACATCATTCTCTGGGGCACTTCTCTTTTGATAATTTTTATCCAAAATACGAGACTCACTTCCACCCTTGTCTCTTTTGTGTTCTTCAAACAGATCGTCATCTGTGACGTCAGTCACTCGATAAGCTTCTTCGATGGTGATAATTGAGCACCATTGTCTGCCTTCATCATCGTATCCTTCAACCAATGCTACTTTCTCTCACACTGCAGCTGCGTGTATCATCAAGGGAAACACTTGTCCCTCCTCCTCATGCATAGGTATTCTTGGTCTGACTTAAAACTCATCAGGGGTTCTCATAGTTCTATCTGCAAGGCCTGGCACACCTGCCATAAGCACATGCATGCCATATGTGAAAGTTTCTGGCTCCAGCGGTACATCTCTCATGACTATGTGTCCTGAGTATGCTCTAATCATTTTGCATACGTTTGAATAGCGCATTCCTGAAGTGGAGCATCCTATGCCCTCTTCCGTGAACGAAATCGTCATGTTCAATTTTGTCATTAAGTCTCGACCTAAAATGTTTACTGGGGTCTGACGTGAATAAAATAAGGGTGCATTCATTTTGCACTCTCCTATGGGGACTGGGAGAGCGTCTGTAAAGGGAACTCGATTGTGAGCTCCAGTAAAACTCTGAGTATCTATGGCCTAGCTGGACAAGGAAAACTTGCCTTCACGTATGCATGAGCGTTTTGCACCCGTGTCCACTAGGAAGGAATATTCTTTACCTCCCTATAACATCCACCCTACGCTCCCTATGAGGGTCTGGTGTCACTGATAGGATAGAGCACATCAGGGTTCTCAGTGAGCTGTCCTAGTTTATATATAAGTTCAGCCCACTGTGCACTTGCTGATTTTCCCCATTCCCAGTGTTGCTTCCCCTTCCAGGGTTCTGGACCTGCCATGTGCTCATTGTGTGTGACACGTGCGACAGTGTCTGTTGGGAATGTCCTTGTGAAAAATGTCCCATGTTCTGTGGTTGCACCTCTTGTTGCGCACCTTGCTGCACTCCGGTCGCGTGCTGTTGCACTGTGTGATTCTGTGCAACGCCCTGTTGTGAGGTTGCAGGTGGCTTTGCCGTGCCTGCTCCCATTCCTTGGCCATTCTGCAACATGCCTTGACTTCTGCACGTGCGCACCAAGTGCCCTGTCATTCCACACAGCCAACATACTGGCAGTGGTCGGGTTATTTGTCCATTTGACATGTCTGAATTACCATTTTGTGCATTTTGAAAGCCTCCTTGATTATTTTGGAAACCTCCCTGATTGCTCTGCCATCCTTTTCCTCTAAAACCTCTTCCCCTTTGGTAAAATCCTACGTTACCCTGGATGTTCTGTTGTGGGTTAATCACCTGTTGCATGCTCTGTTCAGCTGCGTTAGTTAGCATGGCTCCTTCAAGAGCATACTTTGATAATTTCTTTTGCACCAGCTTTGCTTCCTCGCCCTTTCGAGTCGCCTCTTTTTTCCAATTCTTTTCTTGCAACAGTCTACACTAATGTCTGATGGTCAACTCTATTTCAGCCCATGCTTTAGCCTCAACTCCTACCAATTTTTTGAGCTGTTTCTGCAGCGGCTCTGGCAACCCTTGGCACAATATATGGTGAAACACAGGTATAGATTTTATCCAAGATTTATGCGTTTCGAGCACCCATGCATCTTGGAAATTCTGGATATAAATCAACGGATCTTCCGACTCCTTCATTTTCCGAGTCATTATAGCTCCCATATCGGAAGTGTATGAGTAGAGAACTTGTAATGCTTTCCATACTGCTGCTCTACGATTATTAAATGGCGCTCCGTCATGCGCGATATTAATTGTGGTTACACCAGGGTACCTGGCCCATGTCAACACATTGTCTGCTCTCTCACCAAGTATGGCAATCAGGAGACCTTTAATGAACCCCGTAGATAGCGTGTTTCCTCCTGTCATTTTTTCTAACTCATGTATTCACTTCCCGGCTCCCGATGTCAGCATTGGAAGCCTGATCTTCAGTTTTTCTTGATCCATGTGTGGCCATGGAATATATTATGGTCTTGCTCCCCCCTTTTCTAGTAGCGGAAATTGGAATGCGCAGCCTTCTTTTTCTTCTCTCATGGTTCTCCTGGCTATCACAGGGGTAATATTCCTGCATCGCTGTCTACCTGGGAATGTCCTCAATATGTCTACATAGGCTGGTGACGACACCCCCCTCTGACTATGGGGTGTTCCTTCATGCTGGTCAGACTGTGCGGCAGACTCTGATGTCCTCTGTGCGGACTCGCTAGTATCTGACCATTTTAGCCCTCTTTCCCTTGGGAGTTGTCTTTCGCGCCGTCTCCCATCTTCATTTGCCTTGCGCTCCTCCCCGTCGGAGTCAGACATTGGTTGTTCCCAATTCACGCAACTCCTTGTGTCATCATCGTTTCTACTGATTTCTAATCTATCCAGGGACAGTTTCCTACCCCCACTACTTCGGGTGACATCCTCTGTGTCATATAGCTGAGTGATCTCCAGGCACTCATCCTCCTCCTCCCCTTGGGGTAATTGTTCTAGCTCCATTTCATCACATATTTTATCAATCGTTTCCCCGATGCTTCTGGTGTCGAAGTCATCTTCAATATTTGCCCTAACGTGCCTGGTACCGAGTCGTACGTAGGAAAGAATTCTTCAATGTCTTCCCAGTCTACAACTGGATCGAATATTTTAACTTCCCTTTCCAAATATTTGAGATTGCGTGTCCTCTGTCTACGCTTACGTTGAATATCATCATCAAATTCCCTGCGCTTCCTCGCCTCTTCTCTGACTCTATCTTCTTCTGTTCTCTTTTCATTTCTACGTTCATCTGCCCTTCGAACTTTCTCATCTCTTCATCTCCTTACCCTTTTTTCATGTACACTTTGCTCTTCTTCCAACCTTTGCTGCTTCTGTCTGTCTTGATCATAGACTGCTCTCTGTTTTGCTCTTCGCGATATAGCTGTTCTCACCTCATTATATCTTTCCTTTTTATCCTTTCATCCCTTAACTCCTTTTCTTTCTCCCTTACCTGTGCCTCATCTAAACTCCCTTTAGGTCTCGCATCATCACTTCCTTTCCCATCGAGTTTCAATAAAATGTGTCCTCCCATCCATTCGTCTTTTGTGAATGCTATCCCATCAGTTCTGCCTTCGCTTCCTTTCCATTTCTTTCCCTCTCTCTCCTCATCAAGAGATGCACTGGTTTGTGCCAGATCCTTCCTTTCAACATCACGGCTCCCTTTGCCCCTCGGGACTGCGGAGGTGATATTCTTGTCCTTGTCCTTCCCTTGATTTTCGTCACTACTATATGAAGGTGACTCATATGTGGGGTTGCTATATCCCATGGCTGCTTTAAGCTCCCTTAATGGGTAGAGTCCCTCAGCCTTACTTTCTTCGGTTTCCATTTCAGGCGGGGCAGGTGGCGCGGTAGGCGTCTCACCCCCATCTGAGCATACATTTAGTATCCAATCTGCCGGCGGCTCTTCCTCCTTTCCTTGTTCATACATCTTCCACAATTCTAGAACAGCAAGGTGTTTTTCTAACTGTGTGGCGTGCAAATATGTCGTCATATGCTGGAAGACGGCTTTAGATAAAGACCCATTTTGTGGCCATGGCATAAACATCTTGTGTGCAGTGCCTTTAACCCACTCGGTGCTATACTTTTTTAGCTTGGGTGTGTGTTTTGGCAGCTGTTTGCATAGGTGTGCAAATGGAGTAATGTCTTCCATGCTTAAATCTGTTTATGTTCCTCTTGTACAATACTTTTCAATACTTTCATGCAACTTTAACACCTCCAACAATATGAGCGAGCACCAAAATTGCAAGCTCCAATCCAATTTTTCCCATCAAAATCTTTTTTATTAACAATTTACTCAAAAACATCAATTCGTGTACGATTCCGTCTCAACTATCGAATCGTGCCAAAGCTTAATCAGTTCTCAACAAATTTTCTTTCACATGTGACGGCACAACAGAACATATAAAACAGACACTTAACAGACTAGACAGACACCAGCTGGGCACAAATACCTCTGCCTCTAATCATTACCCCTACATGGAGTTTAAACAAACCCCTTTCACAACGTCTTTAAACGTGGTGGTGGCCTAATCGTTCCCTATTATGTGGGACTCTGGGTTCACGTTTCTTCTGGCCGCTATATTAAAGGACAGGAATAAGGCAAATCCTCTCTCTCCGCAGGTGTCCGCCCTGGTATCCTCTCACTTCTCAGGTGTCCCCCCTGATATCCTCTAATTATTCAAATATTCTCGAGTCATCATCCCCATATATATATATATATACAGTCTTTTCTACCTGACTATTTTGTTTTTCCACCTCCGTCCATTACCTTTTCCCTTTACTTGTTCTAGGGCGTATAAAATATGCCAAAGCACTCCATTTTTTTGCTTCACTCACCGTTCGCATCATTCCTCTCTGGATCCTCAGGATCACCGCCTCCATTACCGCCTCCTTCAGACTTTTGCCTGATCCGCTGCCGTAGGAATGGGAAGGGATATGGTTTTTTAAAACGGGTCCCTTCAGGTCCCACTGCAGTTTTGGATCAATTACACTACCATTGTCCACGGAAAACGTCACAGTCTACTCAGCCGAATGGCGAAGGACTCGTGATATTGCCGAAGACCTAGAGTTACTTCGTGTCGACGGTCATAGGAGTCTTATTTTAATCAATAATCAATACTCAATAATCAATGGTTTCCAACCATCCTCTGCTACCAAGTGTAAACGAGTGCGAGTGACCCCTGACCGGCCCATAGAGTCAGAGCTCGCTCTCGAATGCTTTAAGACGAGATAGCTGCACCTTGAGGTGGATGGGGGTGCAGGTTTCTTACTCCAACACCAATCAATAAGGACAACTCAATTGTTTGGCAAAGGGGAGTCTGTTTAATGACAAGTACAAGAAACAGGGAAACATGGAGATCAACAATGATGCGATGGTCCGTCTCGCTTCAACTCCCAACAATCTTCATACAAGTTGTAACATTTATACTCAAAACTCGTCATCGTTGACGTACAACACTCAAAAGTTTGTCGTGCAATTCTGTTGGTTGGAAAAGGTAACTTACATATAGGGGCTATATCTGTATATGGTAATGGAGTGTGAGGATTGGATAACCCTTATCAGGTGGGCGTCTACACCCTTCCCTCTAACATTACTCATGTAAAACGTCACTACAAGTATGACGTCCCATTGGTTCTACTAGCTATAGGACCCTAGATTATTTGGTTCATTGTGATTGGGTTGGCTACAACCCCAAGCATAAATCTCCACTTTACTTAGCAGCATGCAGAACAGACACCCTGATACAAGATGCCCCAAGTTTCACCCAGACTCCCTTCCATCAATCAGTACTCGAATGGCTATGTGTCAATTAGTTGGCTGTGGTTGGCCTTGAAACTCTAGCTTCTTGTCAGGAAAAGTTATGGTATCTTCTGCTTTGGGTGACATCAGACGTTGGTACCTCTTCGCTCTTGGCTGGTCACGTGTTAGCACACCGTGAATTTGTTTCGTTTTCCTTCTATTTGTGCATTTAATTCTTACTTTTGGCCGCCACCTGCCTGGGCCTCCTTATCTCGACCTTCACGGGGCAGGCTGCTCTGCTCCTTAATTTTCGATTCTCCGAAGTTACTATCCGCCTCCCATTCTTGGTTTGACCTCGACTTCCCAGGCACAAGCTGCTTCTTGCTGAGTTTCGGTTCAGGCCTCTCTTCTTGCCTTTTGCTAGAACACAAATCCTGGCCTGTTTGACCCTTAGTAACCTGGGTTAGTTCTGCTTTTGTATAAAGTGGACTCACACTTATATAATGTGATTCGTTGAGGTAGATTATGTATAATGGCGCATGCCGCTCTATTCTTCTACTAAGCATCGCAAGCCGCACTGGTTTCTTAGCTTCTTGCGTTACAAGCATATGTACAGGCGTTAGTTGGTTAAATATCTTTCTCCTGTTTTGCAATTCAAGTTTCTGTATAGTTCAACATCGTCTCTTCTTCTAGTTTCACAATATCCTTATTTATCACATTTCGTCTTTGTGTGTCATCTTTTGGTTGTCGTTCGTTCATCTGTACGTCTGTCCGGGCCCTTGCGTCGTCATCATTTGTCTTCAATTAAGGCCTCTTGAGTTTCTTCTGGGGCAGTGTTTAAGCAATCTTCATTTTGTGTCATTTGCTGGTATGGTTGTATCAATTGATACCGTACTGTCCATGGTTGTCTGGTTATTGGCACTTCAATAGGTATTGTTCTTCTGATTGGCACTGGGCAAAGCCCTAGTGAGGCTCTCTGCTGGTTTATTTACTCATCATACGTCACATATCTCGGTGTGAATGTTCTTGGTACTTCAAAATGGGTAACTGGAGTGCAGGTTGTATTTGGGACCTCCTCTACATAGTGATGTTGGGGAGTGTTGTTGTGGAGGGAGGTGATGCTGGAGAGGGTGTTGTCTCTGTCAGGAATGATGATCCGGTGTTGGAAGATGGCTATGGGGATGTTGAGGTCCGAACCAGTAGAAGGGTGAGAAGGGCCTCGGGACACTTGAAGGATTTTCTGCAATGTTGATATCATTGATAATTCTGAGTCCTGCTTTGCAATGTCAATTATCTAAACAATACTGCTTTGAAATGTTGATTATCGAAACAATGTTCTGGTTTTCTTTGTTATGCACCATGGTTTTTGTTCGTGTGTGCTGTTGTTATGGCCCATCATTCTTTGTCTTTTTGTTTTTTCCTCTGTTGTTATTTGCTAATTTACCTTCTCTCTAGTTATTGTTCCTCTTTTATTTGTCTTTTGTGTGTGTTTATTTCATTTAGGGCAGAAGATATGTTATGTATGTATTCCATGCAGTGTGTCCTCGATGCATTCCAGTTGTGGTATTGTGGTGTTTTGAAGTATTCAGTCATTATATTCCCCAGCAGCAGGAGTGCTGGGCTCTGTGGACTGTTAATAAACTAGCCATACTTAATTCCAAAGGCAACTCTGACAAAAAGAGAATCGCAAAAGCAAACTCAGGCACAAAAGAACTCTTTACCATTATACGCAAACTTGAAACACCAGCCCCTCCACCAGACTACTGTATTAAAGGTCTACCCTGATGCAAATACATCCAAAACGCCCTCCTCTGCAAAATCTCCCTACTCCAATACAAAATCCCTGCGAATAAAACTAAACTTGCCCCAGCTGACAAGACCCCTGACCAGCGACCCGTACCCTCTATCCCCACGCTCAGATTTGAATTCACCCCTGTAACCACCAATGAAAGTACCAAAATCATCAAAGGCCTGAAACCCTCCAGATGTCAAGGAGGCATTTGCCCAGCCTCTCTCATAAAGGACTGTGCCCAAGAACTTGTCCCCTTCATCATGGCCCTGATTAACAGCTTCTTCTCCTGTAGGAATGTATCAGAACATTTTAAAGAAGCGTGGGTACTGCCACTTCTAAAAAAAAACCTACACTGGACCCCAACGTCTACACTTAGTACTGCCCTACCACAACAGTACCTTTCCTCCTGAAAATACTTGATAGAGTGGCATACCTGCAAATTCAAAAATACTTGGAAGCGCACAACCTCCTTGGCCTCTGCCAGTCTGGCTTCTTCCCTGGTCATGGAACGGAAATCACCCTTTTAGACCTCAAAATCCAAATGGATGAGATCAAAGACAAGGGTAATCTAGCCATCCTCCTCTTACTCGAACTCTCAGCAGCCTTTGATTTGTTAAATCACAATATACTCTGCCAAAACCTCACCCTAACTGCCCACTTCTCGACTAAAGCCATACATTGGATATAATCTTTCTTGTCCAACTGCTCAATGAGTGTTTTCAACTATCGCGGCAGCCCCCCCGAGCCGCAGTCACCTGTGGAGTGCCACAAGGCTCCTGTGTCACGCCAACACTTTACAACATTTTCACCAAGCCACTCTTCGACCTCTTAGACAAACTAGGTGTCACATACAATAACTACTTTGACACCCAAATACTCCTACCCATCACTGTCAATAATAACACTGATTCCAACATACTGAACAAAATATATTTAACCATTCAAGTCTGGATGGCACAGCACGAGCTCTGCCTAAATGCAGAGAAAATGGAACTACTCCTCATTGGCACTCAATCTCGGCCAGATAACCTCTCTGACTCTTATAAATCTTTCACCAATGATGGAAACATGATCACTGTATCCAAAAAGGTAAAAGCCGTAGGAGTATATCTAGACTCCTCGCTCTCCCTAACAAGGCGGGTAAGTGATATTGCCTAGACCACAGCTTACACCGCCAAACTGATCAACGCCAGCAGATCATTCCTGATCTCCGACAACTGTATCACCCTCGCCAGAGCCCTTATACTGTTTAGGATTGACTACTGTAACTCTCTCTTTGCAGGATCCAACTCACGCAACATTAACAAATTACAAATCATCCAGAACAATATCCCTAAAAAAGATCACATCTCATCAGCTGGACGCAATATCCACTAGCTCCCGGTCCCGGAACGCATTACATTCAAAACCTTATCTCTGACCCACAAATGCCTATCAAACAGTGCCCCGATCTATCTAGTTAGAGAAATATCCAAGGCCCAAAACAATAGACGTACCCATTCGGCCTACACATGCTTCCTAGCCATCGCTAGATACAGTCGCCAAAAGGCCGGAGGTTGTAGCTTTCCTGTGATTGCAGCTAAACAATGGAATTCCTTGCCTTTAGCGCTTAGATCATATACCTCCCTTGGGTCCTTCCGCAAAGGCCTTAAGACCAGGCTCTTTTCACAAGATACATATGGGAACTGAACAACAACTATATAGTTCTTGTCTTAACTATGTACCAACAATCTGCCTGTTCTGATATCTGTTACCAACTGTATATATTATGCCATGCATACAACGTGTTTTACTGCATAACTGCAGCCACAACTGCACAGCCTGTAACCAATTGCAATGTGTAACTACCGTTATAATACTTCGTATCAAACCCAACACCCAGTTGCCTCTGGTTTAGGTGCGCTTTACAAATGTCAAAATAAATAAATAAAGTATCTTTCAAACCCACCTTTTCGGCTCCTTATCACTCACCCTTGGCTCTGCTTTGCCAGCACACCAGTCCCAGAAAGCTACCAAGGGGTTCCATGTGTACCCAAAGGATCCTCTTGTATCTGGACTCAAGGCTAAATGAATGGGTGCAGGGCACTCAGTAAATTATTAAGCTATGGTCCTGTAGAGCAGGTATATTCCAAGGCAAAAGCAAACAAGCCTCGGGGAGCACTTATGGTGCAATCTTCAGAGCTACCATACCAGGTGCTCTCTTTTACAGATGATGCAACCAACCCCATCCATGAATTTTGCAGCATTCTAGGTGGGGGAATGGGAGCAGGGAGGGTGTGTGCTCCCATATGTGCTTCAAAACAGCCCTTATATCAAGACATAATGTTCTTCATGTTCTGGAGCAGGACAAACAGTTTTTCACTTCACATCTGATGTACAAGATGCTAATGTTAAATGATGATCAAATTAATTCTGCTCCTAGTTGAAGTAAGGGGTGGGGAAAGGGGGCTGTGCGCCCAAGTGGACTTTGGCACCGTATAGCACCTTCAGAGCAACTGATGTTCTAGGACAAAAAGCTGAGAATACACATCCCCCGTGCATGGTTATATCAGGTTAGTGACTAACACGCTTGCATAGTGTGTTCCTGCTAAATGTACCCCCTTAAGTGGTACTTCTTGAAGAAGAGTTAAAGAGTTCATCAGTTTATAAGGAAACATGGATGGTCACATGGAACACATCACATAGCCACTGTCTCTATACCACAAATCATCTTTTCCATTTTGAGCCAGGGTGGGATGGGAAAATGGGGAATCCTAAAAAAGGGTGTTTTCAGGTTACGTCACAGACAAGAACATTCCTAAAATCCCATTGAAATTGCAGTTAAGTCTGAAATAATCACGCATCTGCTAGGTTGCACTAACGGTGCTTGCAAGAGTTTTTGATCCATCTCAGCACAGAGCATAGATGGATCCGCAGAATTCAAGAGACACTGGGCTCCACCTTGCTGCCAGTGCGTTCCACAGCATGCATGCAGTGAATATGGGGTGGTCTTCATTAGGTGCGCATGCATAAAGTGGAGATTGGCAATGGTGGCCTCCAGCACTAAAGGTTGTGGCCGTCATTGCCCCATTCCTTTGCAGAGGTGACCCTGGGTTCCTGCTAGCACAGGAAGGAAATCTAGGCACAGTCTGTGGAAATCAAATGATTCTGTAGCCATCGGAAGGATCTGCTCCCCAGACACAAGTTAATTCAATGCGGGAACTCCGGAGTGGGGTTCCCACAGAGCGTTCATATGAGGCCGGAAATATAGACATGGGGGAAACCTGCAGCCACTTCTTTTGCACTGGTTTCCTCCACATATGCACTACTTCTTTTTGAACTAAAAGGGCTCCCCTCAAACCCATGATGTGTGTGTGTGTGACTGTATGGTGAAGCACCTCCTACAACATTTGAAGGGTTAGCACCCCCCTGAAATGTAGGTTTTGTTGTGCCCCTGAACACAAGCACACACACCATTCACCATACACCCACATGCAAACCCAGCAACCCATACATTTAGATGTGTACCCTTTCACCATACAGGAACATCCAGGCAGCCACCCATACATTTAAGTGTGCACCCTTTCTCCATTTCCAGGCAGCCACCCATACATTTAAGTGTGAACCCTTTCACCATACCGGCACACACACACAAGCAACCACCCACCCATACATTTAGGTGTGCACCCTTTCACCATACAGGCACACCCAGGAGCTACCCATACATTTAAGTGTGCACCCTTTCACCATACCAGCACACACAATCAGACAGCCACCTAATAATTTTATTGTGCACGCTTTCACCATACAGTCACACAGGCAGCCATCTATACATTTAAGTGTGCATCCTTTCCCCATACAGGCACACCCAGGTAGCCACCCAGATATTTAAGTGCGCACCCTTTCACCATACACTCGACAGGCATGCCCAGCCACCCATTTGTTTAAGTGTGCACCCTTTTACCACACACTCACAAAGGCAGCCAGCATTTAAGTGTGCACCCATTCACCATAAACTAGCACATGCATACATCATGAGGTTGAGAGGAGCCCTAATAATTCAAAAATAAATGGTTTCTTTTTGAAGTCAGTCCAACTTCATAAAGACATTATTTCTGTCAGGGAACGAACCATAATGGAAATATTTTTTTATGAAGGCAGAGTGACTTCAAACATAAACTTTATTTTTGAAGTCATAGAGCTCACCCATCCCATGACATGGAGGCCTCGAGCCTAGAGGCTTCCATATCATGGGGTGGGGGGAGCCCTTGGACTTCAATAATAAATAGAGTCTTTTTGTAGTCACTCTGCCTTTGCAATGAAATTATTTCTGTTACTCTTAGTCAAAGGGGCATGTGGTGGCACCCCCCCACCCCCACTGTGGGTAATGCTGGGGCCCCCGTAATGCCATTGGGCCTCATTACGACCCTTGCGGAAATGGAAAAATGATGGCGGAAATGCAATACCGCCATCGAACACCGCTCGTTGCGATCATGACCCGTCACCGTAAAGTACGATGCCATTAGCGACACCGCAGTGAACGGCAACGCTAACTGCACCAAGTACGCGCACGCGCGCCTTGCAAAACCGGAATCACCGCCATGGCGCAACGGTACGCGAATTCTGACCCTAGCGGACATGTACTGAACGCCATCAAGCACGTCGTAAAGTACCATTCTGCCATGGCGAGAAATACGGCAACGCGAACCAACCGTAAATGGCCCACTGAGTGCCTGTACTCCACTCCCTGGCCTCATTGCACAACTCCTGGCAGGCGCAATGTACTCACACTATGCAACCAGTGAAATCCACAATCCACCCATGCATGCCAACGTAGAAAAGCATGCAGGGGCTCAAAGCGCCCCGTGAGTGGGCATCCATGTACGGCATGTCACCATAGCCGTACTGACGCAGCACAGGCATGTGAAGGTACAATACATCAAACTGAAAATCAAGAACACATGACACAAAACAACAGTAGTCCCCCATCGCTTGCCACCAGCGCAAGGCAACATCCAAAACAGCATCCTGAGGGGGATTGCACCAGCCCTGTACTCATGCCAGTAAACAAACCAACCATCAGCAGAAGCATGTACCACACAAGTCGGCAGAGTGACTGAGCAGCCAGGCTCATCCCAAGAGGGGCCGATGGGAGCTGCAGGGCACAGATGGCATCAATACAGAAGCTATTCCAATGGACATGACCCCAGTCCCCCTCCAACAAACGCACGCAAACACAGTCACCTGTGACCAGCCACATTCTGAACAACCCATCATTCCACCAATCGACCTGGCTGACAGGCACCAGTCGGCCAAAAGCCAATCCCCCGCCCCTGAACAGCACATCATGTAAACAGTCACAATGGCAGCCCCTATCCGTGACCATACTGTGCTACGTAGGCAAACGCGGCCAGTACTGTACCACACAACTCAACTCAGAAGGCGGAACACAATGCAGATCATCACGCAATACATACCGCCACAAAGCGAAAATCGCCACATCACCTGCAAAGAACAACGCAACACGACAAATATCGGAATACAATTTAAATGCACATCCAAATGACAAAGGCCCCACAGCAATTTGCAAAATACCACCAAAACAACCATCATCACCGAGGGCTGCATCTGCAATAATTGACCGGCTTCCACTTGTGTGACGCCCTGTACCATCATGGCACACAGGGCCTACATCAACGTTCCAAAAGGCAACATGGAAGCGGCAAGAACCGCAGGTCCGTCCCATGAGGCAGGCACTAGTCGAGCTGAAAGGCCGAAATGTTGCACCTAGCCACCAGTACAGCGTAAGGGCATGTGGCCCATTGGCGATCGTCCCATAAGATCGAAATGGTGCTCCACTGATTCACCCGAAGCTGCAGGAGTCGAGAGTAAAAACCATCTGGAGGAGTGGCGTAGAGATGGCATCTGCAATAGGGCAGGAGATACCTGTCACCCAAAAGAAACACAAATTAACCGATTGCATTACGGGACTCATGATGCATTACAATCTTCATTCAACACACCAAATCCACACCCATATGCATGCTAGCCCACTCCAAAGGAATATACACACCCCTAAATCAGTATCGAATCATAACAAAACCAATCGAGCTAAATACACCATTGGCAACGTCGGTTACTGTGCATGCGTCCGTCAAGATAGAACCCATGACATGGGATTAGTAACGTGCCTAGACACAAGTGTATGAAGGCGCGTCGAGACAGGGAGGATCCGACAAGGGCAGATAGACGTATGTCCCACTATGGCAGCCTTGCATCACATAACGCAGGGGAAGGGGAGTGAATCAAAAAACCCATGTACATGGCAGACCCTAAACGGATTCATCAGTCCATGCATCCACACATCATTCCCTCATCCCGCAATGAAAACGCATGAATATTCACTCACATAATATGTGAAACTTCCATCGCGTCTGTGCGTAATGCAGTCCGCAAAAACCACTGTGCCCCTGGCCGGATCTGTAGTGTTGTGAAGCAAGATGGATTTGGGAACGTCCTGCCTTATCGTCCACTACGCTGTTGCGCATCCCATTCAATTCATATCATTCATTGCCTGCTCGTTATGGGCCATGTCCCAAGGACATTCTACAATAGAACGTTACATTTCCAGCCAGACCTGTGGGCGTATCCTCGCCGCTACTTCAAAACCCAAAATGCTGGCCTTCGAATTCCTCACTTGCAACATTACGTCGAAAAGGCTTCTGTGAACGCTTGCATTCACAATTACATCAATGTAGTGCGGCTGTGTGTCATGATGCTAACTGGCTGCAATCACAAATGGCACGCCACGCCCGTCGGTGAAGTACGTTACTGTGCTGCATGAGGGTCGGCCATCGATCGAGCCCTACATACCACTGACTCTTCACAGGTATGTAAGCGGCTGCAATCATAGCATGTGTAACAATGGGAGCATAGCATGAAAATCAGTCAAAGTACATCACACTGCCATCGGGATTTGATACATGATTCAAATCCCAAGATGCCATGCGGCCAAATGCAGCCTTACGTGCGGGACGTGCTCGGCCAGAAGGGATTGCATCTGCCACAGATTCATTCAATCAGCACAGGTGGAGGCCATACAGGCCGACAGCACATATATTGCAGACCCAAACCCCTCCCACAACCACTCCCACTCCAAAATGCTACCGGCAGGACTAGCGATGTTGGGCCTGGGGTACCAGATAGCACTGCAAGTGCTACAACTACAAGAAGACGACGAACAACAACAGGTACAACAACCGGGCGCACAGGGGAGACGGAGGAGAAGGAGGAGGAGGAGGGCAAGGCAGGGTCAGCAAGGCCCACAAGCACTGCCACTACCACCACGCAGGCGGCCCGCAATCCCACGCCTCCGAGCCGATCCGTTCAACCTCACTGCTGAGCAGATCCACACCCTCTACCGTTTGGACCGGGACACCATAATCGCCATTGTGGACATGACACATGCTGACCTCGTGAGCATGATAGATAGCCCAACCGCCATCCCACCCCTACTGAAGGTGGTGTCTGCACTCCACTTCCTGGCCACAGGCACCTACCAGCACACAGTGGGACAGTTGCATGGCATTTCACAGCCACTGTTCTCACGGACACTCTTCCAAGTGCACGATGCCCTCCTGAAGCACGCCGACGACCACATCACACTACCACGCACGTACCAGGAGATTACCAACGCTAAAGTGGGATTCCATGCACTTGGCGGCATCCCGGGTTGCATTGGTGCCATCGACTGCACCCATGTTGAATTGGTTGTCCCACATGCCATGGAGGTCCAGTACCGCAACCGGAAGCAATTTCATTCAATCAATGTGCAAATGGTGTGTGACTCCAACAAGATCTTTACGCATTGTTGTGCCAGATTTCCAGGATCTACCCATGATTCTATGGTCCTGAGGAACACAAGAATACCACGCTACATGGAGCGACACGCAGGGCACAGATCCTGGCTACTCGGTGAGTCTCATTCCATGCATGACATCGTGGCCCATTTGATGCGTCAATGACCTTGCAGGGGGGGGGGGGGGCTACTTAGCACTATCATTCCACTGACACCCTTTATTCGTCTCATACAGGTGATGCCGGGTATCCACTGAAGAGATGGCTCCTTACACCAATCCGGAACCCACAGAACGAGCATGAGGAGGACTACAACCATGCCCACTCACGTACCCGTGTGGTCATTGAACAGGCATTCGGCCTACTGAAGGCTCGTTTCCGCAGCCTCAGCAGGTCTGGCGGGGCACTCATGTACAGCCATGAGAAGGTTTCTAAGATGGTCATGGCATGTGTCATGCTGCACAACATGTGCATACGTAGGAATGTGCCCATGCCCCCTGACGCTGTACTGCATGCACCTGAAGATGATGATGATGATGAGGGTGGGGATGTGGAGGCACCTCAAGGAGTCCATGAGGCACAGGATGCACGTGCAATCCGACAGAGCATCATAGATGCATGCTTCTAGCAACCACGCATGGTGCCTATTACACGGAAAGGGGACCTGTGGCACTGTGTGTGTGTAGTACAGGCACATTGTGGACTGTACGCCTATGAAGGCCTCGTACGCAAATATCAATGTCCACACATGTCATTGGATGATAATGAGGTGCTGTATTGTTAATGTGATTTGATTTATACACCCTATGGACCCGCCACCCAGTGAAGCCCAACACACCCCCTCCACCCTACTACCTCCCCCCCCAACACCAGTGTCCAAATATGCATGCTGTCCGTGGGTAGACGCTATTGCAAGCCCCCTCTACGGGTATCAGGGGCACCCCTGCCCGTGGAGCGCAGGTTCCTGCCAGATCTGCGTTGGGGGCTGCCCTGGACGGAACTTGCCACGGATGATGTCTCTGCCTGCTCGCGTCCATGCATGTCTCTGAGGGTTTGTGAGAGCTCCGAGAGCACACGGCGCACAGCAGCAAGTTCAGCACAAACGTCTTTGGACGTCGCATGCAGTTCCCCCCTCAGGCTCTCGGTGCTTTTCTCCATTTGTGCTCTCAGGCTCTCGGTGCTTCTCTCCATTTCTCCCCTGAGGCTCTCACTACTTTTCTCTATTTGTGCCCTGAGTGTCTCGGTGGATGTTTCCATGGCTGCCCTGGAACCCCCGCATTCATTTGCATGGTCCTTGAGTAGCGAGGACGCTTCCTGCTGTTGCTCGATCAGCAGGTCGAGGGACTGTTGCCTCTGCTGGGCCATGGACATTTGCGGTGGTGTGACAGGGGGGCTGCTCAACACATGTTGCCTTGGCACAGGACTTGTGGGGGTTGGCCAGTCGTCGTCTTCAGGGTGCCCCTGCGTGGTTTCGTCATGGTGTAGGGGAAGGAACATGCAGGGGGATTGGGAAAGGTCATGGATGGTACCTACGTCGCCAGCACTGTTTTCCGTGTCGGAGCATGCTGGCATGACAGCTGTGTCACCTATGGTGCTGCTACCACCAGAGGCAGTGCCATCAGATACGTTCTTTGGGGGGACCTGTGGTGCTGGGGTTGTGGACTTGCTGGCTGCTGGGGTGCCTGTTGCAGTCCCCTCCAGTGTGCTGCCACTTGATTCCTGCTGCTGCCGTGTCTTGATCCTTGCACCTGAGGTGGAGGCTCTTGGGACGTTGGTCCTGGCCCTCTTTGCAGGCGTGCTGGTAGGGGTGTCCTGCAGCTCGTCGTTGGTATCGGACCCTGTGGTGGAGTAAAGAGGGGCGAGCGTTAGTTATGGGTCTGTCGGATTTGGAATGGCAACGTATCAAATGCATTGGGGTGGTACATGAGGCTGATTTGGGACTGGGCCTTGGAGGTGGTCTCATTTTCGTGTGGATTGAGGATGCATTCATTTGGCTGCCTGCAGTTAGGGGGTGCATGCTGCACATGTAGGGGTTGTTTATGGCTTCTTGATTGATTTGTTTGTTCATTCTGACTTTTAGAGGGCGCTGTCAGGGCAAAGTATGTATTGCACTATGGGGTCACATGGTACTGCACATGTTCGTGGTTTGTGGATTTCGCATTGTTTCTCTTGGCCAACCTACCTGATTCTCCGGATGTCGGCACTCCTTTCTCCATTCCTCCGACTCCCTCTATGCTCTCCATTCCTATGGTGGAGGCGCAGATTTCCTCCCAGGGGGTCAACTTGATGGGCGACTCTGAAACCCCCCCGGTAGCTGTGGCGATGTTCCTGTTCGCAGAAAGTATGCTGCGTACGCGGATCCGCAGGTCGTCCCACCGCTTGCGACATTGCTGTGGCGTGCGGGGTGTTGTCCCCACCGCACTTACGCGCTGTGCCACCAGGGCCCATATGGCCTTCTTGTTGGCAAGGGCCGTCCTGGTCATTTGACTGGAGAAGACGACGGCGGAATTTTCCTGGAGGGTCTCGGTGAGCACGGTCAGTTCCTCTCGGGAGAAGTGTACCTGCCGCTTGCGGTCACACGCTTTCTTGGCTACCTTTCCCATATTTATTTTTTTAACTGGGGTTGCTAACGGGTTGGGATGTGTGTCAGGGTCGGATTTTTTATGGTTGTGTTGGGATTCGGATTTTATAGTTGTGCGGCGTGCTGTTTCCCGTTCCGGCCACATGCTTTTACTTCCGTTTCCGTATATTTACGGTGGCCGTAATTTGCGGTGCACGCTCGTTACGGTGACCGCTCATTACGGTGACCGCTAAGATGGGTGGCGGTATTGCACCTGGTGCAGCGTACGGCGGCGGTAAGGGCCGTTTTGGGGTCATTTCCGCCATCGCAGCCTTTCGGATTCCGCCATGGCGTAATGCTCGTGCCCGATGGGTCGTGATTGGCCGCACTTTGCTCCTTCGTGCAATGGCGGAAACGCTATTTACGCTGTTGCGGTCCGGTCAGTCACTTTCCGCCAGGGTCGTAATGAGGCCCATTGACTTTAAGGTGCAAAACAGTATGGTGCACAGATTAGTGAGAGGCACAAACTATCAAGTAGCCACATATGGTAAGATATTACATGCCATAGCAATGGATGCAAGTAATAAAAAGGCTAAACAAAGCATTACAAGTTAAAGAAATGTATTAAAAGGCCTGACAAGCAAATCATGGTCTCCTTTCTGCCGTTCTAGCATTGGCTCCTATTGTCTGAGTTTGCCACTGTCAAACTCTCTCCCTCTCTCTCTCTCTCCCCCCTACCCACCTTTATTTCTCTCTCCCTATGCCTGGAAAATAGGTTAATTGTGTATTGTTTGCAACAAGGATCGGATAGTTGATAGATGAAGGGAAAGGGATGGGCATGATTCGGTGCCTGAGACATCAAACCTGCAGGTGCTTATTTCATCTTCCTTAGTATGTTGGCTGGAAGGCTCAGGGCCATCTTAAACCTCACTCTAACTTTGCTCTTGTTCCGTGCTTAGTGAGCCCTGCTGGGACTTCACCTTCCAACAAATTATAGCATTTGTCACAGGTTTGTGAGATGAATGGGGCAGGGACCAGAATCCATAGACATTTCTTGAGAAGTCTACCCCGGGTTATTCCACAGGCCTCAAAACCCACCCACACAACACACACAGCCACATGCCATCGAGGAATCCACCCTCACCTAGCGTTGAATCAGCTCAGAGGAAGATTTAGCAGGCAGCCAATGAACAAATGCAGATAGGCCCTCCCAGCCTATCCTGGTCCCTGATCTCTTGCCTTAAAGGTTTATGCAATCCAGGCTGCATTTGGCCTCCTGTGAGGTCTCAATTCTCTTCTTAACACATCTTTCAGAATCCCTTTTACAACAAGAAGCGATTAGTGTTGGGAAGAACTAGTTGTGAGTGGCTATTATCTATGACACTTAAAGTGTGATTGTTGGGTGATGTAACGGTGGGGATATATAATAAGCTGAAAGCTGTGTGTAAAAATTACATTGTCTTACATTTTATTACACTTTTGTGTCTATATGAGGTTTTTTGTAAGTTTCATTACTTTGCAGGCTCCAACTTGTAGACTTCCGAACCAGGATAGGGAAAGAAATTATTTCCCTTTTACTCAGCATGGTTCTATGATGACTCATGTATGGTCTGGTTGGCTTATTGTGCAACTTGTGCACTTTCAAAATAATCTCTATAAAACAAGGTATTAGGGTATTCTTCAAATCTGAACTTTGACAAATATGTGTACCCCTGGAGCTGGGAGCTGTTTGAGTCTTTGGCAACATGGTAGCTGATGCAGACTTTCATTTACGCCAAAGACAGGTGGCAATACCTCCAAGAAAATCAATGTAGTTACCTCCAGCTCAGAGATGGATGTAAATGCATGAAAGTGATCAAAACGAATCCACAGAATCATGCAATTGCATCCAAAAGAGAATCTAGGATCTTCACCTTTCGCCAAACCCCCTTTCAAGCAACGGGGCAGAGGAGATGTGTGATGAATAGGCCAGCAATCCCTCATGTCAGACCTTCCCCCTAGTCAATGGCCAATGAGAAGATAATCAAACTTGATCGGCTGAACGGGGGTACCATAGCCAAGCTGCTCACCATCCCACAGGTAGACCTCTAGAGTGGGAACAGCACCAGGACTGCAATCCCACCCCTGAAGAAACTGGTAGCTGTCCTGCTCTTCCTAGCAACAGGCACATTCCAGCATACTGTTGGAATACTAAATGGCATGTCCCAGAAAGCCTTCTCGACTGCGCATCTGGTACAGGTGCTTAATACACTAATGACACATGTGCCAAATCCGATCATAATGTCCACAACCTAGCACTAGGTGTATGCCACCAAGGCACGTTTCTTTGCAACGGCCCACCTAACCTAATGTGAATGCTGCACTGGACTGTATGCATGTGGCTTTGGTCCCACACCAGGCACAGGAGCAACTATACATAACAGGAAGCAGTACCATTCAATGGCTGTACAAATGAAGTGTGGTACTGATCTGACGGTGTGTCATTGTTATGTGTGTTTCTTGGGTTCCACCCATTATGCCATGGTCCTGTGGAACAGCATCCTGCTAGGAAACATGGGTAAGTAGCAAGATTGACAATACAGTGCACACGAGGAGGAAAGGATGAAAAGATGAAAAGGGGATGAGTGGGTGGGTCACAGGAGGGCTACCATACACACGTCATGCATGGCCAAATCCAAAGAATGCACTCCTATATGGGGGCAAAGTTCTCTAAACTCCAGAGTGAAGAGTCCAACACAAATACATCCCTTCCCCCAAGCACAGTGTGACATGAGTGGGCACAATAGTCGGATTCCCAGGCATGCACTGAAGTATGTACCACTACCCCTGACAAGAACTATCCCACTGTAACAACGAGAAAGGCATACAAATGACAATACCACCCAACCATGCATAGCAGCAACAGGCCAGGAATTTGGAATAGAGTAAGGACAATGTTGCAGCTGGAATAGTGAGCTGAGAATGATGGCCACCTAATTCGTTATGCAGCAGAATTAGCAGTACACCTTGGACATTGCCCATTATATGACCCACACACCTCTAATGTTGTGGAATGAGGGATTCCATGTATTTCTGATGATGTACCTGATGAAAATGTCAACCCTGCAGAAAAGTAGAATTTAGATCTACTCACGCCGCAAACATGTCCGTCATGAAATACCTCTCTTACCTCTCACAGAGAGAGGACTCTGGCTATCCACTGCTGCCATGGCTGATGACACTCATCAGAAACCCTGCACCACTACAGAATGTGGTGTTCAACGCACAGGTGCACATACATACCAGCGTGTGCATAGAGCGCACATTTGGAATACTCAACGGAAGATTCCAGTGCCTTCACCGCACCAGTTGGGCACGCATGTACAGCCCAGAGAAGGTGGGAAGGATTGTCATGATCTCTGCACTGATGCACAGCATGTGCGTTAGGAGGACAGTCCCAAGAGGGCGGCAGCACTCACATAGACTCAGATAAAGGTGATGATGCGGGTTATCACAGGCCTCCCAGTGGTGAATGGGAATATGCCAGGAAAGGTCACATCATCCGCCATGAGATCATTGATAACTATGTTTAAACACATATGATTGGACATCTCACTGTAATATAATTTCACTAAAAACTCACCTATGACCCACAGTAAATGACCACTGAATTCATTTACTAGGATACTGACTTTTTATTCAACTATGTAACTACAATGCCACCCACCTCCCGCATCCCCAATGCCAATGGCCGCCCATCTCCTGCATCCCTTAAATAGTGGCTGTGGCATGGCATCCCTACATTCATTGGGTCTTGTCGCGTCCATGCGCAGCAGGTGGTGAGGGGGGCTGTCCCCGTAGGGAGTGCCTCAATGGGGTGCTTCATAGAAATCCCTCTGTGGCTATGGATGAGATGGCACGCCCAAAATATGCCGTGCAGCGAGTGTAATGGTCTCATTGCTGGAGGAGATTGACTCAGGCAATTCCCACACCCTTTGGGTCACTACCGTTACAGCAGCAGTGGCATCTGCCACTCCCTGGCTCTGCCTCCCCACAGCAGACGGCACCCTCCCTGATGCCCCTGAATGGCATCACACATGGCCTGAGAGTGCCCCAGTTGTTTCTTTGCCATGTCCTCCATGCGATCATGTCTCTTCTCCACATGGATGAGTCTGTGCCATATTACACAAGTGTGTTTATTCGGAGTGGGGATGGTGGACCCAGGGACAGTTCTCCCCTGGATTCACGAGACCTGCCATCTGCATCCTCATCTTCAGGCGTGGAATCAGTATGCCGATGATGATGGGAAGCAGAGCATTGCCAGAAGAGTCCAGCTGATGAGGCTCCATCCTTGCTACAACAGGAGTCTATTGGACTGACTCTTCTGATTGCACAGGCACACTTGTCACAGAGGTAGTAGTGGTCAGAGCCTCTGAGACACATGATGCTGAGGTGATGGTCCCAACTGTGTTTTTTGTGGTGGCAGACTCACATAGGGCAGGATGGTGGTGATGGTCTGAGTTTCACTGCTGCCAGAGGTGGACATGGCACAGGTGCTTGGTGTGCTAACAGGCACCTGTTGATGGAGCGCTGTGAGCCTCTAGCTAGGTGGTAGCTGATGCAGACTTCCATTTCCTTTTTTCCCACTGCCAGCACTCTGCCCTGCATCTCTGGAGATATGGATGGATGGTGGTGCCGGTGGTCATGTTTTGGTGGTAGGTGTGCCTGCTGTGCTAGTGCCCCCTTCTCCTTCCAAGCTGGCATGGCTACCTGTTATGAGAAAGGTGACATACTATCAATTGCTATGTGATAAAGGGACCGGCTGTGCAATGCAGTTGACTGTTTTGTAGGCCACGCAACATAGTTCTTGTCAGGAAGGGTGTGAATGTTACACATGAAGCACCTAGGAATGATAGCTTGGTCCATGCAACCATTGAAAGGATGGCATGAATTACAATAAGTGCACACGCCAGTCAAGTGTTCTTGTGAACATATGATCTTGGTATTGCTCACAGTAGGGCCAATGCCTGCCGTCTACCTGCATGCAGTTGGTGATGTCAGGGAATAAGGATAGCAGAGTGGGCACATCTGAGGTGTGGTGCTCCGGTTCATGGAGTATGCATTCACTGATGGCGAATGCATCCTCCACAGCCTTTGGTGCTACTTGCTGAGGCGTGAATAGGTGATGTTGTCCCCTGTATGTCCTTGTGGCCCATTAGATGTCATGTCTAGGATGACTATGTGTGAGAGTGATGAGTGATGATGCATGTCTATGGACTGCGGAGTTAGTGGGCCATTCAGGGCACTTTGTACCATTTATGTGACTGGTATTGTACTTCTTTCACAGAAAGTTAAGTATTCTGGGGTGTAATCTTCCTGGCACCCTTTATATTGCTTTACTCCATTGTACATGTGAATTGGCAGCCCCATGGTCGGCAGGCTGACAAGCAGCTTCGTTCTTTACTGGCTGTTGTATTTATAAATGGACTATCATGTACTTATCAGGCTCAGCTTGGCTACCAGCGCCCCACTAAATGGATCTGATTCACTCCAGCCCTTCCATATAGAGGATGCTGCTATCTCCTATCAGGGACACAGCTTAAGTGGTTCAACAATGCCTCCTCCTGTGACTGAGTACTCCTTGCGATGGTGTGCCAGGAGACTGCACAACCTGGCAATCAGGTCATGTCAGTGCTTTTTGACGTCTTCTACGTCCGGAGCACCATCCCAAATGCCACCACCTTTTCACGCACCTGTGCCCAGATGACATCCGTATGCTGGTGTATGTTCTTGCGACTACTGTCCCCAGAAAGCTGGCCAGCAGGAGCCACAACAAAGTACGTTGTGCTCAGCCTCTGTGAATTGAGGCCTGTGCAGTCTCATTTCTGTCTCTTTTGATTTTAATTTCTCTCCTGACATGCTTACATTATCCTTGTGCCTTCGGATTGGCTGCTGGAAATAGGTGGTATCCAATGTATTGAAGTTTTAAAGATGGCCGTCGTGCTGCTTCCCATTTTCATAGCGTCGCTATTTCTCTCTGGCATTAATTCCACCGATTTTTGGTGTAATCACTGTTTGGTAATTCCAACAAAAACTGGTTGCTGTATTGGTAATTCCTACAAATATTGGCAGAACTTGCCCACAGTAGCAGAATTTGGCAGTATTTCACATTGTAATAGGGTTGAATTACCTATTTTTTAGGCGCTAATTCCAACAGAATTAAGACTGGAGGAATTAGCACTGATTTTTGGCAGAATTGGTGCCGGAGGAATTACAATCAATGTTCTACTACTTGGAATTTGGCGTTGCAGTAAACGTGGTGATAATTCTGTTACCGCCACTTTTTCCTCATACCGCCAAACTTAATGAATCCGTAATGTGCCTTATCAACCAAAATTGAGTTTTTAGAAGCAATTCAAGTTGCAGTGTACACTATCTCCAAAAAGCCTCTGCAGG
This sequence comes from Ambystoma mexicanum, assembly GCF_040938575.1. Classification (NCBI taxonomy): domain Eukaryota; kingdom Metazoa; phylum Chordata; class Amphibia; order Caudata; family Ambystomatidae; genus Ambystoma; species Ambystoma mexicanum. The sequence goes on from NC_090931.1 coordinate 874,461,554, forward strand.
GTTTACTTGGCTAGTGTTTCTCTATATATTATAGTAGTGACTGTGATGTCACGTGTATCGCGGAAGACCGGGATCACGTGCTGGGGGCGGGGCCGGTAGAAATAAAGGTACCACCGGAACTACGCACCATGCGTCAGTCCAGGTTTATGCCCCACACATGCTGGATGTGTCGATATTGCTGCTTACGTTACTGTTGTTCAGCCCTGGCCGGGCAGGGGTGGCATCATCCTGCACCCTCCCCAGCCGGGCCACGATGAGAAGAGGGAGCTAAGGGAATAGAAAGGGGGAGTAGATGTCAAGGGAAGATCGTCAGCCGACACTACATGTCAATGCTTCTCGGAACCCTTCTAATTTTCTGGGTTGCAGGATGTTTTCCGAGATAAATTAATGCATATGTGTTTAATGATTTTTTTCTCAAGTATGATTAATTGGGATCCACTTCTGCGGCTCTTGTACAGGGGAATGACTTGCACACATTTCATTTTTCAAGTTGTGGCAAATGGAGTTCGTTTATGGGAAAGAGGAGAGCGGCTGCCAGGTGAAGGGACTAACAGATGGAAAGTGAAGGGAATGGCGGCAGGAAGGTGAGAGAGGTGCGAAGGCTGATGAAGATGAAGAGAGTAGCTAACGGAAGAAGAGAGCGGTGGAGTGGCTGAAGGGGAAAAGGGAGAGGGTGGTCGGTATGAGTGTGGGAGGCTGATATGATATAATATGGCATTTCTAGGCGAGACAAGACAAGGAGGGGGAATCAAAGGGAGGACAAAATGACGATCTTACTAGGCCTTGTGTCGTTCAAATAGGGCAAGTGCAGGGAAGAGGAAAGGGGAGAAGTGCCATGGGGCAGGGGAAGGGGGAAGTGCAGATAACTCACAAGTGCAGGCAGCAGGTTGCTCATAGGTGCAGAGAGAAGGGAATGTAGTGTTGCAGATACAGACCCTTAAGTGCTGGGGAGCCAGGGGGCAGTGCAAGGCCAACTGGACATGCAGGAGCCTGGGCCCGAGTTCAGAGGGTGACCAGGTGATCAGTGCACAGAGCAGTCAGGTGCATCAGCAGGGGAGAGGAAGAGATAAAGCAGGAGCAAAAAGGAAGGTCTTGAGTTGCTTCTGGAACCAGAGGTGGTTCTGCTCAAGTTTGAGAGACGCAGGGAGGCTGTTCCAAAGAGAGGCCCCAGGAGACCCCAGCCGAGGAGATAGATCTGTCCCTAGCTCTCTCCTTGGAGAAGCTTCTGACTCTCAGAGAGTTGAATGAGCAGAGAGCTTAAGACGGAAGATGTTTTGGCAGAGAAAGTTGGAAGTAGAGCGGTCCCAGGTCCCAGAAAGCCTTGTGGGTGATGCAGAGGGTCTTGAAGTCGATCCTCGCAGCCTTGTGGAGCCAGTGAAGAGTTTTCAGAGCTGAAGAAATGTGTTCCGTGGGCTTAAGGCCAAGGACATGTCTCGCAGTCCTGTTTTGGATAAGTTGTAAAGGTCGAAGGGTAGAGGCAGGAAGATTTAGAAAGAGGCTGTTGCAATAGCCCAGCCTAGAGAGGACCAGAGCTCTGGAGACAGTGAGCTGCTGGGGAAAAGTGACAAAAAGGAAGAATACCTCTGAGCAGGGACGTCATGTCACCAATATGCCAGGGGTAGAGGAAGTGACATGAAATTACCCTTGACCTTGGATGATGCCACTCCAAAGTGATATCGCGGGAAGGGATGGAACTTGACCTTTCACCCATTGTTCCTAAGTACACTATGAAAAATATGGTAACAATGTCGCTATAATGTGATATACATTTCATACAAGAACGGATCGCCGTATGTATCGTTAAGATCAGTGTGTGTAGGCCCGTATTACCAAATTACTGTGAATGCAAGCAAACATCCATGGCCAAATGATAATGATTTATTATTATATAGCACTTACGCTTAAGCGCTTTATATAGAAAAAATATACATACAATATCACCCAACCTGTGCTGGTACTCATTTAACGACCTCAGAAGGATGACATGCTGAGTTGAGGTGTTTTAGAACAGACTAAATCAATGACTCACCCTCTGAAGTGTGACTCAAATAAACCTTTTAATGAGTCTAGCAATTATTGTATAGAATTCCAGAAAGACACATTGGGCCTCATTACGACACAGGCGCTAATGGGTTAAAGGCGCCGTAAAAGGCTGCGGCGCCGTTAACCTATTAGCGCCTAATTACGAGGTCCCTTTGCGGGACCCGACCTTAACGGCTGGCGTGGACCAGCCGTTAAAGTAGGGACCCGCAAAGGGACCTTGGTGCTAATTACGGTGCTGCACTGTACTTAGCGCCTTCCCCATTCCCATTGAGCCCTATGGGGCAAAAATGGGAATGGGGAAGGGCCATGGAGGAAGGGGGAATTACCGCCCCGCCAACCTTGTAATGGGGTGGTAATTCCCCCTTTCTCCATGGCGGAGTCGGTAACTTACCGGCATGGACCATGGTGCTAATAGCACCATGGTCTTCCGCCAGGGTCGTAATGAGGCCCATTATTTGGTATTCCTATTCTTTCTTATTTAGGGTCACTGCTGAAAGTGTGAGACTTGTGGAACCTCTGTTATTAAAAAATAAATAAAAAATGAAGCGAAGAGTCACATGCCGCTGGCCACAGCCCAGAAACTTCCATAAAAAAAAAAACATTCAAAAATTATAATCTTTTTGGGGGGGTAGCAAGGGATACCTCAGGATTCGTAGTTGTGACCTCTGGCGACCCCGAAATGACATCCCTGCCTCTGAGGAGGTGCAGCTGATAGTTTGACTCCTTAGAGACGTCAGAGATGTGAGTAGAGAAGGAGTGGGTGGAGTTGAAGATGACATGATGGTTCTTAGCCTCACAGGAAGGAGCAGGAACAGGGCCCAGAGAGAGCAAAGGAGGATGCGGTTGTCCCACTGAGGAGGATCTTAGTCTTACTGGCATTAAAGCAGAGATCATTGGCAGCACACCATTCCTGGATTGCGGCCAGACACTCTGGTATGAGAGAACAAGCAGATGTGGCTGTGGGGGGCCTGAAAGAGAGCTCAGTGTCATCACATAACATTGAAAATTGGAGCAGAGAGTAGCGATGCGGTGGGCAGGAGGTGCCAGGTAGTGGTTGAAGAGCCAGGGAGAGAGGTTAGTTCCCTGGGGAACGCCACAAGTAGAGAGAGAGATAGAAGAGATGAAAGATTCCAGTTGGACCTGAGATGGTCGGTCGGTTTAGAAAGGAGGTCAACCAGACCAGGGCCTGATCAGTAATACCAACGTTGTTAAAGAGATGATTGAGCAGGATGGCATGGTTGACCGTGTCAAAAGCATAGGATAGATCGAGGAGAATGAGCACAGAAGGGAGATTAGAGTCAAGATTGGAGAACAAGTCTTCACAGGTGTTCAGGAGAGCAGCACCAGCGGTGCTTCTGACAGCTCTGAAGCCAGACTAGTGGTCATGCAGGCAACCAACAGATTCAGCATGTAGAAAGAAGAGAGCATGGGATGGAAGGTGACAAGGTGGGGGCTGATGGAAGATGAAGAGGGAGCAGATGCAAGAGGTGATTAGAAGAATTTGAAAGGGCAACGTGTGAGTGTGGGATTTTAGAAGGAGATGTGGAGGGTGTGTGCTTTTGGAAGGAGTCAGAGGATGAAAGCGCAGAGTGGATTTCCCACTTCACCAAATTGAGTTATCATCAACAATTCACTTCATGTTGGCAAAACCTGTTGAGCCAACCAGGGATTTTGCAACCAGAGTCAGACTCCTAAACACACAACTGCAACAGTACACAAAGACATCTTTAAAATACGTGTAACATTTGTACCTAAAGCTCATCATTATTGACCTTTCAACAGGAATTAGCTCCACCCCTATTAAGCTATGCCTCCATGAGCCGCCCGTTTGGGGACCTCTGTCAATCTTGCGCACAGGCCCTTTGCCTTAACTCTGCCACAGAGGAAAATCCATAACTTTAGTTTCAGAATGTTGGTGAAGTCCTGCAGGGGGTTCTTCATGGGGAGTTTTACTGAAGAAATGAGGGGCAGGATATATAAAAGGTGGAATGTGGATTTCTTCAAGCGCCCCATGAAGCAAGTACAGCATCTGGCCTAAAGGTGGTGCCACAGCTTTGCGTAGGAGAAGACAAATGTTCTCACGGTGTGCAGGACACACCCAGATAGCCCCACCACATCGTTGTGTGTTATGGCTGCCATTGCGGTCATCTTTTCAGTGGAAGTGACGTTGGGGTTAGGGAGGCGGGTGTTAAGGGGACAGTGTTGCCAAATTGGCGACTTTCTCGCTATATTTAGCGAGAAAGTACGGCCCCCTGGCGACTTTTTTTGGAAAAAGAGGCTAGCGAGAAATCTAGCTACTTTTTTCTATTGGTTTGGAGACTTGATTCATTAACACAAGTTTCCAAACCAATAGAAAAAAGTGGGGCCCTGCTTTCTCGCTAAATACATAGAAAGGCGTCTTGCTGGCAACACTGGTTATATGGCCGTGCATGTGCGCAATGGCTGCTAGTTATTGCTTGGCTTATCTTGAAGGCTTTCCCGCTCTGACCAAAAGCAGAACGTCCTTGCCCTGCACCTTACTCTGCATTGATAGATTTGTCTGCTAAGTTTTTCTTTGTCTAATAATAAATATATTTTCTCTAGACTTGTGAAACTAATACAATATTGTGACAATGTGTTTACATATATAGAATAGCTGGATTATAAAATACTAGCATATTAAAAATGGCAGTACACGTTTAAGAAGCTACAACAGAACGTGCAATACATGATATTAATAACAGCCAACCTAATCATTGTGGGGTGTAATTAAATACTACTGCATTTGCAAGTCCATGTATGCATATGGATGTAATGAGTTTGCATCTATGCATTTGCAACTTTTATTACAAAAATTACAAAAAAGGGGTGGGCTCAATGAGAGGCTATAACAACCATGCCCTCGGCAATCGCCCATCATGCACCTGGCTAATTATGCAAATTAGGCAATGACGTCATTCAGCTACTTCTAGCTACTTTTATGAAGGGGCCAATAGCTACTTTTCTTACTGAGGAGTTGGCAACACTGTAAGGGGAAAGGCAGTTCCAGGTTGTCCCTGAATAAAGAAGGATGTATGCAACCTCTCCTCTCGTCCGTGCCTTCACGTGTGTGGCCTGCTTGAGCCCGTGAGAACTCAGGGCCCGATAGTCAGCAGGGAGAGCAGCCTGCTGAAGGTACCACACATGTGTTGACGAAGTAATGGATGGAGGGAGTGTAGCCTGGGTAATCCAACAGCACTGCAATATTGAATTTGCGGTATCTACCGCGCTGTATGAAAGATGGATTGAAATTACGAAAATGAAATGATCCGAGAGTGAGACTCAGGAAATGTAACCAGTGTTAAACAGGCCCCTCGTTCAGCAGCGTGAAAGAGCTGGCATGTTTGTTTGGGAACACATTGGCCCTCATTACGACCCTGGCGGAAAGGGGTTTACGCCGGCGTAATGCATGGCGTACCTTTCCGCCAGACTACGAGTTCCCGTAGCGCCATGGTGATTTTTACGCCTGCTTTTTGCAGGCGGAAAAATCCATGGCGCTACGGGACTTGTTGTTAATTACGCCACCGTAATTTACGGTGGCGTAATTAACGCCTTCCCCACTCCCATTATACCCTATGGGGCAAAAATGGGAATGGGGAAGGGTAAATGGGGATTGGGGACTTACCGCCCCGCCAAGGTCGGAATGGGGCGGTAAGTCCGCCAACCACCATGGCGGAGTTGGCAGCTTTGCGCCATGGACCATGGTGCAAATTGCACCATGGTTCTCCGCCAGGGTCGTAATGAGGGCCATTGTCACAACATGCACCCTGTGAAGTGGACGCAAAGACTTTGACACCCGATGAAGACTTCATTGCCAGCGACACGAGTCCCCGTGTTTTCCCCACACAGCACCAACGTCCATTTCTGCTCTCAGGCTACGTCATCGTACCCGCAGCTCCCTGCACTGTGAATAAGACACAGAACAGCAGCCGGCTCCCCAAAGCGTGCTGTGCCACACTCATATTATGCCGCATGCACTAGCCTTTGCGGGCGAGTCCTGCTGGCTGAACGGAGGTATGGTTTGAGTTTATGTTCTTACTTTCCCTCGGGAGGCCTCTATCCCAAATGTGCCACTTTGATGTTCTCCAGCTGGCAGATGTAATGCTTCCTGATGCCGGGCCCTGGCTGCAGCGATGGAAACCTTCTGTTGGGACTGGAGGGAGGAGTGCAGAGATGGGGGAGGGTTGTCTGGAGTGGAGGTTGATGCTGAAAGAGAAACGACATTTTTTTCAAAACTCTTGATAAGATGTTTTTATATAAATTCCACTGCGAGGCCCGCTCCCCCGAAACACTTAACTGTCTCCCGCTCTGCAGTCTCCCAGAGTGCAATTCCCCAAGAGGATTTCACGCCTAATTAAACATGTTAAATTTAGGACAGGCTCATAGATGCAGACCCCTCACCCTTTCTAGCCAGCAGGGGGAATTATGAATACACATACGGCACGATTGTATAGAGCAGGGTTGTCCAACTACAAGCCTCAAGGGCCAGATCCATGTCGGATTTTTAGGATACTGCTCATTGATATTCATTAGATACATTTGCATACAATGATTCTAAATGTATGCCCATTTCTTCTCATGAATATCAATGAGGGATATCCAGGCCGTGTCGGGCCCTCAAGACCTGGAGTTGGACAACCCTGGTATAGAGCCTAAAGGCCAGGACCTTGGACAGTCATTAATTAGCCTCCAATGAGCTGCTGGCCACACTTATTGGGCCTCATTACGATCCAGGCGGAGGACCATGGTGCTAGTAGCACCATAGTCCATGCCGGTAACTTACCTACTCCGCCATGGAGAAAGGGGGAATTACCACTCCATTACAAGGTTGGCGGGGCGGTAATTCCCCCTTCCTCCATGGCCCTTCCCCATTCCCATTTTTTCCCCATAGGGCTCAATGGGAATGGGGAAGGCGCTAAGTATGGTGCCGCAAATTGTGGCACCGTACTTAGCACCAAGGTCCCTTTGCAGGTCCCTATTTTAACGGATGGTAAAACCAGCTGTTAAAGTCGGGTCCCACAAAGGGACCTCGTAATTAGGCGCTAATAGGTTAACGGCGCCACAGCCTTTTACGGCGCTGTTAACCCATTAGCGCCTGGGTCACAATGAGGCCTATTGTCTATGAAAGGGAATGCCCACTGGGTGTAGTACACACACGGCTCCGACGTTGTTCCAAGTGTGCCACGCGCAGAACTCATCATTATAGTGCAACCAAGTACTCTGCAAAGAAATATCCCTTACTTCCCTGAAAAAGAAGAAACTATTCAAATTACTCCGGAAATGGACACAATAGCCTCAACATAACTGTGAAGTCTAGCTCGAATTAAATGAAACCTTCTTACAAGCTTTGCCGCTGTATGACCACTACTGTGGTGATGCGTGCAGGATAAATGATTTTTGTAAAATGTAATATTTCCTTTATTGAAAATTGATATAAAAATATGCAACCATTAACATTTAAACATTCAACATGGTGTAGGAAGTAGGTGGGAGCCTATGAGTGGAAGTAGATGGTGGGAGACACATGATATGATAAGTCATTTATAACGTGCCTGTTCACAAGTGTATCATATCATAGTGTAGAATAGGAGCCAAGTACCCCCATCTCAACCATCTCGCCCATATTGCCTATGTGTTGGGAACCAGAGTGTGAAACACGCGCAGTACCAGTGAAAATACGGATACCAAGGAGAATCTTACAAGCATGGTTCCCATTGAGAAAGCCACGCCTACATACATGACAGTATGATTGCCATTTAAATGAAATCCCAGAAGAAACAGGTCCAATGAATGGAAGAGCAGATTGGTGACGCCACACAAAGCCATATTGACGTGCACAGAAGAGATGCAGAGATGAGAGGATGCAGATATTCTATAAGGCATCACGAAAGTATTAAAGATAAGTGACATCTCGGGCTCGAGATGAAGAGGCTCATGCTACAAAAAAAAGAAGATATCAAGTTATTTTACACGTGTACAGATGCAAAGCAACGCAAGCAGACAAAGTATTCTTGAGACTAGCTTTATAGTGAATAGATTGCGGGCAAGCGCGAACGTATACATAATATGGGAGTGAGTGAACTATGGATGATTCCACTACGTAATATAGCAGGACTAGACAAAAAAATAAAGGCCTTTCCAGTGTGTCGCAGTTAAGAAAAGTAATCGAATTAAAGAGGTGAATCTCAGAAAGGCGAAGCTGGATGAGCCCCAAGAAGCCAAGGTCGTATGAGACTGGGATGAGCAGAAATTAGTTACAATCGTGTGAAAGAATGAAACCCCTGTTCAGAAGACGGACGAAAACAAGGAAGACGTCAGAGGTTCATTAGAAAATAGTATTTTTAATACACAGGAGATCAAATTTGTGGTATTCAGTCACATGGAGGGTTGAACCTGAACAAATATGACAAACCACACCTACACAGGCAGGCAGAACGTGCCTTTACTCCCCTGTATTCTCCAGAGCAAGGAATATTTTCAAGGACGAGTTCAAAGCATAATTGACATGCAGACCACTGAGGTGATGCTGGATGATATGCTAATTGATGAAAAGCTATGGTTATGACCAGCTCACTAGCACCTGGAAGTCCAGCCTTTGTGCTGCTAACACAGGTGAGATGGTACTGACAGAGGTTGGAAAGCCAACCAATAATAAAGGGGCTCGTAATTAAGGGTCCTATAGTTTGTGTAACCAATGGGACGTCATGTATTTAGTGACGTTCATAGTGATCTGTTTAAGGGAAGGGTTTAGTTGCCCCACCTGATATTAAAGACCCTATCACTTTCTTAGACCAGTATGGAACGTATACTTAGATGTTCCTTTAAGCCTATCACATATGCCACTAGGTTTTTGTAGTTTAAAACGTAGGATGACGTTAGCAAATACGTAGGTTGACGTGAGCTATGACGAGTTTTTAGTATAAAGTTGTACTTTTTAATGAAATGTGTTGAGAGACCATGCAGTGAGACGGCCCTTGATTTCAGTTGTACTCCCTGTTTTAGATAATTGATATTAAAACAGTCAACCTTTTTGCCAATGTCCTGAGTCATTTTGATTATTGATGTTTGAGTATCTTCTGCATCCTCATTCATCTCACAGTATTGTTACCTCGTCTTAACGGGCTGAGTATGTCGCAGTTCACGTGGTAGCGGAGAGGATGGTTCAAAATCCATCGAGATAGTAAGATTCGGGGTGCCGGCAATATCGGATGTCCTCTGCCATTCGGCTGAAAGAACGTGAGGCTCCATGTAGATAGCGGATATTCATTTAAAAGCAAGCCTTGCAAGCGCAGGTGAGACGGGTCCCTTATTTTTAGGCAGAAACCTCAACCAATTTCCACAGGAAGCTGAACAGATGGAAAGTTAAAGAGGCTGGTTGAAGAGGCAAACAATCCCGAGAGTCGGAAGTCGAAAAGGCGAATGGTGAGTAAAACTGAGTGAGGTGGCAAATTGTGAATGGGCAGTGAGTGGAGAGAATGATAAGGGGAAATGAGTAACAGAGGGAGGTTGGGGATAAACAACTCGAGATGAATGAGCTTCAAGTTATGAAGTAATTGACTTGAGGAGAGAAGCCAAGAAATTGAGAAAACTGTGAGACGAAGAACGTCACAGTAGCGTAAGCCCAGTGCCCTGCGTCATAGCAGGTAACAGAAGGAGTCATACCTAGAGTCCCATTTGCGGATGATGTAGGCCACGGACTTGTTTAAAGACAGTCCAAAGAGGAGGATTCACATCCCAATACGGATATTTTTAGGGGCAGAGAAAGATAAGTCTCGAGGATAGCAGACTGAGATATATGTGGCGGGCAAGTGCATCAGTTTCTCTGTTTGTTTTACGTATTGAAAAAATATACATGTGTTGAAGAAGCAATAGACGAATTAAGAAACACGAATAAGAAAAAAACAAGATTTAAGAGTTAATTATTTATTTGTTCAGTTGAAATTGAAGGTGTTTAATAAATAAGTAGATTGAAGTAAAACGTGATATAAAGTGTTTGGAGCTGTGAAAATTGGTGCCCGCTCATATTATACTATTTTCTTGAAACTTAGTTTTGAAAAAGTGCAAAGTGTAAAAGGTGAGTATTGACAGTCAAGTGTGATGAGTCAAAATGGAGGATATTACTCCGCTTACACATCTATGCAAGCAGCTGCAAAAACACACACCCAAGCTTAGACAGTACAGTGTGGAATGGGTTAAGGGCAAGGCAGATATGATGTTCATGCCATGGCCACAATGGGGATCACTATCAAAAGCAGTTTTGCAACATATGACAACATATTTGCATGCAGCATACACAGGAAAAAAGTTAGACAAAAGGTTAGCGAGCTTCGAAATCTGGAAAATGTACCAGGAGGAAAGAGAAGAGCAGCCTCCTGAAGATTGGATACTTAAAATATGCAGAGAAGGGTGTGAGGAGCCTTCTGCTCTTCCCGATGTGGCCTGAAGTAAACAGCGATAGTAAGGAAATGACGGAGTGTACCCATTAAGAAAACGTAAGGCAGCGGCAGGATATAGTAATCCAGCACATGAGTCGCCTGCGCATAGAAGCGACGAGGGTCCAGAAAAAACTCCTGAAAGAGATATGATCTCTAATGTCCTGAGGGACAAAGAGAGGAAGGATAAGGAGAGAAGTGATTGACCAAGTATATCCTTAGATATAGGACGAGAAATAAAAAGATGGAAAGGAGAGAAAGATAAGACTGATGAGGTAGCACTCGTACAGATCGAATGGATGGGCAGCCAGATTTTGCTCAAACTTAATGGCAAGAGCATTGAGGAAATAAGGCAAAGAGAAGATCAAGACAAACAAGACAAAAAAGACAGAGGCCCTCATTACGACCCTGGCGGAAATCGAAAAACGATGGCGGAAATGCAATACCACCATCGAATGGCGCTCGGTGCGACTACGACCCGTCACCGCAAAGTACGATGCCATTAGCGACACCGTAGTGAACGCCAACGCTAACTGCACCAAGTACGCGCGCGCGCGCCATGCCAAACCGTAAATACCACCATGGCGCAAGGGTACGCGAATTCCGACCCTAGCGGACATGTACCTAACGCCATCAAGCACGGCGGAAAGTACCAATCCGCCATGGTGAAAAGTACGGCATCGCGAATCAACCGTAAACGGCCCCACTGAGTGCCTGTACACCGCTCCCTGCCCACAAAGTACAACTCCCCGTAGGTGCAATGAAGTCACAAATGCAACCAGTGAAATGCACAAGTCACCCATGCATGCCAACGAACAAAAGAGTCACAAGAGGGGCCAATGGGAGCTGCAGGGCACAGATGGCACGAATACAGAAGCCATTCCAATGGACATGACCACAGTCCCCCCCCCGAAACGCACGCAAACACAGGCACCTGTGACCAGCAATATTCCGAAAATCGCATCAGTCCACCAGTCCACCTGGCTGACCGGCATCTGTCACACAAAACCCAAACCCCCGCCCCTGAGCATGACAACATTCAAACTGCCATATTGGCAGCCCCCCATCCCTGACCTCACTGGTCTTCGCAGGCAAACGCGCCCAGCACAGTACCACGCAACTAAACTCCGAATCTGGAACCCAATGCAGATCTCCTCACAATACATCGCTCCCCAGACAGGAATATGCCACATCACTCTCAAAGAAGAACGCAACACGGCCCATATCAGAATAGAAATTTAATGCACAACAAAATCACCAAGCCCATACAGCCATCAGGCCATGAACTCCAAAACACATTACACCATTGTGGGCTGCATCCGCAAGAAATGACTAGCTACTACTTGTGTGACGCCCTGTTCCATCATGGTACACAGAGCCACATTCACGTACGAAAAGGCAACATGGAAGCGCACAGAACCGCAGGGCCGTCCCAATGGGGAGGCACTAGTCCAGCTGAAAGGCCGAAATGTTGCTCCGAGCCACTAGTACTGCGTAAGGGCATGTGGCCCATTGGCGATCGTCCCATAAGATCGTGATGCTGCTCCACTGATTAACACGAAGCAGCAGGTGTCGGGAGTAGAAGCCATCTGCAGGAGTTGCATACAGATGGCAGTGGCAAAAGGGGAGGAGATACCTGTCAACCAAAAGAAAAGAAAAAGAACAGAATGGCCATCAGAACTACATTCGAACAACTCACTTCAATGATCACACAAAATCCACAGCCATATGCATGCTAGCCCACTCCAAAGGATCATCACCACCCCAAAACCACTTGCGACTCATAACCATCTATATCGAGGCGTAAACACCATCACAAACGAGTGTACCTGTGCATGCGTCTGTCACAACAGAATGCATCAGATGGGAATGTTAACGTGCATGGACACAAGTGCCTGAAGGCGCGTCGAGAAAGGGAGGGCTCAACAAGGCCAGAGAGACGATGGTCCCACTATGGCAGCCCTGCATCACATAGCGCAGGGGAGGCGGATAGATTCCAAGAAGCCCTGTACATGGCAAACTCTGTATCAAATCATCTGCCCATGCATCCATTCATCATTCCCTCATCCCGGTATAAAAACGCCTGAATATCTACTCACATGACATTAGAAATATCCATTGAGTCTGTGCGTCATGCAGCCTGCTAAATCCACAGTGCCCCAGCCCGTAATTCCAGTGTTGTGAAGTAACATGTATTTGGGAACGACCGGCCTCATCGCCCACGTCGCTATTGCGCATCCCAAACTATTCATATCAATCATTGCACCCTCGCCATGGCCCCTGTCCCAAGGACATAGAACAATTGAACGTTATATTTGCAGACAGACCTGTGGGCATCTCCTCGCCGCTAGCTGACAACCGAAAGCGCCGCCCTTCGAATTCCTCATTTGCAACATCACGTCGGAAAGGCATCTGTGGCCGTTTGAAATCACAAATTAATCCATCCAGTGCGGCTGTGTGTGAAAATGGCAACTGCCTTCACCCACAAATGGGACGCCCCGCCCGTCGGTGCAACTCGGTACAGTGATGCATGAGGGCCCACCGTTACTCGAGTACTACGTTCCACTGACCCTTCACAAGTCTGTTCGCGACTGCAAAGATTGAATGTGAAGCAATGGGACCGTAGCAGAATGTACATATCAACAAATGTTACACGGCCATCGGGTACAAATACATGCCATTACTCGAATTGCAGCGTTGTGTGCGGGACGTGCTCGGCCAAAGGGGAGAGCAGCTTGCACAGGTGGAATGAATCACCACAGGTGGAGGCCATACAGCCTGAAAACACATAAATTGCACACCCAGTCTCCTCCCACAACCACACCCACTCCGAAATGCTACCGGCAGGACTCGCGATGTTGGCCATGGGGGACCTGATAGCACTGCAAGTACTCCAACTTCAAGAAGAAGACGAACGCCAACCACTACAACAACCGGCCGCACGGAGGAGACGCAGGAGGAGGAGGAGGAGGGCAAGGCAGGGCCAGCAAGGGCCGCCAGCACAGCCACTACCACCACGCAGGCAGCCCGCAATCCCACGCCTCCGAGCACATCCGTTCAACCTCACTGCAGAGCAGATCCACACCCTCTACCGTTTGGACCGGGACACCATAACCGCCATTGTGGACATGACACAGGCTGACCTTGTCAGCATGATAGATAGCCCAACCGCCATCCCACCCCTACTGAAGGTGGTGTCTGTACTACACTTCCTGGCCACAGGCACCTACCAGCACACAGTCGGACAGTTGCATGGCATTTCACAGCCACTGTTCTCACGGACACTATTGCAAGTGCTCGATGCCCTCCTGCAGCACGCAGACGACTACATCTCCCTACCACGCTCGGAGCAGGAAATTACCAACACAAAAGTGGGATTCCATGCACTTGCCGGCATACCGGGTTGCATTGGTGCCATCGACTGCACCCATGTGGAATTGGTCGTCCCACATGCCATGGAGGCCCAGTACCGCAACAGGAAACAATTTCATTCCCTGAATGTACAAATGGTGTGTGACTCCAACAGGATCATTACACATTGTTGTGCCCGATTCCCTGGATCAACCCATGATTCTATGGTCTTGAGGAACTCTACAATACCACGCTACATGGAGCGACACGCAGGGAACAGATCCTGGCTACTCGGTGAGTCTCATCACATGCATGATAATGTGGGGTATGTGATTCGGCAATGACCTGGCAGGAAGGGGAGGGGGGGGTGCGTACGTAGCAATGGCATTCCTCATAATCCGTTTATCGTCCACATACAGGTGATGCTGGATATCCACTGAAGAGATGGCTCCTCACACCAGTCCGGAACCCACGGGACCAGCACGAGGAGGACTACAACCATGCCCACTCACGTACCCGTGTAGTCATTGAACAGGCATTCGGCCTACTGAAGGGTCGTTTCCGCTGCCTCAGCAGGTCTGGCGGGGCACTCCTGTACCGCCATGAGAAGGTTGCAAAGATGGTCATGGCATGTGTCATGCTACACAACATGTGCGTACGTAGAAATGTGCCCATGCCCCCTGACGCAGAACTGCAAGCACCTGAAGATGGTCATGATGAGGGTGGGGATGTGGCAGCACCTCAAGGAGTCCCCGAGGCACAGGAGGGCCGTGACATTCGTCAGCATATCATAGATGCATGCTTCTAGCACTCACGCCTGGTGGCTGATACATGGACACGGTACTCGTGGCACTGTGTGCGTCTGGGACATGCACAATATGGACTGTACGCCTATGATGGCCTAGTACACAAAGATCATTGTCCACACATCTCATTGGTTGTTCGTGCACTGTTTATGGCATGTGTGATATCATATTGAACACCCTATCGACCCGCCACCCAAGTGAGCCCAACACACCCCCTCCACCCTCCTGCCTCCCCCCCGGACACCAGTGTCCGAAGATGCTCATTGTCAGTGGGCTGTCGCTATTGCAAGCCCCCTCTCCGGGTATCAGGGGCACCCCTGGCTGTGGAGCGCAGGTTCCTCCCAGATCTACGTTGGGGGCTGCCCTGGACGGAACTTGCGATGGATGACGTCTCTGCCTGCTCACGTCCATGCATGTCCCTGAGTGTTTGTGAGAGCTCAGTGAGCACACGGCGCACAGCGGCAAGTTCGGAACATACGTCTTTGGACGTCGCGTGCAGTTCCCCCCTCAGGCTCTCGGTGCTTCTCTCCATTTGGACTCTCAGGCTCTCGGTGCTACTCTCCATTTGTGCCCTTAGTGTCTCGGTGCTTCTCTCCATTTCTGCCCTAAGTGTCTCAGTTGATGTTTCTATGTCTGCCTTAGTGCCCCCACACTCATCGGCATGGTCCTTGAGGAGCGTGGCCAGTTGCTGCTGTTGCACGATTAACTGGTCGAGGGACTGTTGCCTCTGCTGGGCCATGGCCATTTGCGGGGGTGTCACAGAGGGGCTGTTGTCCTCATGTTGCCTTGCCACAGGGCTTGGGGGGGATGGCCAGTCGTCGTCTTGTGGGTGCCCCTGCGTGGTGTCCTCATGTTGTACGGGATGGGACAGACAGGGGGATTGGGACAGGTCATGGATGGATCTGACTTCGACATCCCCGTTTTCTGTGTCGGAGCATGCTGCCATCAATGGGGTGTCACCTATGGTGCTGCTGCCACCAGAGGCAGTGCCTTCTGTGGCATCCGTTGGGGGGACCTGTGGTGGTGTGGCCATGCTGGCTGCTGGGGTGCCTGTTGATGTTCCCTCCTCTGTGCTGCCACCTGATTTGTGCTGCTGCCGTGTCTTGATCCGTGCACCTGAGGTGGAGGGTCTTTGGCCGTTGGTCTTGGCCCTCTTTGCAGGTGTGCTGGTAGGGGTGTCCTGGAGCTCGTCGTTTGGATCAGACCCTGTGGTGGAGTAAAGGAGGGCGAGGTTATTGATGGGTCTGTGGGTATTGGAATGGCATTGTATCACATGCATTGGGGTGGTACCTGAGGGTGATTTGGGTCGGGGCCTTGGAGGTGGTTTCATTTGTGTGTGGAGTGAGGGTGCAGTTGTTTGGCAGCCTGCAGTTAGGGTGTGCCTGCTGCGCGTGTAGTGGGTGTTTTAGGGGTTTTTAATTATTTATGTATTTATTGTGGTTTTAATGTGCGCTATCAGGCCGATGTGTGTGGACGTACTCCTGGACATGTGTTTCTGTTGCACTATGTGGACACATGGTACTTCAGATGATTGTACATTGTGGTTTTGGCATTGTTTTATTTGGGACACCTACCTGATTCCTCGGATGTCTGCACTCCTTTCTCCATCCCTCCGACTCCCTCGATGCTCTCCATTCCGATGGTGGAGGCACAGATTTCTTCCCAGGGGGTCAACTTGATGGGTGATTCAGGTCCTCCCCCGGTGGCTGTGGCAATGTTGCGGTTGGCAGATAGTATGCTGCGGACGCGTATCCGCAGGTCGTCCCATCGCTTTCTGCATTGCTGTGGGTTGCGGGGTGCGGTCCCCACCGCACTTACCCGCTGTGCCACCAGAGCCCATATGGCCTTCTTGTTCGCAAGTGCCGTCCTGGTCATTTGCGTGGAGAAGACGACGGCAGCATTCTCCTGGAAGGGTCTCTGTTAGCACGGTGAGTTCCTCACGGGAGAAGTGGACCTGCCGCTTGCGGTCGCACGCTTTCTTCGCTACTTTTCCCATTTTTCTTGGTTTCGCTAGGGTGGATGACGGGTTGGGGTGTGTCGCAGGGTAGTGTTTTTAGTGGTTGTGTGGTTTTAGTGGTTTTATAGGTGTACGGCGGGATGTTTCCCGTTCCGGGCCCATGTTTTTACTTCCGTTTCCGTATATTTACGGTCACCGTACTTTCCGGTTGGCGCTCACTGCGGTGTCCGCTAAGTGGGGTGGCGGTATTGCACCTAGGGCACAGTACGGCGGCGGTGTGGGCCGTTTTGGGGTCGTTTCCGCCATCGCGGACTTTGCACTTCCGCCATGGCGTGGTGCTCGTGCCCGATGGGTCGGAATGGGCCGGACTTTGCTCCATCGTGCAATGGCGGAAACGCTATTTACGCTGTGGCGTTCCGGTCAGTCACTTTCCGCCAGGGTCGTAATGAGGGCCAGAGACAGATAGGAACAATTAAAAGAAAATGAGGCGAAAAGGAAAGATAGACAAAGATGGGAATGGTTGTATCAAGATGAACAACTGAAAAAGCAGGAAAGGGCAGAGGAGCAATGAAAATATGATAATAGACCAAGGGCATTCGAAGAACAAGAAAAGTTAGAAAGAAAAAGAGAGGAAGAAGAGGAACGGAGATTAAGGAATAAAAGAATGCAAAGACGTAGAGACGAAGAAATACAAAGGGAAAGTGAGAGAAGAGATATGAAAAGAAAGGAAGAAAAAAATGTAAGAGAAGAAGTAAGGAAGCAAAGAGAAATTGAATATGAAATAGATCGCAGAGAGCACGCGACATTGATCATATAGAAAAATAATGAAGGGAGTCTAAACCAGTAGTAGCATGGGAAGACAAAGAAGAATTCTTCCCAGCACATGAACCAATGGCAGGTCCATCTAGAGCAAATCTAGAGGATGAGTTTGACTCTAGAAGCATTGGAGACACAATCGATAAAGTCTATCATGAGATGAAGACTAAGAAAGAAGTGAAGGGGAAGGGTAAAAATGATGGACTTGAGAGCACGCAGTTATATTACAAGGTGGGAAGCTTGTGTAGTATTGAGCCTAAAGAGTTGTCTTTAGATAGACTAACTCTGAATAGAGACAACAAGGAGGGAAGCCATACACATTGGGGACAGGATATGTCAGATGAGGACAGAGAAACCTTTCATGGGGAAGAGGGTGGTAGTGCATGTGGTCCTGAAGGGTGTTTTTCAATGCATAAAGAAGTAAGATGGCCAGACCTAGACCTACCTATCTCCTGTGCATCAGTCCCTCTGACGTGGCTAGGCCGACATAGAGGGAGAGCCAATGGTGAAAGGGGGGATTCGCCACCTTATGTGAGCAGGTAATGATCGCTGTCTGGAAGAGGGCGGTGCAGAACCATTGTCCCTGCTATGGACAAACTAACGGGAGGGGATAAATGTGAGTTTGAGATTTCGCAGTTTCCTCTGTTTGAGACCACAGTATATACCATGGCCACAAATGGATAAGGATAATTTGAGGTGTAAACTCCCGAGTTTAAGTTCTGGCGCTGGGAAATGGATACATGATTTAGAGAAAATGACAGGAGGAAATACGTTAGCTATAGGAGACATTTCAGGTCTGCTGGTCGCTATTCTTGGGGAGAGAGCAGACGACATTTGGTCAAGAGCAGGATACTCCAGACCACTGTGTTAAACACTGCTCATGATGGAGCACCGTTCAATAACTGCAGAATGGCAGTCTGGAAAGCGCTGCGTGTCCAGTATCCAGACATGTCAGAGATGGGAGCTTTAATGGCAAGAAAGATGCATGAAGGAGATTATCCGCTTGTTTACATTCAGAATTTTCAAGAGCAATGGGCCTTGGAGACACGCGAGGCTTGGGGGAAATCTGTATTTTATCATATATTATGCCTAGGACTGCCAGAACCAGTGCAGAAGCAGCTCAAGAAATTAGTGGGTATGGAGGCAAAACTGTGGTCAGAAATACAACTGAACATTGCGCACTATTGCAGATTGTTGCAAGAAAAGAATAAAAAGAAAGATGTTGCTAGAAGAGGCAAAGTTAGTGCAGAAAAAATTGTCAAAATATGCTATTGAAGGGGCGATGTTGACTAGTCGAGAAGGGTTGAGTTCACAGCAAGCAGTAGGCATGCCAGAGGTGAACAATCAAGGACAGTTTGATCAAGGTAATAATGGATTTGCACCACATGGAGGGGGAGGCTTCCGAGTTAGAGGCTTTCAGAATAATCAGGGACATTTCCAGAATAATCAAGGTGGGTTTCAAAACATGCAGGTTGATTGCCAAAACATGCAGGGAGGGCAGATTAGAAGGCCTCCTCTTGTATGTTGGACATGCGCTATGTCAGGGGATATTGCACGCATGTGTGGAAGCCAAGGATTCGTGCAAAATGGGCAATTCTCAAGACAGGGGAGCACACACCCACCTGCATACACTCAACTGAGTGGGGAAGGGTTTGCTCAAAATCAAACAGTGCAGCAAACACAGGCACTGAGAATGCAACCAGGTTTGCAGACACAGCAGACTGCAATGAACCCGCTGCAAGGGCAGTCACCCATGCAGATAAAGCAGAGTACAAGCACAAGGCACTTATTGACTCCTAGGATAGGGGGTGTCACTGTCGATGGAGGGAATCTGTTCACAGGTACAGGGATAAGTCTGTACCCACAATAGGATAGCTCACTGAGAGACTTGATGTGTTGAGTTCTATCAGTGACTCCCAATCCTCAAGAGGAACCGAGGGTTGATGTCACTATAGGGGGCAAGTCTTTTTCTTTTTAGTAGACATGGGTGCAACACACTCATCTAAACGAGAGGGGAAATTTACACTATCTGGCAATGCCATGAATACTCAAGGTTTCACACGAGGTACAAGTAGAGTTCCTTTTACTGAAAGATTGCCAGTCTCAATAGGAGAGTGTGATATGTCTGCACATTTATTATATTAAAGACTGACACCTGTTAATATATCAGGTTGAGATTTAATGACAAAATTGAACATGAAGATTTCATTCACTGATGAAGGCATAGTATGCGCAATGCTTGGAATGCATTATTTAAATGTGAGTGAATTTATCATTGCATTTGCAGGACAAACGGTCATACGAGGAGTACCCTTAGAACTAGATGTTTTTCACTATAGGGTACACATTTTGCTAACATGCCTACCAGGTTTAGTGGGTAGAACTATGAGAGTACCTGATGTATTTTGATTTAGGCCAAGGATACCTATGGATGAAGAGGGAGGGAGAGTCTTTCTCTTATAATTACAAGCAGCCATAGTGCAAGGTGAAATGGCGTTGCGTGATGGAACTGATTGTGAAGGAAGACGATGGTGCACAGTGATTGCCATTGGTAAGGTTATAGATTGACTGACGTCACTGACGAGGATATGTTTAGAGACCATCCGTCAGATGACGAAGTTAAATTTGAAATAAGTATTACTTATTGGGTAAGAGCAATTAAACGTGAGGTTTTTCAGAAAATGTGTTAGCATGTAAGCGTCCCAAGTTTTTGGATGAAGACATTGCGAAAGTGCCAGTTTCATTATGAACAATAGGCCCATATGACATAGGCCTATTGAAGGGGGCTAGAGAAGTTAAGATTAAACTGAAACAAGGAGCAATTTTACCTTGGGCAAGGCAGTATCCCATGGCTTGAGTGGCAGACGGAGGTATTTTTAAGACGATATCTGCCATGATGGAGCAAGAATGTTAGTGACGTCAGAGTCACTGTGTAATAAGTCAGTGTATCCTATGAAAAAAGTAAAGAGGGGTTTGGCATCTAATTCAAGATATCTGCCGGATTAACCAGATTGTAGAGGCAGAGTTCCTTCTAGTTCCTAATCCAGCGACAATCTTGTGTAGTATCCCTGTTGAGGTGCGGTTTTTCACTGTGATTGACTTGAAAAATGCGTTTTTCTCAATCCCATTGCACAGGGATTCTCAAGATCTGATGTCATTTACGTTCAGACAAAAAAAGGTTAGAAAGCACAAGATTACCACAAGGGTACTGTGAGTCTCCATCGATTTTCAATAGAGTCCTGGAGATGGATTTAAGCAATATCGATTTGCAAAATGTTGTGTTGCAATATGTGGATAACATCTGTCTGCAGCACATCAGAGGAATAGTGCAGATGTGATTCAATTCAGTTAAGGACTATTCTCGCAGAGAAAGGATACATGAATATAAAGAGAAATTGCAGTACTGACAAGAGGAATTGTTGCATATAGGTCTGTTAATTTCGCATGAAGGAAAGAAAGTTACTCCTGAAAGAGCTGAGGCTATTTTTGAAACTGTAAAGCCTCAAATGATAAAGCACATGCAGAGATTTTTGGTACTATGTACTTATGTGAGAGCATTGATTATAGTTCATATATAAGGTCCTTGTTGCAGGCTTTTAAAAAGGCACAGGCAACTCAGGAAAGAATTGTCTAGACTGAGGAAATGGAGGAAGGGTTTGACGAGTTGAAAAAAGCAAAAGCAATTTGCACAGCTCCAGTTTTAGGAATTCCCAATTATGCTGAGGAGTTCTTCTTGTTTTCGCACACAAATGGCACAGTCATGACAGAAGTACTCATGCAGAGAACCATGTTGGGGTACAAGCCTCTTGCATATTATAGTTGGATTTTATACCCAGTAATGAGGGTTCACTTTCCTTGCAAACAATCTTTGGCAACCGCCGCGTTTTCCATTGAGAATGCTGCCAGCATAATAATGGGGTGTTCTATGACGTTATTTGTTGAACGGGCTTTGTTTGCCCTTTTGGAAAAACCTAAAGGTACGTTCACTTCTCAAAGGGCTTCTGCCTATGAGGTGGTCATATTGAATCCAGTGATCAAAATAGTCAGATGCAGAATAGTGAACCCTGCCATGTTTGTAGCAGAACCACTGGCAGAAGACGAGCATGCACACGATTGTTTAAATTATGAGGAATTCTATGATGAGATCCCAAGGGTAAAAGAAAATGGTTTAGCAGCTGGGGAGATTTTCTTTATTGATGGTTCAATCAGAATGATGGGTAAAGATATACAGGTGCCTCTGTAGTGAAGCACAAGGCCAATGAAGGGTTTGAGGTATTGATAAGTGCACAACTACCGTCTCACTTCTCAGCACAGACTTCAGAGTTAGTGGTGCTGATTGTTGCGCTCAAGAAACATGCAGACCAGGAAGTACCTGTGTACAGTGACTCTGCCTGTGTGATGTCGACAGTGCACGCAGGGCTAGCTCGTTGGAAAAGGAAGGATACCTCTGAGCGGACGGAACTCCAGTGCAACATGCTGCCTTATTGGACAGACTTATTAAAGCACTACAACTCCCAGTAGCCATCTCAGTTGTTAAATGCGCAGC
Source organism: Ambystoma mexicanum (assembly GCF_040938575.1). NCBI lineage: Eukaryota > Metazoa > Chordata > Amphibia > Caudata > Ambystomatidae > Ambystoma > Ambystoma mexicanum. The sequence continues at coordinate 874,483,523 of NC_090931.1, forward strand.
TTACACGAAAAGGGCAGACTTTATCTCATGTGGAAATTAAGCTGTGGACTAGGATGCAAAAGCGTATTGCATGTTCAGACACCATTATGAAATTTGATACGACTGATGTGAATGGAAATATGGTGGTGATGATGAGTGTGTCTGAGAGTTTTGGTAACTTATCTAAATCCCAGTTAATGGAGCTTCAAGGGAAGTGCCACAGGATGAGAAAGAGCTGTGGATGGGAGGTGGTGTTCTTTAACTACTTCCGAAGCATTATGGAGACAGGAAAGCACTGGTAAACCAGTGATGCCTGTAGCCTTATTAAGGGTGGCGTTGGAACAGCTACACTACCCTGCACATGTCACTAGAGAGAGCCTCACCACAACCATTCTGGATGTTTGGTTTGTGCCGAATTTGGTAGAATTTTATGTAGTAAACTGCATTGTATGTCAAATGTTTACTGCTGGGCACATACTGCGTACAGTTAGAGGAGTTATCCCGAGACCTAATGGTCCTTTTCAGCATTTGCATATCGACTATGTCAACATGCTGCAAGTCTGTAATTGATACAGATATATGATTGTAGTAGTATGTCCCTTTTCAAGGTGGATTGAGGCTGGCCCATGTACACATCCAGACTCCACCTGGGCAGCAAAACCTTTAGTATGAGAAGTATTTCCTAGATGAGGAATATGTGAAGTATTGAGATCAGATAATGGCCCTCATTTCGTTAATGAAGTCTTTGAACAGAGAAGCTTTTTGCTTAGTATAAAGTTAACGGAATATGTGAGAGACTCAACAGCCTGCTTAAAGAAAGAGTAGCCAAATTGAAGCTTACCTTGAAGAAAGGATGGTTGCATTGCCTACCACTGGCATTGCATGAGTTGAGAAATCAACCAGGTTCCCACCACCATCTTACGCCCCATAAGATAGTGACAGGGAGGCAGATGAGGAAACCCCTCACACCTCCATCTAGAACTAGAAGTGATGCTCAGACAACAGCAGAATTGTTAGGAAAGGAGTTACGTGTGTACTTGGCATGTATGACTACAAGTATCTCTGTCATTTCAGACCTGCTCAAGCGGAAGGGTGTGGGGCTCAGAACACAGATGGAGACAATATAACAACCGGGTGTGAAGAACTATGTCTTCTCAAACTTGTACTTTTTCCCAGTGATTCGATCCTGATTAGGAATTTCACGAGGAAGTGGCACGAGCCACGCTTTAGCGGCCCATTTATCGTGGAAGACGTGAAGCCATCAGCAGTGAAGGTGATCGGAAGACGTGCTTGGATATTCCTTGGAGACATGAAATTCTACGCTGGAGAACCACCTTAACCCCCACCCAAGTCTGAAGCAAGCATCGGGGAAGAACCTCAGCACATGCAGACTGACGAGGAAGAAGAATGCAGAGACTGTACAATAAAGGCAGACAAAGAGTACATTGGACTGTGGCTTGTTTCGGGACACTCTTTCAATTGCTAAAAAGGAGTGGTAGAAAGCTATTTGTTCTTGAGCCACAGGAGTTTGTTGACATTGGACTCAGACACGCTTAAGTCTTGATCGAGAAGGAAAGAATGCCAAATCGGAAATTCCTTTTTGACGACTGGAAGAGGGACCAGTACCCCAATTCCTTTTACACTGAATTTCTCTTCGGGGATGCCCATGGTGGTACCCAATGACAATGCTCATCAGATCCTTCTTGCTATTTTAATCTACATTTTTCACTCTTGTCCTGCACTCGGAGGCAGAACTTTTGAGGTTCGTAATTTTCTACAAGATCCTAAAAATGGTGCACTCAAGAGGAGATTGCTCGCAGCAATAATAGAGCAAGTTCTCTGGCTTCCTGAGTATCGTTCAAAAACAGTACAGATGCCCCTGTCTGATGACAACGCGCAGAGACTGGTTGGCATGGTCTTCTATTATTTAGTTATTGAATGCCCACATGTTGTTGGACGATCAACTGATGTTCATTTGTTTCTAAGCAGAAGTACCCGCATGTCATTTGGCGAAAGGACAATTTCTTTGTGTATATCAAAAACCCTGTGAATCATCCTACAACTAGTCAGCTAATCGAAGAGCTTGTGGAGAAGATTCAGCAGCTTCCAGAATATTTAATGATGTTTCCCAAATAAATTTTGTTTTTTCCTTCTTTAAAAAAGAGTAAGAATGGGCAGCATCAATAATAACAATGTTATGGCAAATAATGAAAGACCTCCACGATGTGCAAGAAGCTACTGTTGTAAGAAATGGGCCTACCTGTATGCCATTTACACATGCATTTTGTTCATAGTGATACTTTTCTTACTTACAGTGCGTACGGCTTACTATTTTAATCCAAATAGAGCAAGGATTCTCACGTATCTTTCTCTGCAGAAGGAGGGTACAGATGTGACAACTAATAGACAGCTGAGAACTTATGTGATTATCCCTACGCCAGCAATGCAAATGAAGGCACCTAGTCCTGTGATAGATACATCTAAGCTTATTTTCGGAGGGAGGTCACATATGGAGATAGTACGAGACTCCCTGTGGCCGTCATATTATGCTGCTATAATGAGACTTCAGGAAACTCCTCCTACACAGGTAGTACATGTAAAAGCACTGAGTTTGTCAGTACAAATGATACTAGGATTGGTCCAGTTAGGAGGACTTATGCTGAAATACTTCAGGACATGATTATAGAAGCTCATAAGAAAAGAATGAGACCTAAGAGAAATACTAGGGAGGATGATTATGAGTTAAATGATTACCTGGATAGTACAGCACACTTGGGGAATACCATATGGTACCAGCATATGAAAGAAGTGGGAAGGAGTACCTCGAAGGAGGAATGCATTGTATGTGCACTCCTACCTGGGGAAGTCTAAGATTTTCATAGCTATTGAAATAGATGCCCAGACAGCACATTGTCTATCGCATATTGTAAACTAATAGTAAAAGTATAGTTGCACTTTTTTCCTTCATGCGCAAGATAAGCAAAGAAAAAACTCCACTCAATAAGAATATAGTTATTGAAGCTGTGTATTCAAATGAACGAGTGCCCTTTATGATGACACGTGTTTCGACGGACTAGGCCATCTTTTTCAAATCAGGGCTAAATTGTAATGCAAATTAAATTTAAATAAAAAGCATTCCCATTCATTAAACATTGTACAATCATTGCAAAGAAAAAAGTGTCATATGAAGCACAGACATAAAGGAAGGGGGATTGGGGAGGATTGGTTTGGATAGACAGTAAGCCATGTAGCATTTGAAGCAATGAAAAAATAAAAACATAAACGTAATGAGAAAACATTAACAAATGGGAGAAAGGGGAAAAAACAAAGAAAATTGCTGTGAGTTCATTTGTCTATTGCGTATTAATTTGCAAAATTGAAGAGGAATAGTAAGTGGTCTAAAACACGGAACATAAACATTTTTCTTACCAAATGGTATTGGTTTTTAATTCGGAACACGGCTTTTCAGCAAATCAAAAAAGTCATGGGCTCAATTCCAACCTGCCAAGTAAACTTAAAGTAATTAATTCTATGTTAATTCAACTGGTTTATTCATAAATATGTGAGTTGAAGTGTTGATACTTTCTTAATTAAAGTTTAAACGTGCCCATATGGAAAAAAGAAAGAAGAAGGGGGTTTTAAAGCATCTTACGCTTGTTCGTGTGCCATTCAGTGGGTCACAAGGCTGCGCGAGGATTGTGCATTTTAGCACTTAAAACAAACTTATTGTCTGATTACATTATTAAGTAAGTAATTAGCAAGTACAGTTTCTTTGATTGCTCAGCGTATCATGCGGGCTATGGGTGCAGGCATCCTGATGCTCGTATCTTACCTCCATACTTCAAACAACAACTCCGTGCAAATCTGTCCACGTTCGTGTGAGAAACGAAAATGGTGGCCTTAACTATTATTACTGCGGTCTCCATGGCGACCGTAATGGTCCTTTTTCAATTTCTATTCTGGGTGCCATCTTTTGGGCTAGGAAAACAGGAAGAATATTAATCTCCACCATATAAGCCCATACTCTGAAGTAAATACGGAATGTATGTAGTTTGTGCTGTGTAGCGTGATACCTGTTAGTATGGGAGTTAAATTCTAAGCATTTTACGAAATCTAATGTAGGTTAGGTTCACGAACAAAATACTGAAAAAAGATGTGCAAAGGTTTGTGCCTAATCCCTAATAGTAACGTGGGCTGTTGCCATGACGACCAATAAGAGTGATTGTTCGATTAAAGATTGCTGATCACTGCAAAATACTAAGTAAAATGTCTATTACATAGTTGAGCGTTGCACGTGTTTCTTTCCGATTTGTAATGTATGTTGATTTTACGATTAAAAAAATAGAATGAAGGAATGCAAAGTTTTATGCCTACTCCCTAATACAAACGTGGGCTGTTGCCATGACGACCAATGAGAGTGATTATTGAGTAAAAGAAGGGATTTCTAATCAACACAAGAAGCTAAGTGAAATGTTTACCATATGGTTAAACGTTATTTTTTTCTCTACTCAAATAACAAACTTAAAAGTCATGTCTGAGATTGTGTTATTTGCGCTTGGGGCCGTTAGTTGAAATAAGAGGTAAATCAACCATATATTGAACTTGTAGTTAGTAAGTGGCATGTAGTTCATAACCATTCCAGAATTTATTGTTTCATAGGAAGGAGGACATCTCATTGTCGGAGTTGAGACCTCTTTCTACTGTCCAAAAGCGACATATTAATTTCGCAAACTCTTGTCTTAATTTCATCTCTTGATCTCCTCCTCTAGGTCCAAGGGTTACTTTCTTTAATCCCAAATATTTGATGTCCTTTTTACTGCTTAGTTGATGTTTTCTTTGCCAGTGAACTGCCAGTGGTAAATTGACGTTCTGACTTCCAATAGTCGACATATGTTCCCGGATTCTTATTCTCATCTCTCTAATAGTGCTTCTAATATCCATTGTTTTACATTGGCAAATTATTGCGTAAACTACAAATTTAGTTTTGCAGTTTATGAAGTCAGTAATTTTGTACTTGGTGCCAAAGGAATCTTCAAAAACCTCTGTATTACCCATTGCATATTGACACATGCAACATGAGCTGCATTTCCGAAAGCCCATGGGTAGCTGGGGTAGCCATGATGTTGTTTCTGTGCATTTTTCTTCTGGTAGAAGTGAAGGGCTAAGAATATTTTTCAGCGTTCTTGCTCTTTTGAATGTCACTGAAGGACTGTCTTCAATGTAATCTTCAATATGGGGATCTAATTTTAGACGTTCCCAATTCTTTTTTAAGATCTTCCTTAGTACTGAATTGTTGGCGCAATATGTTGTGATGAATGTAATTCGTTTTGGCTGACTGCCGGTTTGCTTGCTGGTGATCAATGTGTTTTCTCTGTTAAGTTCCCTTGCTTGAGCACATGCTTTTGTGATATTTTTCCTGGCATATCCTCTGGCTAAAAAACATGTTGAGAGCAACTTATATTCTTCGTCAAAGGCTGCTTTTGCCGAACAGTTCCTTCGAGCTCGTATAAACTCCCCTTTTGGGATATTTTTGATTACAGGATTATAATGACAACTTGTCGTATACAAAGTTGAGTTCGCCTCTGTTGGTTTCCTGTAGGTTTTAGTCATCAGCTTGTTTTCTTCTATAGAGATTGTTAGATCTAAAAAGTTGAACTCTGATGTGCTAGAGGTTCCAGTGAATTGTATTCCCAAGGTGTTTTGATTTGCTCTTTGTCTGAATAATTGTAGTTGGTCATCATTCCCCTTCCAGATGAGAAAAACATCTATATATCGATTCCATAGAACAACATTGTCTTCATAGTGTGCATCTGAGTAGATGTATTGGTCTTCATACATCTTCAACTAACGGCCCCAAGCGCAAATAACACAATCTCAGACATGACTTTTAAGTTTGTTATTTGAGTAGAGCAAAAAACATGTTGAGAGCAACTTACATTCTTCGACATACATTACAATTCGGAAAGAAACACGTGCAACGCTCAACTATGTACTAGACATTTTACTTAGTATTTTGCCGTGATTAGCAATCTTTAATCGAACAATCACTCTTATTGGTCGTCATGGCAACAGCCCACATTACTATTAGGGATTAGGCACAAACCTTTGCACTTCTTTTTTTAGTATTTTGTTCGTGAACCTAACCTACATTAGATTTCGTAAAATGCTTAGAATTTAACTCCCATACTAACAGGTATCACGCTACACAGCACAAACTACATACATTCCGTATTTACTTCAGAGTATGGGCTTATATGGTGGAGATTAATATTCTTCCTGTTTTCCTAGCCCAAAAGATGGCACCCAGAATAGAAATTGAAAAAGGACCATTACGGTCGCCATGGAGACCGCAGTAATAATAGTTAAGGCCACCATTTTCATTTCTCACTCGAACGCGGACAGATTTGCACGGAGTTGTTGTTTGAAGTATAGAGGTAAGATACGAGCATCAGGATGCCTGCACCCGTAGCCTGCACGATACGCTGAGCAATCAAAGAAACTGCACTTGCTAATTACTTACTTAATAATGTAATGAGACAATAAGTTTGTTTTAACTGCTAAAATGCACAATCCTCGCACAGCCTTGTGACCCACTGAATGGCACACTAACAAGCTTAAGATGCTTTAAACCCCCCTTCTTCTTTCTTTTTTCCATATGGGCATGTTTAAACTTTAATTAAGAAAGCATCAACACTTCAACTCACATATTTATGAATAAACCAGTTGAATGAACATAGAATGAATTACTTTAAGTTTACTTGGCAGGTTGGGATTGAGCCCATGACTTTTTGATTTGCTGAAAAGCCGTGTTCCGAATTAAAAACCAATACCATTTGGTAAGAAAAAATGTTATGTTCCATGTTTTAGACCACTTACTATTTGTCTTCAATTTTGCAAATTAATACGCAATAGACAAATGAACTCGCAGCAATTTTCTTTGTTCTTCCCCTTTCTCCCATTTGTCAATGTTTTCTTATTACGTTTATGTTTTTCATTTTTTCATTGCTTCAAATGCTACATGGCTTACTGTCTATCCGAACCAATCCTCCCCAATCCCCCTTCCTTGATGTCTGTGCTTCATATGACACTTTTTTCTTTGCAATGATTGTACAATGTTTAATGAATGGCAATGCTTTTTATTTGAATTTAATTTGCATTACAATTTAGCCCTGATTTGAAAAAGACGGCCAAGTCCGTCAAAACACTTGTCATCATGAATGGCACTCGTTCATATAAATACACAGCTTCAAGAACTATGTTCCTATTGAGTAGAGTTTTTTCTTTGCTTATCTGGCTCATGAAGGAAAAAAGTGTAACTATACTTTTACTATTAGTTTACAAAACGGAGTGGAGGAACCACGATTTCTCCGTTGTTACTTAATTCATCCGACAAATATTGTTTTTCCAACAAACAGAAGGGCGCTGAGGACTACCCTGTCAAGTGTCCATTGTGAAAGGGTTCCTCAACTGAATTTGGTTTCTACCACACATTGTACTCTGCCAAACAAGAGGTCAGTTCATGGGCAGAACAGCCTATCTAAAATGGGCGTATGAATGGACAGATCCAGAAGAAGATGATTATGGTCACGACACAAAGACAAGGTTGAAGAAACAGACTAGGAATCATGTGATAACATATGAACAGCCTGGAGTGAAAGGAGCTGGAATAAGATGGGAAGTAAAAGAAGACTGGAGAGTCCAATAGAATCTGCAGAAGAAATTCAGAGATGGAAAAATAGAGGCTAGATGCATATTTGGGGATCAGTGTTTTCACCAGACAGATGGGAAGAATGAGTGGTCATTTGCAGAGCATGGGTAGTCATTGGTTTCTATCAACCAACCATTGACATATAACGGGAGGGTGGGGACCGAAAGTAGTTGTGGAAGAGAACCTTGTGGGCCTGGGATCTCCTCACACACTATAAGGTGTGGTGGAATGAAAAAGTAGATCTTTTTGTGATTTTTAGTGTGGCTAATTTGTTGTGATGGGCAGAGGCTGCGGAAAAGGCCTAGTTTGTTGTGTTATAGGATGATTGAGAGGAGCGACTGGGTGTGTGTGGATAGTGTATGAGTATTGACGAGGGGGGTAAGTGTTGGCGGGGCAGGGACATTGGAGAAGAGTATTGTTTAGTGGGTTGGGAGCAAGCGCAGTGATAACATTGTAAAAATAAGTTAGATGGGGCGGCTACGATGGAGCCTTAAACACTGTTGGAGTATATGTGCAAACTTTTTGTTTGTATCAAGAAAAGATTCTCAAGTATCATAAAGAATGGCTGGCAGAAATAAAAGGAGGGATGTATAAGCCATGGCAAGAACAGGGAACAAATAACAGTCATACGTATACATTTTTGGCAGCCAAATATAAGGGAAAAAACTGAAAAATCGAAAGGTGGTTTTAGAGTTATGGAAAATGGTAGATTATTTGGAGGATGTACCTATGGAATCTTTTAAGATGATGAGTGAGGTGGTCTCCCCGTGTAAATCGACAATCATTATGCCCACTGCCCTGAGTGCCCCTGCTCCCCCGTCTAGGTCACCCAGTGTCCCCCGTTAGAATGTTATCCCACATGTACTGCGTCAGGATACATTAATTCCACCTATGTCCCATTAGCTAACGCAGCTCCCCCGCCTCCCACGCCGGCCCAATACTACAATCTCTCTAACCCTACAGTGTGTGCCACCATGAGGGGCAAGGTACCATCAGAGACCACCGACACAAAACAACAGAAGGAGTTAGTAGATGAACTAAAGAAAGTGGAAGGTGAACTGGTCCGGCTAAAATTGGATAGGAGAGATAGACAGTGCATACCCTTGGGAACAGATGAAGGGAGGGCGGGAGTCATTTTGTTTTGTATAGACAGTACAGCTCTGAAGGATGTGCATATAGAGAAGGACAGAGAGGAGAGGAGGAGGCAAGGTGAGAGTGTGGATTATGGTACGGTACGGTCGGATGATGAGTATGATCATACGTGGGAGGGAGAGGAAGAGTAGGTAACTGTAGATGAGTCAGAAGAGGATGAACAGCCACCTGTCACTTCCCTATGAGTAGAAAGCTTGTGGGGACCTAGGCTACGCAAACCTGTATGGCCGCATGGCGGTGGCTAAGAGATTGGCGGCAGAGAAAAAGAATAAAGTGGTAAAGGGGGCAGCAGCACAGTTTTCATTATTACACAAGGGACCTGGGAGAGCGCAATATATACATGGACCCATATTGATACATATAATCTCATAAAGGCACACCCATCTCTTACCATCGGAGCGGGGAAGTGAATGTATGCTTTTGAGAAGCAAAGAGCTGGTACAACTCTGGCTTTAGGGGATTTGAAAAGTGTGTTTGTTTTCGATACTGGGAGATCAGGCTGATGACATATTGGTAAAAGCAGGGTACCTGGGTGTGAAGTTGAAGTTGGGTGACGATAGTCATGACTGGGTGCATTTCAATGACATTAGGCCCCAACTGTGGGCGGCGTTGCGGTGTACATACCCAGACACGCCCAATCTTCAATCAATCATACAGAGAACGATGCGTGATGACGAGGACCCTGCTCAGTATATATTGCATTTACAGGAAATGTGGAGGGCAGAAACAGGAGACTCTTGGGAGGGACTGATTCCATTCTTTTATTTTGTTGTAAAAATGGGGCTTCCAAAGGAGGTACAGAAAGCACTCAACAAGATAGTGGGAATTGAAGCAAAGCATTGGGCGTAAATTCAATCTATTACTATACATCAACGGCTGAAAGAAAAGGAGAAGGAAGCAGCACAGTGAGCGCAAGCAGAGGAAATGAAACAAGTTCAGAAGAAGTTAGCAAAAGTTGCTTTGTAAGGCGCTGTAGCGGCAGTGCAGTCAGAAGGATGGGCGGAGTTCAGGGCGGTTCAGTCTGTTGTGTGAGCGGCCACACCTTAGGGAGGTGAAAATAATTGGGCAGGTGGCTATCAGCCCCAGTGCCAGGGGGATTTCTGGGGAGTTGAGTTTCAGTGAAGAAGGGGGGGTTCTGAGGCTAGGGGAGGGCGAGGAGGTTTTGGAGGTATGGGCCCGCGAGGACGGGGTGTGGGTCAGTGTTGGACATGTGGGCGAATGGGAACTTTTTCTAGAGAATGCAGGAGTACACAATCGTCTGCATATACCCAGCAGCAAATGTACCCCTGTCCCCCAGGAGGACTGCCCACACACCCTCAAGCATATGGCCAACCACCCTGGCAGTTCGTTATGGTGCGCTAGTGCCCATTGCCCCGCCTGCACCCCCACTGTCCTTTGCACAGTTACCGGCTGCAGGCTCCAGTAAATTTCCAGCATATGCCATTTACCGAGGACAACAGCAGGATCCTCAGATACCGAGCAGTAATGCTGTGCCCAGTGGCGCAGTGACACTTTATCAAGGGACCACAGTGGTCGGAGAAAATCCATTTGTCTTCTCAGGGACAAACACATACCCAGATTAGGACGGCCCAGAGAGCCTTAGTTTTCCCAGTCCTATCGGTCACTGCCGGCCCAGAAGAGGAACTCTTGGTTGGTGTGGAGATAGGAGAAAAACCATTCATTTCTATGGTAGACACAGGTGCGACAAAGTCATGCTTTAGTGGGGGAGGCTTCCCTCTGTCAGACAAGGTTATGGACATGCAGGGCTTCTCTGGGTCAATTCAATCAGTTCCTTTCACAAAATAATTATGCATTAAGGTGGGTGGAAGAGAAAGAGAGGTGTGGGCACATTTGTTGTATTCTACTGCAACCCCGATCAACATACTGGGGAGAGACATTTTGAGTAAGCTCAATATGACCATCTCGTTCACAGAAAGGAGTGTGGTGTGTTCACCACTCGGTATGTGTTCTGTGAGGGTAATGTTGACTTTACATTCATTGGGTATTGAATCTGCAGCAAGAGGAATACCAGTAACCCCTAATGTGTTTTTATACGGTATCACTATATTGCTGAGTGCCATACCCCAGGTGGCTAACAGATACTGGTGAATGCCCTCTGAATTCTTGTTTCAGCCCACCCAACCTCAGGAGTAATCGCAGGGACTGTTATCATGCTTGACATATAAGGAGTTTTGGTGTCGAAAGACAGAATTGTGTTGATTGCAGTTGATTCCGATAACGGGGAATGGTGCACAGTACTGTGCATTGACCCTTCAATACCCATGAAAGATGTTTCAGAGGAGGACCTCTTTATGGACAAAGGAAGCAAGGGGGAGATACTATTGGAAGTATGTCTCCTGTGTGAGATAATGATTCAATGTAGGAAAACAAAAACTACCTAGACCAGCCTCCACTGAAGCCAGAACTGCTTCATAATATATGATTCAATATAGGTATGTAGCATGCGCTATGTTATTGGTAGGGATTGCCCCATGTTTTGCTTCAGAAGATCTTTCTCAGGTACCTGATATGTTGTGGATGAGTAATATGCATGACGTGGGGCTCCTATGGAGTGTTGCACCAGTACGTGTCAAGTTGAAAACTGGCACTGTGCTGCCCAGGGTTAAACAGTATCCCTTATCAAAGGCAGTGGAAGAAGGGATTTATGACACCATTATGGCCTCTTGCATCAGGACATTATAGTACCAACTAATTCACTGTGTAACACAGCTATCTACCCCGTGAAGAAATCAAAGGGGGCTAGTTGGAGGATGATTCAGGATTTGCGCCCCCTCAATGATGTGGTGCTAGCAGAGTTTCTGGTGGTTCCAAACCCTCCCACAATACTGTGTAATATACCCATTGAGGTGACCCATTTTGTTGTGGTGGATTTGAAAAATGCTTTTTTCTCAGTGTCCTTGTATCCAGACTCACAGTATCACACAGCATTTTCATTTGCCGGGAACCGATTCCAAAACACTTGGCTTCCTCAGGGGCACTGTGAATCCTTGAGTATCTTTAGCAGGGTCTTACATGAATGTTTAGGAAATATCGATGTCCCCAGCACTATAAACAATATGTGGATTAATCTGTTGGTATGCACTGCTACCGAACAACAGTGCAGGGTGGACTCCATTGCTTTGTTACAACTTTGGCTCACAAAGGATGTAAGGTGGACAGGGCAAAGTTGCAGTACTGACAGCAGGAGGTGTTGTACTTGGGTCAACTGGTTTCTGTAAATGGGAGTAAAGTGATTCCCGAACAACAGCAGCAGTGCGCACTACCCCACAGGCAGTGACAGTTAAAGATATGCATGCATTTCTTGTATGTGTAATTATTGTAGAGCATGGATCTTTGACTACACATCATATACTCGCTCCTTACTCCAGGCTCTAAAAGAAGCACAACAAATGAAAAACACCATTGTTTGGACTGAAGAGATGGTTGCCAGTTTTCAGAAGCTGAAAATGTGTATCTCCTCCACTCCTGTACTGGCAACTCCTGACTATATTAAAGAGTTTTATCTTTTCTCATATTCTAATGAACAAATGATGACAGCAGTTTTGACACAACACAGCACCATGGGCCACAAACACCTAACATACTACAGTGGCATGTTATATTCTGCAATGCAGGGACAATTTCCATGTGAACAGGCGTTGGCTGCTGCTGCTTTTATATTGAGAAGTCTGCGACTATTGTCATGGAGATTTCAATTATGTTGTACGTCGAACATGCTGTCTTTGAAATATTAGAAAGGCACAAATCTACACTGACTACACAGAGGGTTGCTGCGTATGAAGTGATTCTCTCAAGTTCATCCATCCACATTGTTTGTTGTAAAACAGTAAATCCAGCTACCTTTCTGACTGAACCCATTACTGATGTTGATGAAGTGCATGACTGTGTTACACACGAGGGTCCTGAAGATCATGTTCTCAAAGCACGTGACTATGCTTTAGATGATTAAGAGGTTTTTCGTTGACAGTTCTTCCACTATTGACCAGGATCCAGGTCAGCGACAGGAGACAGGTCAGCGACATACTGGGACAGAAGTGGTGCGACTAGTGGATGGAGAGAATGAGGTTTTTGTACAGCCTAGAGTGCAAGGCCCCAATTCGGCACAGACAGCAGAACTGCTTGCTTTCATTGAAGTGCACAAGGACCCCACAATGACCCCCTCCTCCGGACTTGAGATTGAATCGGAGGCGGCTGATTACACAGACCCGAGTTTCGGAGAGAGGTCAGAGATTCAGTGCGGCTTGATTCGGCTCGATTCCAACTGCTCGAGTGTTCGAGTGTCACGTCAGGGATGGTCAGGTTCTTTCCTCTAACCTGACGAGGATCTTGGAGGATATACGATACACGCCACGGTACACGGCTCCGCACGGAATCGTACGGCTGTTCCAGCTCTTTGGCTGCTGCAGCACCTACAGCCGAGTGTCTGGAGGAGCACAGAGGAGCACAGAGGAGTGGAGTGGAGGCCGAGCGGATTGTGGCATCGTGGCAATGCGGCTCCGGAGCACGGCACCCACTGTGTTCGGTGCAACGCTCGGAGTGCTATTGTAAGGTAAACACCGGTGCTTGCTGTTTTGTTGTTGTGGCTCCGGATTTTTGCCAGTTGACAACGCTGCCTTAAAGCCCGCAGCCCGTAACCCGTAGCCTACAGCCGCTTTAGCCTTGCGGAGTGAAGGGAGTGGACCAGGCTTGAATGTGAAAAGAAAGTAACGGGTGTACGGACAAGGTAAACAACCTTTTCCCCTCATTTTTCTTCTCCCTTTGTACATCACAATAACTGCTGGGACGTTGGAAAAGAATGTCAAGGGTAGTGTTATCACCCTCCATTGAAATTCTCAAAGAAACCACAACTCATGAAAATCTACTTCAAATCCAAGGGAACAAGACTGAAATGCAACTTGCAACACCTTTGTTGCCAAATTTTAATAACATGAAGGAAACGACACTAATTGTTTTAAACAAGCAGTCGTCCCAGGAATTTACAGACTCGGAAAATGAGGGAACTTTGAGGAAGAAGGATAGGGTGTCCCCATCTCTGCCAGATACATTATCATCAGTTGTGGCAATCTTGTCCTCTCCTCAAAGAACTTCACACTCCATGGATTATGAAGGCGAAATGCCAATACTTAAACCATCGTTAGAGAGTGAGGCGAGGGACAGTTTACTTACTGTTTCTCCTTCTAGGGTCTTATTTACTTTTGGGGCAGACTCTTCCTTGCTCTCACAGAAATCCTTACGACCAAATTCTACTGTTAGAGGTTGGAACCCCTTGGGCCTTACATCTAGCCTTGGTTCCTATCAAGATATTTTCACTATCATCGAAGGTCTTCCCCATAAAAAAACAGTGGCTCAATGCAATGTCGGTGCTGTCCCAAAAACGGATTCTACATCACTAAATCCGTTACAGACAGAAATGAGAAAGGCTCCTGAGGTCCACCTTAACGCTAAGGGAAATCCTATGCACGAAAGATTTGCGCGACAGAAACATGGAGGCTCTATTGGCAGGCCTTCACAAATTGAAGCCAGACAACAGGCCCCCTTCTTAAGTAAGAGACAACGTTGCACTCCATCTATGTCGGATGAAGACCTCTTGCTGGATTTAGCAGCGTCACAGATTGAACAGCAGACTAAAGGAGCTGAGCACATTCATGCTAAGCTGATTGCCGCGTTCGCTATCACGATGTCTCCCTTTATGAAATTAATTGAGACTCAAAATGATCAACTTCGAGATCAGACAACAGTAATTGCAATGATGCATTCGAAGTACATTTTTGTAGAAGGATTCATCTCAGCTCTACAGTCCAGTTTGGACAAAAACACAGACCAAATAACGCAAATTCTTAAAAGTATACTGGATCCTATTATTCTACAAAAAGAAAAGCGGAGAGCAGACAGGTTAAGTTGTACCTCAACTTTAACAAGCGGCCAAATAGACCACATATGCTCTGAGGATCCAGTAATACATATTTCAAAAAACCTATCATCTTTACCTGTGCTCACAAGTGAAATTCCTCTAGTTGTCATAAGAAAAGACACATCGACGGCTACAGACAAGCCTGAAGTGAATATAACAAATTTGGAAGACATAGTTTCCGCTTTTAACATGGAAAACGACTGTACTCAACGTTCTCTTGCTAACAACAAGTCAGATAATGTAAGAGTGATGGTGACAGGACCTCAAACACCACAAATTGCTATATATGATATGTTTAAAGTTCAAAAGAAAGGATTGAGGAAGGTGCTTAGTCCGGCCATGGTCCTCAATAAAAAGGGAACAAATACTTATCTGAAGAAGTTACCATCTTTACCAGAAATTCATAACGGACAATCTAAGGACTTGGAAAACAAGGTAGCCCTAGATCGGACTAAAAAGAGTGTTCGGGGGAAGTGCAAGCAAAAAAAATTCTCCTTGCCAAGAAACTTACATATTCCATGAAAAGCTCCATCCTCCTTGATGACAATATTTAAGACCAAGGGCCTTCCACCTCAAATTGGGATAGACCTAGACACTGTCAGTGAAGAGGATTCTGAATATGTTCCATCGGACAGTGACTGGGACGAGGATTTGACAAACTTGTCTACTTATTCGGAAACCTCAGGTAGAACGGGACAGGAGTTAAATCAACAACAGTAGGAGGTCACCAGCGGTCTCCATCAAAGGGTCCAAGGTACCCAAAGCCATACAATGAAAGCTTCAGACAGTATCCAAGAGGAAACCACGGGGGTGGACTCAAATGGGTGTGGGGAACTAAGACCCCTTGCGCTTTGAGAGAAAAAGGCGAAGACAACGCCAAAATGGAGCTCTAAGCAAAACAACAACGTGGAAATTTCCAATTATTCTTGGGACTCGGGTGAAGAAAGCCCTGAAACTGAACGAGAACCACACTTTTTGACAATGGAGCAGAAAAGAACTATGGTAGCACAGCGGTACTTAACGGAGGCGGAGGAAAAACATGCAAGTAAGTTCCTCCGGGGGGATCCATCTGGAGACCAAAGAAATTCTGTCTCATGGGCTGAGACCAGTAAAATGGTTGGACCAGTCAAGAAGATTAAACAAGCCACAATAAAAGACAATGGACCCTCCATGCAAACCAAGGTGTTTAAATTATCCTTGGAAAGAACTTTAGGATTCGTGGATAACCTTGTTATGAACAGAAACAACGTAATGAGGCTACTGCGATGTGTATCAGTTTTGGATCCAGTCAAATCAAAGGACATCGATTTAATCAAATTTCCAAGTGAGTCTTGTCTTGACAAGGTGATCCTCTATATAACATCACAATTCACTAAAAATCTACTGCTTAAAGAAGGGCCAAAATTGAACGTTCACGGCTTCGTATTGAAGGATTTGTATTATCTGAGCATAACTACCAGTGAATTTGTCCATTGGACTGAGGGAGAAGGTGAAAAAGCATTCCACCCTGCAATGCCCATGGCCCCGAAGCACAAAGAAACCGGCTACAATGAGGGAATTGATGCATTTAAAATTGACATCCATAAGGGTAGCAGGCAGGTTATCTTGAAGAAAATGACGGGCCAAAAGGTAAATAGTGAGGAAGATTGGAGTTGGCTGCCGGGAGTATTGGCAGGTTCACTATAACGCCAGAATAGAAACGTCATTAACTCCCCTATTACCAAGAACACAGCTAGTTGGAACACTAGGGGTTTTGCGCACCTATTTGGCAGAAGTGATCTAAATCTAATGAAATATGACCTTATCTGTCTCCAGGAGACCTGGTTAAGGGAGACACCTGTCCTGGAAGGATATGAAGTATATATAAACACAGCAACAAAGGAGGAAAAGGGACGTCCAATGGCCGGTCTTCTAACGGCTATAAAGAAATCGAGTGGTCTAAATGTAATCAATTCTACAAGTGTAAATTCTGAAATTGAAGTCACAGTGGCTCAAATTACTTCTCCATATTGGATACCAAATAAACAGATGCTCTTAATTTGTAATGTATACTGGAGAAGTAGCCTAGGGGCAAAACATAGTACCAAAGATATATTGCTAAGGTAAATAGACGAAATAAGGACAATTTGGTCTAACTCAGTGTTACTTTTATGTGGAGATCTTAATATGGAGTGTTTTGATAAGAAAGGTGTCAAAATAGAAATGTTAACTATAGATGCAACTACAAATATAAGAAGGGGCCTGGATTTGGAGGCAGAGCTAATTGAAAGAAACATCTATATGGTTAATGGCAATCTGCAGGGGGACAAACCCGCCGCAGCAACATGAAAGAGGGGGACACAAACAAGTACCATCGATTTTTTTTTGCCACAGAAGATCTATTAGCAAAACTGGTTTCATTGCAAGTGATACCTACAGACAAAAGTGACCATAACCTCCTTGAGCTTGCATGTACAGACTGGGCAGTTGGAAATCCCTTGAAGGAATACCATCAAGAAGATTTGAATTTTGAGGTTTCATCGGGAGGAAATTGCCTAAGGATCAATAAAAGAAATATGCCGCTTATAACAACGTCCCTGCTGGCATTGAACTCAGATCCACATTGTGCTAAGGGGGGCATATTACAATACCCAGTCTTTCTACAGGCATTTAGAGTGCAAAGGGCTGAGGACACTGCTGTTTGCTGTGGCGAGCGTTTACATTGTTTGAGGAGAGAAGAGAAGGAGAAGGAAAGGAAAGGAAGAAGGAGAGGTGCGTGTGCCGTACCTTTAACAGCCTGCCTGCTGGTGTCACCTGACCCAGGCGATTGGGTACTTGAGGCCGCCTCTTCCACCCTTGCGGCGCTAAGCCCTGAGTGCAAAGGGCTGAGGACACTGCTGTTTGCTGTGGCGAGCGTTTACATTGTTTGAGGAGAGAAGAGAAGGAGAAGGAAAGGAAAGGAAGAAGGAGAGGTGCGTGTGCCGTACCTTTAACAGCCTGCCTGCTGGTGTCACCTGACCCAGGCGATTGGGTACTTGAGGCCGCCTCTTCCACCCTTGCGGCGCTAAGCCCTGAGTGCAAAGGGCTGAGGACACTGCTGTTTGCTGTTTGGCGAGCGGCGTGAGGCGCCGTATTAGATCACCCCTCTGCCCCTCTGCTCCTCTGCTCCTTTGCAGAAAAATGGACCCACTCATCCCAAGGTCCTCTTGTCAACACTCAATCTCGAGGACAAGAGCCCAAGTGAAAAGGGCGGCGAAGGTTGACGTTACGAATGCAAAAACCAAACAACAAAGCGAATATTTTTCATGTGGTTCAACAAGTGACAAAACACAGCTCATAGATCGCTCTATGATAGAACTTTCGGAAGATGTGTTTGATCCCCTAGAAAAGGAAGAGGAGTGTGAAGCGGTAAAGAAACGCTTCCTTGTCCCCAATCATACACAATCAACATTTACCTCTCAGGTCGCTGCGACACTATGTCCGACACAGCGGATAGAGGCGGCCGGAGCGATCATTCCCGGCGCACTCGTTGCGGGGTGCGTTGGGGGGACTGCCTTGGCGTGTGGTGGAGATGGTGGCCTGCCGGGTGTCGGCGCCGCGTGTGGTCCCAGCGGACTTGTGGCCGTGGTGGATGAAGCTGACACGGCCATGGCGAGAGACGACGCGACGGTGGAGGACGTCGCGCCTGCACAGGATGTGTTGGACGCGGCAACGGGTGATGACGTGCGCGAGCGGGGAGAGTGCCCGGAGGCCGCGCAAGACAGCGCGGCGAGTGGAGATGAAGTCGTACGACTTCAGGTAGCCGCTCTGGATGTGAGCAGGGGCGCCGGTGTGTCCCCTCGCGTCGAGCCTTACAGTGCCCTTCCTACTCGGATGCTTGAGAGCGATGCAGTCCCAGGGGTGAGTGCACTTTATGTTTCACCGACTCTGGCGGAATCCGCCACAAAACACAATTTAAATGATAAGTTGCATGACATTATATCTGATACCAATTGTGTTGTAAGCGAGAGCCACAAGGCGCCCAGCCCAGATATGTTAAAAACTTGTTCTCAACCAAATAAAACAGGACAGCCGCGATTCACACAGCATGAGACGGAAATGTCATCCTCTTCCGTGACCACTGATAAAAGAAACTCACTTGAAGTGGTTTCAGCTGTGTTACAAAACTTGATATCCCTGAATAAATCTAGAGCCTTTGATCAATCGGTAGTTTCTACGCCAACAACTGCTTTGACTCAGAAATATGCTCAGAAAAGACCCTGTGCACAAGTTACAGACACCAACCAAGATATTTGGGGTTCTGCAAATTATAAAAGACATAAAGCAAGAGCGAATGTATCCCCTGGCAGTTCAGTTCACTCACAGGGGGAACTTGTGGCTGATTCCCAAAAAAGGATACCTATTTATCATCATTTTGGTTCACCTCAACGCAAAAAGATGTCGATAAGCAGAAGTTTGACCTCCCGCAGTGATGATTCATCAAGAGAGTCTGATTCAACAGACTCTTCAATTGGTGAACGTCCATTCCCTAAAATAAGGAGAGGGGGTGCAAGGGCCAGACAAAACACACACGAGACACAACAGTTAATGCAAAGTAAACACACTGCCCCATGTGTCCATGTGCCCACGAACGATTTACTAACAGCATTAACTTCTGCAATGGCAATTTCTCTCACTCCATTCACTAAATTATATGAAACACTGAATGATAATTTGAAGGACGTCACAACACTATTAGCATTGATGAACTCAAAACTGGTTCACCTAGAAACAAACCAAGGGATGGATGGCCATAAACAAAATGAAGTGAACAAACAAATAGTTTTGGGTATGCAAGCACTGAGGGAGGATAAACAGAATGACACGATTGATAAAAAACTATTTGCAGAAGTAGCCAAAGAAGCGTTATCCCTGTTTCACAAATCATATGGAACGCACAATTGTGAAGTGAGGAATCCTGATGGAAAGCAGAAAGACTTAGGCAATAAAGTAGCGAGCTCAAACCTTATAATCACAGGAAAATCCGCAAAAGGGACAAGGACGTCCGACTCTCAAACACAGACGACTCAAGCGAACAACCTTACTGCCAAAGTTAGCACGCCAACGGAAACTCCTCAAACAGAAGTGATTGATCTGGTTACCGAAGGAACCAGTTCAGTGGCTATAGGAACAGTGCCGGAGGTGAGAAACTCGACGATGGTCAACAACTTAAATGAGAAAAGCGACAATCAAATTAATTTGCTTGAAATCTCGTTTAACTCGGCCTTCTTACAGACCCAAAACGCATTAAACCCAGCCTTGGCGGATTTACAATCTCCATCGAGCTCTTCTGCTAGACAGAAGACTGTTGACTTGGCTGATGCTCAACAAACTATACCACTTGTAATACCGAAATCAGCAGGATTATTCCCGATCTTTGGTAAGTCGAAGGCAGAAATCCAAACCATAAAAACGACGCACATAAAGTCAAATTCTGTGCAAACAAAAAAATTGAAAAATATGCCTGCCCGAAAAAAAACAAATCAAAAAGGGGCTCGAAAATTCCTACGAAATTTGAATATGTTTAATTTGGTCGATAAAGCTATTTCTTCAAGCTTAAAACTAGCTGAAACAATCAAAGAGACGGAAATTATCGAGCCTGAACAAGAGAAGATAACTAAAAAACCTAAAGAGAGTGTGCAAAACGCAGAAGACCTGGCAACACAGGACGATCTAATGGAACTGTCAGTCTACGAAGACATGGCTGTGGAAGATGATGAAGAAGTGAAAGCCAGCGTCGAACAAAGAGATACTCAAAGCGTCAACGAAACCCCAATGGAACAAAAACTCAGCCAATGTAACCAGACCTCGGACGAGGCCCAAAAGCAGCAAGCCTTAGCAGATAACAAAAGACAGGAAGTCAAAGAGAGAACGTGCGAGATAATTTCCTGTGAGGTTAAGCCGTTGGATGCGATGAGAGAACCTAAGAGCCCTGAATTCATCACACTTCAAGAAAAAAGAGAAAGACAACTGATTAAAAAGTTGGCAAACTCCCCATTTGCTGTTGGCTTACAAAATTGCATTCCAAACGAGATAAATACGGAGGAAAATATTGCGTTGGAGGCAAGTCCACAGCAAAAAACTAAAGTACCGAAACTTTTGACTCTTAGATGCAACCGTGCAGAATCATCGAAGGAAAGTCAGAAACGCAGGACTCAACGTCCACTAGCATGTCCTGTGAAACCATCATATACGGTTAAACTAATGCTAGAACGGCTTGAGGGTACTGACGACAATCTCATACTGAATCGAATGAACGTACTAAGGCTGTTACATCATGTCCCGCGACTTCGTGCGCTTGAATCAAAAGATATAAAAATCATTGAATTCCCAGACGAATTGTGTACTGACAGGGTCATAATCCATCTAAACTCGAATCTAATTGCAAATGTAATTCTTGATGCAGATGAAGAACTGTTGTCATTGGGATTTGACACCTACAGGGTGTTGGACCCCGAACGTTGTGACAAAGAAGATGAGAAAGAACACCAAGAAGGGGAGTCTCTGCGCTGTGGCAAAAACTTATCTACGACAGCAGAGACTCTGAGAAACAGTGATCAAACGGCCCCAAGACGGCAACCACACTGCGACAAGGGAGAATTGGTACGAAAGACGAACCTCACAGGGGTAGCCCTGCATAGACTGGTGATGGGAAAGCAGAATCTAAACATGAGAACTGAGCCCATGGAAAAAATTAAAATCACTATAGATAACGAGAAATCATCCGCAAAATTAAACTTGCCATTACTAAACGCACAAACAGAGGTCAGTCAAGGAGAAGATTGGAATTGGATGGCATCTGCTTTAAACACGAAATCCAACAGCTAACGCCCAATGCTTAACGTGATTAAGGAATGTAGTTTTGCTTCATGGAACACACGAGGTTTCACACATCTCCGAAACAACAAATGGATCAACGACTTACACCTGATCTGCCTGCAGGAAACCTGGATGTGTGAATTACCGACCATCACAGACTTTGAATGTGCCTTAAATCCAGCCATTAAAGCTGAAAAAGGCCGCCCATTAGCGGGACTATTGACAATGATTAACCGGTCCTCGGGATACCGGTTGTTAAAAGCAACTAATTACACCTCATATATACAGGTCTGTGAGATAGGAAAATCTGTTGCTCCTACAAAGGCTTGTGACGTGATCCATATCATTAACCTATATTGGAACCATAAACGAACTGGGACCCAGCTATTTATAGATCAGGTCACCACAATCCTTGATAATTTGCTAGAATCTAACTCTGGAAGTGATGTTATTGTTTGTGGAGACTTGAACATCGACTTCTTCAACCCACAGAGCTCCCTTAAACGTCAGCTGGCCAAATCATGGAACGACGAATTAGAAGTGAGGGGTCTCTCCATGTTAAATGGCTGCACACAAGGGGACATTCCGCCGAAGCCAACGTGGAAGCGAGAGGGTCAAAGTTCCACCATTGATTATATATTTGTGTCGAATAACATACACGAGAAAATCAAATCATTGAAAATTCAAACAATGGACAATAGTGACCATGATATGTTGGAACTAAAATTCCAAGACTCTGGCGGCATAGAGAGGGAAACATGGTGCACAAAAATTTTGGTGGAACCAAACCGTCAGCGCTTAAGGTTGAAGGAAGAGGAAGTATCTATGATATGTACCCAATACAAGTCATTAGGGAAGGAGATCGACTACGTCCCAATGTTGTCACAATTTAAAACAAAAAACATTGGAATGAAAAATTGGTCCTTCCAAAATAAACACACCTTTGACATCATGATAAAACAACGCAAGAGAAAGATGAGAGCTGAAATTCGCAAAAACAACCAAGGTCCAACTGATGAAATAGCGAAGAAAAACAAAGTAGTGAGACAAGCCTATAAGAACTGGATTAAAAGCCATCGAGCGACTATACATCAAAATGACGCAGAAGCGATGATGATGACACTAATGAAAAAAGATAGTGGGGAATTCTGGCGCACAATCAACAGCTTGGAAGCGCCACAATTCGTCTTGCAAGCTTGCCCAGTGTCAGAAAAAGAATGGGTGAATCACTTCACAGCCTTGTATTACAAAGATCTTGAACCAAATAATGTTCCCTCTGATGCAACAACATGGAACCTACAGTTCTCAAAAGATGATATCTACGAGACAATCGTGAGAGCAAAAAACTCCCGGGCACCTGGCCCTGACGGGCTGTCGAACAGTATGATTAAACAATTTCCGGACTTGTGGGCTGATTTTTGCTGCGAATTATTTGCGAGAATTAATACTCAAAAGCAAGTACCAGCCTCGTGGAAGACTGGAATAATCGTACCAATATTTAAGAAAGGCAATAGATTATTACCAAAGAACTACAGACCAGTGGCCTTACTCGACGTTTTGGGCAAGATTTTCTCTTCATTGTTACACAAGAAACTGACTGCTTGGGCAAAAACAGCAAACAGAGTGGACTCACGACAGGCAGGATTTGTAAAATCAGTTGGCTGCTCACTGAACCTGCTTGTACTAAACCTGTTGAAAATGGAGGCCCTTAGAACAAACACGAAAGTGTATTTGGCTTTTGTTGACTTCTCCACGGCCTTTGATATGGTCGACAGAGAAATCTTGTGGCAAAAGCTAGAAATGTGGGCCTGTCCTCCAGGCTTACTCGCTGCCATAAAAGAACTCCACAAGGATACCTCAATTTCCATTAGACTTGACCGACTTGGGACCCTGTCAACCCAAATTATGACGCACAAAGGGGTTAAGCAGGGATGTCCCTTAGCAGCAGCTATCTTCAGTCTCTTTATCTCCGATATCAGAGCTACAATCCAATCTGTGAGATCATTCTCACCAAAACTAAATTCTTCGAAGATAGAGTGGTTACTATACGCCGATGACTTGGTAATATTAGATCTAACCCCAATAGGGCTCCAACGAAAATTGGAAGCAGTTCACAACTATGTATGTCAGAACAAGCTAAAGATCAATACTACAAAAACTGAAATATTGATCTTTGAGAATCTAAAAACAAGCTGGCAACAAAAGGGCTCAAGACAGACATGGCATCTAAATCACGAGACACTGCAACTGTCCAAAAGCGTGAAATACCTGGGCATGATCTTGAATTCCAGCATCTGCGACGAACCATGGGTAACAGATTCCAAGCGAAAGTGTGGCCAGTTGGCCTGCCAAGGCCTTGTGATACATAAAAAATATGGACGCTTCTCACTGCAACCACTTCGGAATTTCTATATACAGAAAGTGTCTCCAATTCTGGCATACGGAGCCGAAAACGCATTTGGCTGTCCGTCAACTCACTGGGCCGTGTTAGAACACATGTTCTGGACCAAAGCACTAAGTCTTCCACCGGGAATTGCTACAGTCTGCTTACGTTATGAATTAGCCTTAACATCATTGCACGCCAAGATATGTTGGAACCAACTCTCATTGTTTCGGAAAACGAGAGTAGAAGAAGGAATCCTCCAATTTCAAATTTTCCATCATGCCTCGCTTGAAGGGCCAGGTATTCTGTCGCAATGGGTAAGACGTTGCGAAGAGTTGTTAGCAATGTACAACATCACCCTGGAAACCTTACTCACAAACCCCACAGCAGCCAAAAAGAAAGTATGGCGCGGGGATTGGATAAATACATGCAGCGAACGTAACAACGTCAAAGCGATGAAAGATTGCCCCGCTGAAGCAAGAGGATACGACATCCTCCAAAAATATCTAACTCGATTTCCTAATCCAAAAGCAAGAAGATCATTTATGCTCTTTAGATTAAATGCAATGAAAACTAAAGACAGAATTGGTCATTGGGCGTGTAATACTCATATGATCCCAACCTGTCGGTTGTGCAAAAACGAGCTAGAATCTCTCAAACATCTAGTCTTGTTCTGCGCTGCCTTGAAAGACGTAAGATCAATTCACCTGGGACGATGGAATGATAATAACTTATCAGCATGCGCGGACGAGTGGTGGCAGACCATGTGGAACGGGCAAGACATGAAATTAATTATACCTTTGACCTCCTTCCTGGCAGTGATAGAAGAGAGACTAAAAGACAATAATGAGTGATTAAAGGTCGGCACCATTCCCACTGTACACCAGGCAATAAAGAAAAGCGGAGTAACGCTTGAACACGAGACTATAAAGAAGAGGTCATTTGGGAGAGACTTGAAATACCCAATGTAATTTTTAAAATTTTCATATGTGTTGCAAAACATTTTAAAGGTTTGAATTTAAACCAATAAAATAATTAAAAAAAAAAAAAAAAATTTAGAGAAAAGCTAGCAGCTTCCAAGAGGCTTGCATACCTACCTAAGCACGCCTATAATAAGCAGATTGCCGAGAGAAAGCAAATGGTAAATAGACTGGGGCGACAACTGAAAAAACATAAAACCATTTATAACTTAACTTTGTTTAAAAAAGCTAAAATTAATTTTAAGAATTGGTTATACCATTACAAACAACTAATCATTCAGCAAGAAGGCGAAACAATGCTGCAGCTTGCCACTAGTAAAAATACAGCAGGCGTGTGGAAATTAATTAATGAACTAAATACCCCGGAGGGTTCAAGAACTATAAATTCAGTTCCTGCGCATGCATGGGAGACTCATTTCAAACGTTTATATGCAGCAAAAGGTGGGGAGCAAATTGAGCCACTACTACACACAGAATCTCTATGGGATTTTAAATTTGACCACCGAGAAATAGTTGACTTGATAAAAAATTCAAGTTCGTCAAGAGTGGCAGGCCCGGATGGCCTGACCATCGAGATCCTAAAGAAAGATCCGGACAGATGGGCTGCGTTCATGTTAAAATTATTTACAACCGTGGTAAGGGAGAAGAAAATACCACAATCCTGGACCTGTTCCATAATTGTCCCCATCTTTAAGAAGGGTGATAGGTCAAACTCCTGCAATTATAGGCCTATCACCCTTCTAGATGTGGTGGGCAAGATGTTCGCGGCAATCATTTTGAGACATCTTAATGAATGGAGTGCCAAATTCAACCATCAGGATCAGTGGCAGTCTGGTTTCCGTAAAGGGATAGGCACCAATTTAAATATTTTCATCATAAATATACTTAAGTGCCTAGTCCACCAGAAGAAGACAAATTGAAGAAATGGGGCTGTCCTCGAGCCCTGAGAAAACCAATGGAAGCACTACATAGGGGCACCACTTTAAAAATCTGACTGGACAGAAAGGGTTTATTGTCTGATGAAATTCCCTCGAAAAACAGCTTAAAACAGGGTTGTCGCCTGGCACCAGCGGTCTTCTGTCTTTTTATATCTGATATGGCAGAAGCTTTTATAAAAACTAGACCTTTTCCACTGAAAATAGCCGGCCACTCTGTGGGACGCTTACTATTCGCAGATGATCTGCTGCTCCTTGACCAGACGGAAATAGGGCTGCAGAGACAACTAATGGATTTGTCTCGTTACATCGATAAAAATGCCCTAAAGATAAACGCAAAAAAATCCAAAATACTGATTCTGGGAGACAGTGGCAGGGCGAGAAAGCGGAAGAAATGGACCTGGACACTAAATGGAGAACAGATAACAGTAGTCGATTCTATGGTGTATCTGGGGTTGTCTCTAAATAACAGCTTGAATGACACCCCAGGAATAGCAAATTTGAGAAGTAAAGCTAAAAATTTGGCATTGCAAGCTTTACTCATCAAAAAACGATATTGTCAATTTTCCATGGTACCTATTTTGGATTTCAATAAAATGAAAGTGGCGCCAATACTAACCTATGCTGCTGAAGCCAATTTATTTATGGATCCCAAAACTTGGAATCAATTGAAAAGTCTCTTCTGGAAGAGGGTTGTGGCATTGCCCAACTCATTACCTATTGAACGGGTTCGAAGGGAATTGGGCCTGGCTTCTTTATACTCATGTATGGAATGGAAATCCTTATCTTTAATGAGGAATTGCCTGCAACCACCAGCAGTGAGCGGCTTCTTGATGATCAAGGAGGCTATGGAGGGGCAGCAGATAGCAATTTTAAATTCCTGGCATGAGGTCTGCTCTTCCATATAGTCAAACATTGCTCTTACTGAAAAGACTCTCACAGAAAATCCAAAGAGGGTGAAGAATAAATTGTTGGATTTGGATTGGATCCGGACGGAGCAAAAAGTGAAATCCTACAAATCGTTTGTTGACGATCCCGAGGAACACTATAAAAGAGGACATGTAATGCCCTACCTAGTCAGATTTCCCTAAAAAATGGAGCAGCAAAACTTTGTGAGATTCCGTTTAAATCTTTACCCGACACGGGAGGTTACAGCAAGGAGAACAAAGGCCCATGAAGGAAAAATTTTAAATTGTCGGTTTTGCAATAGAAGTAAGGAGACTTTGCAGCATCTAGTACTACTATGTGAGCCCCTAAACTCTATAAGAAATAATATCCTGGGGAGATTTATAGAGGAATCATCAACAAAATCGCAGGAGGATTGGTAGGCTTCCATAAGATGGGGCGGACGGCTTTCTTTGTCTTTAGCCGTACTACAGCTGGTTAGAAGAATCTTCACTCTTATGGAGGACACTACAAGCCTGGCTGTGGATTGAAACCAGCCCTAGACTAATTTACTTTTCTCCTTCTGCTTCTCCTTCTTCGTCTTTTCTTTTTTCTTTTTTCTTTTTTCTTTTTTCTTTTTTCTTCCTCTTTCCTTTTCTTGTCTTGTAGAATGGGCCTTTGTGGACGATGATGATTTTTATCTGTTTTATATTCTTATGTTTTGTACATGTTTGCATCTAAGGTTTAATTAAAACCAAGTGATGTGTAAATAAAAATAAAAAAGAAGTGTACAAGACAGTGCAAGGTTTTCGGGTAACAACCTATCTGGATTCAGCGTAGGTTACTACCACCCTTCATTCAGGGTTGTTGAGGTGGATGGGAAGAGGGTTTTGCAGGGCAGATGGATCCCCAGTTCAGCATGCAGGTCTGTAGGATTGATTGATCAATGCCCTTTGAAAACCCACACTTGCTGCTGTCGTCAAATATGGCGCCGCCACAAGTGGTGTAGACTTTGTCTCTATCAGCAATGAAGCAGCAGATACAGCAGCAAAAGTAGCCACGTATCTGCCGGTGCCAGAACTTCCCAAACAACCAGCATTCATAAAAATGCAGTTGCAATTGCAGGTTCAATATACTGCACTCCCCGTCACCCGTCACTGAAATAATTGAGATACAAGGTCATCCGCCACAAAGCAAAAAGTTGCTATGGCAGAAACAGGGGTGTGCGCTGTCCCCAAATGATTTAGTGTGAATACAAACAGGTAAAGGGAAGATGGTGATGACCCAACATTTGGCCTTCGCGGCGTTCGATCAACTGCACCATATCCACTGCACTGTGTCCAAACAGCATATTGCTGCGAATATAGAAGAAGATTGGTATGTGCCCAATTTTCAGGAATTGTTGTCTATGTTCACATCCAATTGTGGGGTCTGGCAGACATATAGTACTGGGCAGACATTAAAAACATTAAGAGGAACTTTACCTCATCCAATTGGCCCTTTTTAAGATCTTCACATAGACTTTGTAGATATGAGGGAAAGATGTAACACCTTCCGTTACCTCATAGGTGTGGTCTGTCTGTTCTCCCGTTGGATCGAGGCTGGTTCATGTGAACATCCTGATGCCAAGTCGCCCACCAAGTTTTTGGTGAGAGAAGGGTTCCCCCGATGGGGAGTGCGTGACACACTTAAAATGTTACAATGGCACTCACCTCTTCAATGAGTTGTTTAAGGAAATTGCAGGTCTTTTTTTAATTAAACACAAGATGTGTTCCATTTATCACCACAAGCCAACAGCATCGTGGAAAGGATGAATGGGTTATTAAAGACCAAACTGTCCAAACCGAGTGCAACACTGAAAAGGAACTGGGTACCTTGTCGCCCTCTGGCCCTGTTTAGTATGAAAACCCAGCCCTGTAAGGATCATCACCTCTCCCTGCACGAAATAGTGATGGGGAAACATACCCTTATCTCCTGTACATAGTGCTTCTGATGCTCACAGGGCTGCATCAGTTTTATGGGATGAGTTTCATATGTATTTAACTCATTTAACAAAGTGTATTAAATGCCTTTCTCAATAGATTGCTCCATGTCGAACGGAGGAAGATGAAAAAAGTGCTGCACTGGAAATTGCAGGCTTGCCACAATCACAATTGTTCCCCGGAGATAAAATGTATGTTAAGAACTTTGTCCGCAGGTGGAGTGAACCTCGGTAGAATGGCCCTTATACTGTGTGTATGCCACTCTGCTTTCGGTCAAGGTGAAAGAGTTACAGTACTGAGTACATTTATCTGATGTTAGAAAGGCACCACAATCATCGTCTCCCTTGACTAGCATTTTACCTGAAAGTTTCTGTATTTGTGGTTTTATTTAATGTAAAAATATTATCTGTGGCACTTCTTTTTTTCAAAGTTATTTGTATTTTATTTTTTTGACAAGTGTTTGGACAGCTGTTTCCAGTGATTTTTTGAAGTGATGTCATTAAATATGTATTCTTCAGTTCTTGCATTTTTTAGTGGTACCAATGTTACAGGTTTTAAGGTTTTTTGTACAAAATGTTTTTTCCTCTTATGTGTGGATTTTACAATGGATTTCTTTTATACTTATCAAGCAAAGTTATATGGTTAGGGCATATAAAAGGGGGCTGGTGCTGTAACAGGGGGACAGGTGAAAATACAAAGGGCCTCATTACGACCCAGGTGGTAAGTTACCGCCTGGGTCGTACCTTTACCACCATGGCGTAAACTATGTTTACGCCATGGTGGTTGGCGGACTTACCGCCCCATTCCGAGGTTGGTGGGGCGGTAAGTCCCCAATCCCCATTTACCCTTCCCCATTCCCATTTTTGCCCCATAGGGCATAATGGGAGTGGGGAAGGCGTTAATTACGCCACTGTTAATTACGGTGGCGTAATTAACAACAAGGTCCCTTAGCGCCATGGATTTTAACACCTGCTAAAAGCAGGTGTTAAATCCTCCATGGCGCTAAGGGACCTCGGAATCAGGCGGTAAGGGTCGGCGCTGTTTACGCCGCCGTAAACCCCTTACCGCCTGGGTCCTAATGAGGCCCAAAATGTTTTCATGCTACAACACCAAGCGACGATTATATGACTACCGAGGTAGATTTTAAATGGATGAAAATACATGACACAACAATATGGAATTTGACGTTGCTGGTTAGACAGGGTTTAGGTGAGGAAAATTAATATAACCAATATAAATGTGTATTTGATACAATGGTCCTCATTACAAGTCTGGCGGTCCAGTAATAAGGGTGCCGGTAGTCCTTTCCAGACTGCCAGACTATGAGAATGCCTGCCAGGGCCGGTGCTCCTGGCAGCACCGGCCCCTGCAGGCATGGTATTCACGAAAGAACTGGCACCATTAGCAACAGTGACATTGCTTTCATGTCCCCATTCCCGTGGAGTCCTATAGGACTCCACGGGAATGGGGACTTACAGTTCCTGCTGCCTGAGATCCCATGCCACCAGGATTTCCCAGTGACACTGGGATATCAGGCGGGTTTTCGGGCAGCCCCGTAATGAGGCCCAATGTCTAATGTGCATCACCCAGAAAGCAGTAATATGTGGTACAGTCATATGACTCAGTAGGGAAACAGAGGTATAACAGGAGTTGATATGTCTGCTCCCACACCCGCCATGTGTCTGGAGAACCTAAAATGTTAGTACCCCAAGAAATATTGCACTTGAAAGCCCAGTGTTTGGTACACTTAGCGCTGTGTCTGCTCCGGAATCTGTTCCAAGGACATAAGGTACACTTGTACTAATGGACAAGGATGAAGAGAAATGTGCCAAAGACAACAGTGCACCCCAATTTAAGCACCACCATCAACTGCAACCTGACAATGTTCATTCCAGATCTTGCAAAAGGAACTGCAGCATTGATGGACTTGTACTGGGTATGTGGTTAACAACCATACCTGCATCTCCTTCCTTCATTGTGACGCACGTGTGAATTAAGAACATTGCACTCAGCTATCCTAGTGGTGCCTGAAGCCCACCTGACAATAGCAACCAAGTGTGGAATGTCACAATCTATCTCAACCTCCAACCAACCCCCCAAAATGAAGAAGAAGAAGCGGTTAGTGAATCAGCGAAAGAAAAGGTCAAAGTACCTGTCGGAAGATTCATCCAAAGCAATTCAGGATAAATACTGGCTGTACACCAAGACAGAGGTCTTCTTTGCATCGCTTCTGGTTCCAGGGATCCAGGCTGCAGCAAACGCCAAGTGGTTGCAGATTGTCCAGTGGGAAGTGATCCAGTTGGAAAATGACACTGAGCAAGGTTTAAATGCTATCAATAGCGACTTGAGGGTGATCCGCTTGACGACGCTTCAAAACCGATATGTCCAGGATCTCCTGGCGGCTATTGATTGATTGACATTTTATTTCTATCGCGCTCGTACACAAGTGTTCACAGCGGAACAAGGCAAGGGAGGAGAACTGGGGAGAACAAACCAGAAATCTTAACAGGCCCAGTGACATTGAGAACGCGCAAGTGCATGGGAGAGGGGGAGGGGAAAAGTGCATGGAAGAGGGGAGAAGTGGAAAGTGCGAAGCAGAGGAGAAACAGATAAATAACAATAAATAAATAATAAAGGCAACAAACAGTGGTAGTGTAGCCAGCAATTTGAAAGTGCTAGGTTTAAGGCAGCAGACAAGGTAGGTCTGATAAGTGCAGAAGAAAAAAGGGGGGGCTATATGGGCAGAGATAAAGACCCCAGTGCAAGGGGTGGCCCGGGCCTGGAGGCAGTCCGGGAGGGTGGCGGGGTGAGCAGTTACCTGGGCCCGGAGGACAGAGGGTGGCCAGGTGCACAATGCCAAGAGAGAACAGATCAGCAGGGGAGAGGGGGAGCAAAGGCAGAAGAAAAGAAGAAGTTATTGAGGTTCTTCCGGATCCGGAGATGGTTCTCTCAAGTTTTAGAGTGGCAGGGAGGCTGTTCCAGAGGGAGGCTCCAGCCGAAGACAGAGATTTACTCCCAGCTTTTTTCTTTGAAAAACAACTGACCCTGAGGGAGTTGGAGGTAGAGGAGTGAAGAGCTCGCAAGGGCAGGTATTTGCGGAGGGATAGCTGAAGGTATTTTGGACCCAGGCCCCAGAAAGTCTTGTGGACAATGCAGAGGGTTTTGAATGTAACCCTTGCATCCACTGGGAGGCAATGGAGAGATTTCAGAGCTGGAGAGATACAATCCCAGTGATTGAGGCCAAGGACAAGTCTTGCAGTCCTGTTCTGGATTAGTTGCAGAGGGTGGAGAGTAGAGGCAGGTAGATTTAGAAAGAGGCTGTTAAAATGATCCAACCTAGAGAGAACCAGAGGTTGGGATACCATGAGCTTCTGGGGGAAGGAGATGAAAGGCAGAGTACCTCTGAGGAGGTGCAGTAGGAAATCTTACTTTTCAGAGACCTCAGAGATGTGGGTGGAGAAGGAAAGGGTGGAGTCAAAGATGACCCCGAGGTTCTTAGCCTCGCAGGTGGGGGTAGGAGGAGGGCCAAGGGAGGCTGGACAGAGAGTGAGGGGAAAGGATGGTGAAGGTGTGCCGATGAGGAGGATCTCCATCTTGCTGGCATTCAGACAAAGATCATTGGCGGCACACCAATCTTGAATGGCAGTTAGGCAATCAGAGATGAGAGAGGAAGAGGCGGTGGCAGAAGGCAGCCTGAAAAGGAGTTGAGTGTCATCAGCACAGCACTGGAAATTTGAGCAGAAAGTGGCAATGCAGTGGGGGAGAGTTGCCAGGTATTGGTTGAAAAGCCAGGGTGAGAGGTTAGACCCCTGGGGAACACCACAGGTAGAAAGGAAGATAGATGAAAGGAAGGACCCAAGTTGGACCTGGGAGGGTCGATCTGAGAGGAACGAGGCTATGGAAGGTGGCATGTGCAAAAAGATTGGATTATCTTGTTGCACATTTATATACCTGAAAATGATCCTGAGAACAGGTCCCTGATGCACATCATACGGGCCCTGTACAAGTTAAAGACTGATATGGAGAGTGAAACAGGTGTGCAGGTGTCAAGATTCGCAAACATCGTCTCCGTTCAATAAGGAAAGCCTGCTGCGGGTCGCAACCTCTCCTTCTAAATGGGAAGACACATCTCCGGTATGCCTATCAGGGTAAAGTCATCAGAAAGGTATACACTGGTAACCAGGCCCGCGCTCTGCTCCTATGGTGCTCGCCGTTCTTGTCTAGGTATAGGTTACCATGGAGACAAGGAACGCTTCCTTGTATCACCCCAGCACCCAGAAACATTCCAACAGATGACACTCATGCTGCTTCAGAGACACACGTTTCACGTAATATAAACCTGCCCCCTGCTGTAAGCAGGTGCTTCTGATTGCAGTTGCTAGACCTTGGACTTTGCTTTGTTTTTGCCTACTAAGATATTCCATGTCCGGGTTAATTCCTGCTGTTTCCCTGTTACCTACTTCTGACATTGTTTTCCGCCTCCTACCCATTCCTGTGGCTCTGTCATGGCCTGTGCCCTTAGCTCCCTGTTCTGGTTTGTTTTCCCTCCCAGCTCCTGTTACTGGCTCCGCCCTATTGTTGATTGATTCCCCGGCACCGATGCAGACTGTTTTGGAATTCTTCTGCCTCACGGATTGCCTAGCTTCTTGCTGGCAAAACGCTGACCCAGACTGCTTCGTGGGATTGAATCGCCTTATCCTCTGCTCAATACATTGTCTGCACATTGCCGAACATGGAGTGAATGACGGACTTCTACTGTTTCAGTAAGACCTGTGCATTGCCCTTACATTGTTTTTTTGGAAAGTCAACATACCGTTTTTTGTCAACTATCACAAAGGATTTATCCATCTCATTTACAACTAGATCATCTCCGTGTTCACCAGCATCAGGACTAGAGACGCTTGCTGTAGGTGCTTAGGTGTCCTTGTGCCGTCGGGGTAGATTCGGGGTAGATTCCTGGAACTTGCCGTGCCTTCTTCTCCTTCCGGACTCTTTTTCTGTTTTTTGTTTTCTTCCTCCTGTTAATACTGACTTATTGTGGTTAGCTGTCATAGAAACGGATATTTTGCTCTTGGGGACCTTCCATCTTCGCCCTGGACTTACCTCCTCCATCCTTGCATATTGTTAAGGTGGGTCTCTTGGTATGTGGCTAAGGGGTGTTCTGTGAGCATATTGATTCAAGCTCTGAATGATTCTTTGTTTTCCTACAGCTGGTGAGTCGTGGGCGTGTCTCCTCTTCCAACTGCTAGATCTCTCTGTCTATCTTATCTGAACAGCAGAGAGCTACAACAGTGGTAAGAACTCTTCGGCTACTGTGTGGACCCTTGGAACCTCATATTCTCCTACCTGGTGAATCCCTCTCTGACGCTGAGTCATAACATAATCAGAAGCCTATTAATGGAGAAATCCGAGGCCCTCTATAATCTGGTTCGTCTTGTTTCAGAGTTGCATGCCGACATCAAGCCACACATCATCATATTGACAACTTGCAAGCAGCCTCCCTCCCAATCGGTGCAGAGGCCTCGGCCCCTCGTTTGCAAGGACCAGGCTGACCTTGAAGTTATCTGCTGAGGTCATGTTGATGACCACGTGCACATCCCGTGGTTAGGAGTAAAGATAAGGTGTTGTTTGTTAAGCTTAACCTTCACTGCATGAAAATAATGGTTTACAAATTTGGTAATCTGCATGCAAACCTATGCAAACTATAAGTTCACAAAGGTTTGCAAGTGTTTGAAACCTGTTTGTAAACCTTTGGTTTACATTGTGTTTACACACAATTAAACTGTGTAGTTATACAAGTCCATTTGGACTTAATGTTCCAGAGATTTGTAAACCTGAAGTTTGCCATGGTTAACAAATCATCAATACTTTGTAAACCTAATGTACATGTTTCATGCACAATTGAACATTTCATTTATGAAGAAAACTTATTTGTAAACATTTGCAAACCTAGTGTGCACCTCAAATATGTCAATATTAGTAAACATTTTGATTTACAGAATTTTCAATGTTTGTACACCTTTGAATATAGTATTCAGTTCAGTCTTTTGAGGGCACTTTTACTTTATTAAATAGTAATGTTGTATTCCCCTTACAACACAATGTTTTAAAGGTTGTGATTTAGGAGTTTACTAACGAATCCTCGTAAATACAGAACTGGAATCCACTGCAATAGCTGTTATCACCTCTCTGCAGTGACTTAGAAAAGGCACATACGATTTCAAGAAAACAGCTTGATCGTGCATCAATGGCAGCACACCTAAAAAAAGGTTATACAAATATTTAAAGCCACTCAACCATGTAATTGCATGCCAACATTATACTGCAGACATCACATAAGATATAGATTCATCAAAATATGCAAAACAATAGCAGGTTTCGAAATTGCCAGATGCTATGAAATATTTAGCTCCTGGTTATAGCCAAGGAGAGCCTGGTTACCTCGAAACCAAGAGCTACCAGGAGCTATTTCTGACACCCCAGGCAAGTGGTGCTATACAAACATGGTTATGTAATATTAACTGGGCAGGTTTGGGTATGTGCATAAAAGAGAATCATGGATACACTTCGGAGACATTTAAAGAATATTGGATAATATATAAATGCACAAAAAGTCAAGAGTTTGTGTCTTATGCAAAGGTTACATTTGCTGTGCTCTATGTACTAACTCCTGGTTCCCCAGCATAACTCATGCCTAATTGGTCATGCCTGACACACAGGAGCTGAATTTGCTCCTGGTCAAGAAATCCTAATTTCGACCCCTGCAATTGTAACCACCAATTTTCTCTAGGACGCTAGACTCTTGCTACACCACACCTACATATCTTATGAATTATTGGCTAATCCTCCAGTTATGGCTCTTTACTTGTCTTTTTTAATCTAAATTCACCAGTCGCTCAATGTCATAAATGTCCTCAGTGTGCCAGAGTACCAAAAATAACTTTCACAGGGCAAACAAATGTTTACAGTCATGTAAACCAATAGGTTAGTGGGTTTAAAATTTAATTAAACAGTTGAATACTGACCATTAGACAGATAGTGGCCACTGGCAAATGTAATAAAAAACACTAATGAAGCCAGATGAGGTCCTACAGTACATAGAAGAGAACTATAGGTGAAGCTAATATGTGCTATATTGGAAACCAACAATATAAGCATTTTGATAAACAAGGTCCCATATTTAGACAAGTCCAGCATATGCCTCTCCTAGCCTGCTAAAGTACTGGTGTGCACCTCAACCCTGAGTGGCAGACTGATTGGAGCGAGCGCCTCCAAAATGCCTCTGATTCAAAGAAAGGAAGAAGATGGCCATTAGAATAGTTTGAGACTGATTAGAGACAGATATTTACTTGTGATCCAACGGAGTGGAGGGAGGACAGAGAATCCCAAGCGGGAGGTGCGAGAGAATTTGCCCAAGGAGGGCACAAACAAGACTGAGCTTTAAATGCTGGTCTAAAAATGTTCACAATTTGGGACAGTCGTGCCAAGCCTAAATTCCTATGCATTGTCAGACATTGAGCAGCCTTGTATTACAATAGCCGTTTATTACTGCTTTGCATGTGTGTGAAGTCTAAAAACGTCTAACCCTTCAAACAAATTCCCCTTAGCCCCTTCATTTCAAGAAGTTAAACATTCTTCAATGAAAGATGTGTATATTGTACTTTTAATCAACTACCAATAAACTCATACCCAAATTCGAACAGCCATCCCAAAATAAAGAGGATTTATTACCAATTCTGGTTAGCAAATTAAAATCCATCACCAACAAAAGTCTGTGTGGTGCTGCTGTTGCCTCTGACCTAATCAGGTTTCCAGAAACCCAACTCATGCTTGTAAAACTCAGCAGGCAAAAACCCTGGCGGGCAACTATATTTCATCTATTTCCAAGTACCCATACTTACACTAGCAGTTGGCTAGCTATCTGGGCGGGAAGATGGAATGGCATAGAAGTAACTCTTGGAACACAGAAAAGGTTAAGGGCAATCTGGCTTGTAACTCAAGTCATCTGACTATCTTCTACCTATTATTACCAGCAATGAGGTTATGAGACTGTGAGTGGGTACATGTTCCAACTAATACAAAATAAAGATTTGATGGACAGGAGCACCTAGGAACAGCTCCAAGTTAGCTGGCATCACCTAGTATGCAGGAACTGTATCTGGAGTACTAGTAGCTAGTACAGGGCATGCCACTAATGTAATATTAATTTGATATCCAAACTATTGTCCATTATATATGCCTCATTGTAATGTTAATGTGATTGGAATTGTGTTTGATAATGTTTTTCTTTTTATTATGGCGTGATTAATTTTTGGAAAGTTTATTTTAAGCTATACACAATGTTTTATTATTAATATGCTGCATTATACTTTTAAATGTCTTATATGTGTCATAATGCTCCTTTATACATATTTCCAAAATGGGTTATTTTCACATAGGTGTATTTGTAGGGCAAATGTAGCTCCTGGTATTGCTTGGTGTCAAGCTAACTGTACTTTTTGAGTCGATAAGCATGAAATAAATGGCTCCCAGCAATTTCACTTCCTGCATTCCATTTGAGGAGTCACAAAAGAGAACGAAACGGTCAGTCTTGCCCATGGCGCCAACATTTTTCATATGGTTCAAAGCTTTGCACTTTCCACAATGTAAACACTTATTCTGCTGCTAACACTGGACTATCTGTTGCACATTCCCTCCCCCACTTTTAGTTACATTACATGTGACCCGTGCGCATATACAAATCTTCAGCTGCCATGCTAAACTCTGTGCAAGGCTCAGGCCACACATTTTGCACTTGTCCTCACACTGTTTTGTTCCTGCTGCCACGCCAAACTTCAGCTTCATTGGCACAGCCTGACACAAATACCAAGCAAACAACATTATTAGCAATCACCATTATTACCATTGCTGTTTATGTTGAACTAGGCCCTTTCCCCTCTTTATAGGAAAGTCAAATCTGGGTGTTTTTGCATTGCTGTTTGTGTTGAAATTAGGCTGTTTCCCCTCTTTCTAGGAAAGTTGAATCTGGATGTTTTTGCAGTGTGCTGCCCCCCTGTCCTTCATTCACACTGCACCTCCTTTCCCCTGTGGTGTGTTGCCTCCTGTGTGCCTCCTTCTGTGTGAACCCTCCCCCTCTGGTGCTTCCTGTGGTGCATGGCTGTGGGCTGTGCTTCCTGTCCTCCCTTACTCTCTCTTCTTTCCTCCTTGCACACTCTACCGTGCTCTCAATCTCTCCCATCTTCTGAAACTGCAGCTCTACCTCCTATCCTATCAATCTCACTAAGTCTGGAAGGAAAAGGTTGAAGAGGAATAGCCTGTTCTCCAACCCAGGCCACCTTATTCCCGATACCCACATCAGGTCTTCCTCCAGACGGACTCTAACCGACTTTCTCTTTGCTGTTCCTCTCCAGACCTATGGAAACCTCATATGGTCTCTTGTTCTCTCTCCCTTCTCCTGCTCTCAAATTAATAGTGGCACCCAGTGGGAGGTCCTCCTGGCCCTCTTTCAATCCTCCAAGACCATCATCAATGTCTATCTAAATGGTACTGTCATTGTCCAGGGCTCCCAGCCTAACCTCCTTCTTGATAGGCATCTCCCACGTCTCATCAACTTCTTCCCTTCTATTGCCTCTCCTAACACCTCTCTGGCCCCTGTGCCACCTTTGTTTACTGCCTCTACCCACTCGCAGGCCCTTCTGCCGCCTCTGCTGAGTGTACCCCACTCTCGCACCCCATCCCGGAAGTCTTTCATGTGTGGCAACCTGCTCTACGTAGCTACTCTCAACTCTTGCTCTGCTGGTTAATATTCCTCTGACACCTGCCACCTCCTAGAAGACCTTGGCCTGGAAGTTCTCTCTTTCACTGATACATGGTTCACGACCAGCTCTGTAATGAGTTTTGACACTCTCCTCACTGAGGGCTACAAGATCCTCTCCAAGCTCAGAACCAACGGCACGGAGGTGGAGTGGCCCTGATCTTTCTGGAATGGGTCCCTCCTTCTGTCATTCTCCATTGAATGCCTAGTCTGCAGGCTCTCTATCTCTCCTGGCCTCTCGCTGACTGTGGCCACCATCTCCAGGTCACCTGGCCAGGTCATCCTCTTCCTCTCAGAATAGGCTGATCTCTCTTCATCCCTACTTGCCTCGACCTTTCAACTTCTCCTCCTCGGAGACCTCAAAATCCACTTGGAGGCATCTAATCCCTCCTCTAGGCCTTTCCGCAGCCTATGCGACTGTCTCTCCCTTTCCATTCTACCCTCTTGCCCAACAAACTATGCTGGACACATCTTGGATGTTCTCATCTCCTCAGACATCCCCCTCTCTAACCCTCTCACTACTTCTTTCTCTTGGATGATCACGTTCTGCTCTCCTCTCTCCTGAAAGTTCTTGCCCCTCAAGCAAAGCTTACCCCAGCACTGCCACCTTCCTTCTCGTTCATTCAGCCCATCAAGCAAGTGTCAGTGGACGCCTTTGCCTCTACTTTCTCTGCTCCACCTACTCCTGTAGCTGACTTGCACTCTGAGACCGCACTCTCTAACCTGCATCTTTCAATCACTGACAGTCTGGACATCCTTGCCCCCGTCATGAGGATTCATCGGAAGCCTACCTCCAAGTGCAACTCTTGGTACGACTCCAACCTCTCCGCCCTGAAACACAAGTGCAGGGTGGCTGAGAAGAAGTAGGGGTATTTGGGTGCATCCTCTGACAAACAGACCAGCTGCCTGCTCCAAAGGCAATACAGACTCTATGTCCTTTCCAAGAAGAAGGTCCATATCCAAGCCTGCATCTCTGATGCCTCTAACAACACAGTTGCATCATTAAAATCTACAAGGAGCTGGCCAGTCAACTGCAGTCTCAACCTCTCCTGTTCCCTCCCATGCCTTCTGTATGGCTCTGGCCTCTCATTTCACCTCTAAAGCTCAGGAATCCTGTCCTCGCTTTCCTCCGTCTCTCTCAGGCCCCCGTTGGGCAGCTGCCTCTCCTCTTCCTTTTTCCTCCTTCGCTCTGACAACACCTGGCGATCGCCCATTTCTATCACTTCTTTCCTGGGCAAACTCCTGGAAAAGCTGTCCATCTCCCAGTTTACCCTCCAAACTGAATCTGTTGGCTGCCTCCATGGCCATCAGTATGGTGTCAGAGCAGCCAGAGGCACGGAAACTGCTCTCCAGAACACACTTTTAGCCGTTTACTTTGGCACCATTCATAAACCTGACGATGTCTCCAGACAAGTCCGATCTATGAAAGTGTCATCCAAACAGGTGTGCTCCTGCTCCTCCTGAGCCATCAAGGACCACATTGCCACCCTCGCTCCAGCCTTGGCCAATTTCTGTAATCACTCTTTTGCCACTGGATCTTCCCCTCTCTCCTGAAGCACTCCCTTGTGCACTAGCTACTAAAAAAGCCTTCTGCCGATTCTACCGTTCTGGCAAACTATCACTCATTTCTATCACTCCTTTCCTGGGAAATCTCCTGGAAAGGTTGTCCATCTCCCAGCTTACCCTCCACACTGAATCTGTTGGCTGCCTCCATGACCATCAGTGTGGCATCAGAGCAGCCAGAGGCACGGAAACTGCTCTTCTGAACACACCTTTAGCCGTTTACTTTGGCACCATTCAAAAACCCACCATGGGCCCGGGATATTTATTTGGGGCCCACGTGTTTAACTGTCATTCCCCTTTTTTTGGCATGGCAAAATGCAGGTGTGCACTCTTGCTGGTGTGGGGCCCACTTATGTAAGGCGAGCGCAGGCGGCCACGGCACATGCCTTGTCTTCTTCTTTTGGTTTGAGAGCTCCGACATGGATCATTTCCTTCCTCACGGTTGGAGGGGGGCCCGTGTGTCATGAGGGAGAGCCCGGGCAGCCTCCCACTTCCATTCCATTTCACTGCCGGGCGGCCCAGGGTGACATTTCTGCAGCCGGCCCTGCACTTTGCATTTTTAAATGCTCCAACAAGGAGCATGTTCATTTTGTTTCTCTGCAGGGCCCCGGAGACACCAGAGGGTCTCAGCTGTGAGCTGCAGGTTACCTCTTAACTCCTCCGGTGGGAGACCTTTTTCATTTTGCTGCTGCAGGCTCTCCATTTCTTTTCCCTAGGGGGGGAAGCCCAACTCTTCTTCTTGCGGCAGATGCTGCGGGGGGCACCTTTCATCCGCCATGCCCATTCACCATTGTTGTGCGGCTGACACTGCCCTCCTCCATATCGCCATCTCTCCTTACCTCGTTGGGGTGGGACAAAAGCACCACACAGACCCCTTGCAGGGCCCAGCACACAGGCGCAGGACAGCCACTGCCGTCGGGCGGGCTCCTCCTTCTTTTCCTTGCTGAAAACATGCCACCATCAGTACGGGGCACAGGGGCCCTCACTCCTCATTGCCAATGTTATGTCCTATTCTCTGGGCTCCGGAGCAGGACACAGAATTCACGAGAACACCCGGATGACAGGTCATGCTGCAATCATGCAGCGGAGCGGACCATAGGGGGCACCCTATTGTATTCAGATAATCGGATTGCTGACAGCGCTGGGGGCACCCAGCCAACATCGTGGGAGAGGGGTCACCCTGTCAGCCCATGGTCACACGGGCACCCTCAGGGCCTGGGGGCACCCAGGCCAACATGTGACTCAGCCAGAGTTACCCTGCAGAGGCTCCGGCACCTTCCAGCAGAGTTGCCCAGCAGAAGCTCTGCTACTGCAGTCCAGCGTGATGGACATCCGTGCCCAGCAGGGGCACCGTCTTGTGGTATGGCCTAACATGGAAGGCCATCTGGCTGCTACGTAGTGCCATGCTCTGCAAGAACGACACAGCAGGCAGGAGTACTTTAGTTCCTAAACTGATGAGCCGGAAGCTGTTCATCATTTTTATTAGTTTAGTCACAAGGTCACTGCCACGAGACATGATCAGGAGCCTTGGGAGATACCATGCTCCCAGGAGGGGTGACACAGCACAGCCAACTGAATGGTCCATTTCCCATGCCCCAGTGACGAGGACACTTACTATGCACCCATGTGCATCCCTGGAAAATGGGAATGGTTTAAAGTACTAATTACATGTTCTGACCTTCATAGTTATGGGTTGCTTTTTTTAGATCTCTACCGGGGAGGCGCTGGTCAAGGGCTTTGGTAAAATGATAGTAAGATTGTTGTGGGATACATTGACCCACTCAGCAGAATTACCATCCATAACCAAGCTGCACTTCAGCACTTAACAGCAAAATGGCTGCGCTGGCTCCTTTGAGCACCACTGTCTTGCAGAAAAACTGTGTTTTGAAGCTACAAAAGGATGGCTGCACTGTTTTGCCAAGCACCATTGGGCAAGTTGGAACAGGGAGCACCCTGAGAAAGGCTGCCAGGGTGTGTTCTTGTGTGTACTAAAGAAGTGGAGTGAAAATGCAGCGCTGCTTTGCTGCTAGCCCAAAGTTTCCCATTGAAAAAAGGAAATTTTTACATCTAAAATGATGCCGCTCTAATGCTCTTTTCATCTGTTCTACATTGCTCTGCTTTTAACAGTGAGGCCCTGCCATGCCCATCCATATTCAGATGGTGCTCCAGCAGAAGAGAGCATTACCCCTGAATAACAGGCTGTGGCAGACCAGATCCAGGAAATCAATAGAAGCTTTACTTTCAGCCACACCGAAAAACACTTGACTTTTGAGCTTCAAAATGTCAAAAATAACTGCTTCAAAAGAAACCCTAGCTCAAAGGGCATATGTCAATTTCAGTGGACCTGTGTCCTAAACAGATTGCTGTATAAGTGAAACTGACTAGGGCTGCAAAACAATGTTGGGAAGTCAGAAGGAAGAGAAAACCTTTTGAAATTGTCAGCCCAGCAGACTTCACCATGTGTTAAAATGTGCTTTTGCAAATAAGGAAACATGCCTGTTTTAAAAGTGTAATGTTGAAAGAAGGCCCTGTCTTGGCCTGGCAATCTAAAGGGGACTTTGCTGGGAAACATTTATAGGACATTTTATTTCAACAGGCTTGCTGCTGATCCAGAACAAAATAAAATAAAATAAACAAATAAAGGCATTTGCTATACTGGAAAATTAGCCAAACAGGGTTCTACTATGGCTCGAGGAACAGTTGGGGAATGGGGGCTTCCCCCATTGACACAATGGATTTCTGGGACACCTACAT
The DNA here is from genome assembly GCF_040938575.1 of Ambystoma mexicanum. NCBI lineage: Eukaryota > Metazoa > Chordata > Amphibia > Caudata > Ambystomatidae > Ambystoma > Ambystoma mexicanum. The sequence continues at coordinate 874,526,427 of NC_090931.1, forward strand.
GTTAACTATTGCCTTGAAAACTTTGAATGGACCAAGAAAAAGAAATATCACACGCTTGTCAGACTTCTGTCTCGGCTTCAGCTTGAGACAATAAATCTGGGACACCTACGTGCGACCTTTGGAAGTGACAAACACCAGTCACTCAAACTGGGGAAACTCCAGCGCAGCTCTGGGCTAAACTGACATTTGGTGGTAGTGTGAAGAAAAATATGGTCCCAGTGAAGGACAAAGGCCAGCCCCATTTGGCTCAAAAGACTATTTAATGAACAAACTTTTAAGACTGTTAATTCTATAACTGGACAGTGAAGAAAGGTAAAAGTTGTACAGTTTAAATATGATTTTTGTGGCTTTAAAACAAGATATTGTGGCTATCCATAGCATTTGTGGGACACAAATACCAGGAGAATGTGAATCATGGGGACAGTATATATGCTGGAACGTTAAATATGAATGGACATATGCCCTATGATAATATGTACACACACCTAGACTTGTGGGATTTTGAATGAAGCGGTCCTCACTAAAATGATGAAATATTATTAGACGGATGAAACAAAGTCCTACAAACAAGAGAATTGGACTGCCATGCTCTGTGTGAAATATGTAATCTGCCTATGTAGTTTGCTAGAGTGCCACAACTGTATAAATCTGTGATTTATGTTAAGACTGATTTTAGAAAAAGTAACTGTGGGATGATCCTCTACATTGTAAAGCCCACATCATAAATCTGATGTCATGCCCCTGAAACCCAACCGGCTGACAGCTAGGCGGTAACAATCACCCCTGACCAATCCAGTTGTTAGAGGCATGCCCAGCCTAAACCTGCCCCACCGTATAATCCTATGATGTCACCATGTCTTATAAATAAGAGAGGCTGAGAGAGGCAGAGACTCACACTCTCCTGAATTTCCAGCGCCTGCGTATCCAGACATTCCAGATCCATCTATGCAAGATTCCAGACCCTACTGCCATGCCAAAGCATTGCTGACCCTATCCCAGCAAAGCCTTTGATCCAGAACCCCCACTAAAAATCTGATTCACAAAGGGGAAAAGCTGTGGTACCCTTTGGGAAGTAGCCTGTGACCAGACTGGCTTTTTGCCCACTACCTGCATGCCTGCTGTATCCTTGCCATCCAGTGACCAGACTTGCCCAGCTGTTTGCTGTCAGGAGAGCCGCCTCACCCTGACCAGAACCTTTTGAGTCCAGAACCCAGTTGGCTGTCCCGAATCCCAAATTCAAGCATGGATTGTGAGTATTTCCCCATCCCATAGCCACACATAGTCTTGACCCTTTGTCTTGGTCCTATTTTCTAAGTAATCCTATCAATACCCTGGTAACTTGTTTAAGACTGTTAGAATTATCTGTGCACCCTGTCCTTGATCTCCCAGCGTTAGCACCACTTTTCTATTCATTTCTGTCTTGCATAGATCGTAAGTCCTTAGTCATATTTTGAATAATCAAATTAATTCCCACATAATGTTGAACACGGGGTGAAAAGGTTGACGTAGCAAATCAACCTTGGACGTACCGTGTCTTTCTTTAACAATATAGTCTTGATAATCTAGTTTAAGTAAAACTTGCCTTTCTTTCCAAACCGATTTTGTCTTTGTAACTGCACTATTTTACCAAAAACCGAATTTCTTTCACCTAGAAAATCTCATCCAATTATTCAGCTATAGTCACACTTTCACTTCTATATTATCCTTGTGATGTGCATCTATTCCCCAGCCTAAAAACTGCATTCCGATTTTGTGTATTTCACCCCTTTTTTTAAAAAAAAAGTTTTGACATTTAAAACTGAAAAAGGTGAAAATGCAACTTTTACACGTGTGATTTTGACTGCACTGGGGTTCTCATTTTCAAATTGCTTTTGAACTGTATGCCTTTTGTGATACATTGCTTTATAGTTGCTAGTGATATTACATCCCTGACACTGTGATAAAACATATGTACCTCATTATTTAACCACACATATAATTATTTATTTGTCAATTTTAGAGTGTCATTTCATGCTATTGCAAAGGGTTTAAAATCTATTTTGTGAGGGTAAGGTCGGATTTTAATTCTGTTTGCTGCCTCATATCCCTGACTCCCTGCTGCTTCTTTCGATCTACTCAGAATTCGATTAATTGGGGTTTGAGGGAACATTGCAAGGGGAAACCTTAACTCGGGTGCTATCTATCCTAATTGAAAAAGAGCTCCTATTCATTTGTGCTTTGGATATATTCTTGTAGAACATTAGCCAAGTGAATTTCAGCGGTTTTCATTGTAATTATCACCCCCTTGGTGATTGCTGCCCAATATTAAAATGATGTGATTTTCTTTGAATTAAAAATAAAAAAATATTGTCTTACCATCCACCGGCCTGGTTCATGGTCCATTGTGACCCGGGGAATTTGTAAAAGGGGGTGCGAGACGGATTGGGTATCGTTTCAATTCGAATTCGTAGAAAATACAGAAAAAGCATTCTCATTGCGCGCTACATCTAAGGCTAAGGCGAAGGTCCTGGTCCGGTGTTTAACGCCCGATTGGAATCCTTCACATTGTGTTCTAGCAAGGAGGGCTTCATGTTGGGCAGACATTACTGGATGTTCTCTGTCTCTTTGTTCCTTTTGAGATGACCATTAAGAAAGACGCTGCATTTCTTCTATTGGGGGGCTGCAGCTGACAGAGGCATGGGAGGAAGCGTGAGAGTATCCCACTGCTCTGACCTGCCATAGCTCACTGCTTTGGGGACATTTGCATTTCAAAGACCCCAGTTGGCTTCTTAATCAGTGTCTTCTCCCAAGTAAACTCATGGGTTTTTGTAAGAGCGGCAATCCTCATGGTTTGGTGTCTTCAGAAGAAACGAGACCTTTATGTTAGAATTTGGAACATACCACGGGCTGCATTTGTTAAAGACAGCATTTAAGCAAAAAAACTCAAAATTCAAAGTACACACCTGAACAAGCACCAAAACCTTTTTTAAAATACAATCTTTACATGTGAAGTTACTAAATTCTTCCCAAACCTTTAGAAAACAGTAGGTACATTCTTGTTGGTGATTGATCCTGCTGCAGGCAGACCTGCTGGGCAGCCTGAAATCAAATATTATGATTCACTTCATGTGCAGAGGTTCAACTCTGTCCCCCCTCTTACCCACTGCCCCGCACCTGTTGGGAATGATTCCAAACTCATGTACCCAAAATGCTTTCACCTCTGGCCCATCCCCCACTTTGCCCCAGGACGAAACGTCAAGAGCGAGTAAATAGGTGAAGCACGCGGACAGTGACCTGCTGTGGCCCTTATCCCAGGGGGACGTTTATCACAGCATCTGACACCAGTGGTATTTTTAACATTCATTTGACGCAGGCCCATACTGCAATTGCCCTGCCGCAGAATCAATATATCATGTGGTGTTGTACTTCTCCCACAACCACAGTGTTCACAAATGTTTCCAAATTATCAGTACCCCATTTGGACAGATGTGCACCGTTTCTGTGAAACTTCAGGGACCCTTTAATGAAGCCATGATGGATACTCTTGGAATTCCCATTTCCAAGACTCATGTTTGGAGTCTTGCCATTGCACTTCCAGAAGGAGGCACTGAGGGCCTTTTCCTTCCTCGGCATCTGCCAATCCCATTGTGGAATCATTTGGGACCAAGCAATGGCAGTTATTTCGGAACTGACTTGATACTCGGGTAAGTTTGTCCAGAAGCAATTCTCTCTAGGCCATTTTACCAAGAGGCAACAGGCCGTGCGGCCAACGTGAACCATGCTCAGAGGCAGGGAAGGAACAAATAGCATAGACTCACCTCAGCTGAGGGACTCACAGTACCGTAATACTGAACCATCTACATGCATTATCTCATGACAATGGCCCGTCTCCGATCCTGATGGAGTAGGAAGAGCAACGTGGACATCTATCCGAGCGTCATGGGAGCCATGGGTAAAAATGCTGTAGTATTGAAAGAAGCAGGAACCCTCCTGATGAACAAACAATGCCCTCTCCCCACATTACCTAGCCAGATAGCCAAGTACCTTGGGAGGAGCTGCACTGGATAGCACTGCACATGATCGATTATAGACGTAGACATCTGTATACATGGCACCCCTTCTGATGAGAACACCCACTAACACCCACTAACTGAATTCCCCATTTCTTCTCATTTTCTGATGATGGCGCCAACTCGCTTATGGTGAACACTCCGTAGAGTTTCCTAGAAAATGCTGTAATAAGAAATATGACCTGACATTTTAAACTGCAGTAACCTTTTAGACCCCAAATAGCCATGAGCCTATCTACATCAATAGGCCACCTTCCCTCATAATGTCCCCCCTTTGCCGTTCCCATTCTCTGAAGGTTTTTTTTAACAAAAAGGAAATGGCAGCCATGCCTGCAGCACTGGAAATTGTGTGCCCATCATTTTGCAATTGTTCCAGGGAGCCTGTCAATGACGCCAAGCTATATACAGCCATAAATCTGCTTTTGCAAAAAAACTATTCATGGGCATAAACTGTGCCCTCGTGGGCTTTTCTTAGTATTTGGGGAGAGAGAACCTGCAATCAAGTCGAGCCAAGACAACCAAGTCTCTACAAGTCCTCAGGGAAGGGGTCATCTAAGACATCTTCTAAAACCATCATATCCTGTTTCAAATCTTCAGGAAGTCACAATCTATGCTTCTCTTCCAGTCCTGACACTACACTTGCACTGCATCTAGAAAAAGAGGGCCCATGGGGGTCATGTATAGGGCAACATTAAAATGTCCCACCACTGCCTGTAGCTGATGAAGAGTGACCTTTTTAGCTGACAAACACAACCTAATAGACTATAGGGTCCTTACAGGTTTGCCAGTATCCTGCTGGTACTTCCGGTGGGACACCAGCAAGCTGACCTACTGTTACTGCTGCCTGATATCCCGGTATCACTGTGATATTATTACAGGTGCCGGCAACAGCGTTCATTCCCCATTCCATGGAGTCAGGACTCCATGGGGAAAATTGTTGGTATTACCGCCACTGGTATTTTAATCCTACTGCCCTCTGAACATTACCACTTTGTTGAAGGCTCCGAAATGTACCTGTTTCTGCCTGTTAACTCACCATTGTTTGTGTTCTGCCACTATTTACATTTTACCTCCCAGATTATTCCCTACTAAAAACTCTCTAGTACTCTGCATACTCATCCTCAAACACTGGTCAAATCACACACACACCTCTGCACTAGAGAAAAAACAAAAAAACACCACAAAATACAAACGCCCAACAGGAAACTAAACCAATCACACACAAATCACCCCATGCACACTCACGCACCAAACTCCACATAACATATACCAACTGAAAACAAACCAGCGCACAGTGACCGTTTCTTCCAAACTCAAGCCCCCAACAGCGCATGAAAGCTCTCTTGCCCTTTTTCCTCTCCATCGCACTAACTAAGCCCTCCCAACCCCCTTTCCTTTTCAGATCTGCCAGAGTGCCTGGAGACCATGAAAATGGCAGCGGTGCACAATATAAATCCCAATAACATAAATGCCTTGTTATTTTAACGAAACTAGAAATGAAGACCAATGATTTCTGTCTACCGTTCTAGGTCTTGTTTGCATTCAAGGCCTTGCCCCTGCAGAACTTGCTGGTTAGGTAGATGCACTGAGCTACATATTTGTAAAGCTTTTAAAATTGTTGTTTTGGAATCTGGATTTGGATACATTTTTGTAGCCAAAGCGACCCACACAAAACATAATCTTGAAAAATGTAAATGTAAAAGCAAAGTACTCTGAGAGGATTTTATTGGATGCAGGATACGCTGCAGGATACGCTGACCTGAGCAAGTATTGATAAGATTTCAAATAAAACAATGTCAATGGTATGCAATAAAATGCAAAGGTGATTTTGGACTGTTTTGCATGAATAGTATCTTATGCTTTGTTGTGTTGTTTTATGTTTAGACAATATGACCCGAGGAGGGGGGGGCATTACTGGCCGGGTAATGCCCCCGGGGCCATAGTTAGAAGCCCGAGCGAAGTGAGCTACAAATATGTAGCTCAGTGCATCCACCTAACTAGCAAGTTCTGCAGAGGCAATGCCTTGAATGCAAACAAGACTGTACCTAGTCCCTCCTCACTTTCCATGGTGGCCACTCTGGGATGCCGCGGCGAGAAGCAGAGGCTTCAGAGCCTTGTCCGCACGGTAAGGCCCGGGCGAAGGCCAATGAGCTTGCTTGTAACAAGCTCATTGATTGACCCTCGATGATTACTAATATGTTGTATGGTCTTGCATAGAGTAGCTTCTGCCATTCTCATGGCTGCTTGGCACTTTGTGATCTGCAAGAGAATGGAGGTTAGGAAGAGCAGGGCCTGGTTGATGTTGCTGTTGTCTTGATATATGTGGATGAGAGGAACTAGCCTGTGTGTGCAAGGTAATTTTCAATATGCTTTTGGCATTTTGCCAGAAAAGAATCAGCCTAGGTGCACCCAGGGTTGTGTTTGCAAGTTATGTGAGATAGTGCTAAAGGATGTCTGGTGTTTCAGTTTTACACTGGTGTGGAGTGGTTGGAATGTAAGTATCTTTAGTGCCATGTGTGGTTTGTGTCATTACATGTCTTTGGTATCAGGTGTGGAATGTGTGGTGACCTGGTTAGGTTGATGAATTCAGGACATTTGCTTTGTATCTCCCTTGTGTAGCATACCACATTTCAGTGTTATAGCAGTGTGCTGAGTCGTGGTGCTGTGTAGGGTGGGTGACTGGAAGGTTAGTTGTACTAAGTATTGGCTTAGGGAAAGGTGATACAACTGGGTGTCTTCCAGTTATCTGATCAAATGATGGGACTACCGGATCACTATTTCTTGGAGGTTAATCTGGTATTTTATCAACATTGTAGTGGTTTAGCCCATTCAGGTTAGATATCTAGGTGGTTGATCTGAAATTAGTTTTTAGCTCCCTGTGATCTGTTCATGTCTGACTGGGTGTATATTAGCCTGCTCATGAGTATTAATATTTCTAAGAGATTTTTGGGCTTGGGTGGGTGTTGCTCTGACTTTCTCAGGGTAGAATCATTTATTTTGAAGGTATTCCTGACTTTCTAGGGTATAGCGCAAAGCCAGATCTTGAGTGTTTTCTGGCCAGAGAGGTGATCCTGTAGCATGTGAATCTGCAGAGACCTCTGGTCCATGGTGGTGATGGTTATGAGTGATGAGCCTCCTTGCTGCTTTCTGATATAGCAGCACACTTTCAGCAGTGAGCAAAGCTGGATCTTAGTGTTCTTGTCTGGTTGATCCCTTTTGTCTATTTGTGGGTTAAAGGGAAAAAGGGGGTTGGAGGGGTTTTGGGTAAGGGTGGTAGTGTAGGGGGAGGGGAAGCTTGGGGGGTAACCCCCATAAATAAAATAAATAATCTAAGTAAAAATTCGAAGTTATTTCCACGAAGTAAATTACCACAAAGTAATTTATTTCATAAAAATGACATGGAACCTGGCAGAAGGGAGGATATTTCTCATCAATTGTATATTGTTATAGATCATCCCATATTCTGCTCTACTCCTATTTCACTTTTAACAGGAGTGAGGAATCAACTTCCGGGGCACCAGTGGTCCAGGGATGAATATCGGTTTCTAAACCATCAATCAGCACCACATCTCTAGTACACCAGAAGAGATCCGAACAGATTGGAAACACAAGTCAGTTATAAACCTCCCTGTCCAATTTTGGTAACATGGCCGGAATGGCAGGCTTATTTCCGCAAGGTCGTGGATCATTGGTTAGTTACAACACAGCGACAATACAATTATTACCCAATGATAAAAGGGACTGTCCAGTAAAGGTTGTATGAAAATATCTTCTTTATTATTATTCAACAGACAGTTATTGCACACTACAAAGTACAACCCACTATGAAAAAGGAATGCAGAGGACAGACAGTTTTCAAGAAGGAAAAGGGATGCACTCTGGATACTGACAGGAGGGTAGTCGGTAAAGTAATTAATCGCAATAGTTCAAGGATACTTGGTTTCAGCACAAGGGGAGCAATGGGTCATAGAATGTTACTAGGGGCCTTTGGAGAAGGACCAGGGAAACAGATCCATAATGTACCTTGTGTTGTAGAAGTTCTTGGTGCTCGAAAGTGTTGTTTCACAGCGCTTTGCATCTTCTGTGAGTTCAAGATGGGAGACAGCAGCGGATATCAGGTGGCAGGCAGTTCTGCGAGCGAGGCTGGACAGATGACTGCAGGCTGGCCTACACAGTGGCTTAGGGTCAGGAATCGTTGTCTCTGTGCTGGTTGGCGGGTCTGAAGCACTGGTCGAGGTGTCTCGATGATGTGAGCGACAGCAGCGTGACAACAGTCGGTTGCAGCTTGAGGGGCTCGACTGCCTCGAAAATGTCCTTTAAGATGGACGCTGGTTGATACTTGTCAGCGCACTCCTCCTAGCTTCTTCACTGGGCTCATGTCGTCTTTTAAGGCGGATGGCCGAAGCTGAGGAGAGTGTTACAGGCAATGGCCTTGTCCTTGGTTTGGTTCAGAGACTCTCTGGCACTTCCCACCTAGAAGGCTTGCTTGCTGAGCCTAGCAAGGCACACTGTGTGCTGGCTGGGTACCGTTCTGCAGCTGCTGGAAGGGTCCTCTGGGTTCAATATCTCCCTCTGTTCCCTGGTAGATGTTTATGGGAGGGATCTTGCTCCCCTCTTTGGATATTCTGGCCTTCCTTCACTGGCGGAAGCTGTAAGGCAGACTGCACCTTCAGCCAAGTGAATTCTTTTGGTAACTCCTTGCAAAGTCTTCAGATGATCTGCTCAAAAGAGGGGCTTGACCCTCTTTTAAAGCCAAATGGGCCCCAGTGCTTGGTGTAGGCTAAGCCTACATTAATGAACCAATCCTGGGTCCCCACCAACAATGTCCTGTATGCGTGAGATCATAACCAGAGTGCTTGGCAACAGAAAAGGTAAAGGGGAGAAGGCATGTAATACAAAGTACAACCCATTTTCTTGTCTGTTGTGGATCAAGAGGTCTCTCTTTTTAATTGAGCTTTCTCTGGTTCCGGAATAAAATGGCAGGTCTCCTTTGAAGTTGTGGTGAGAACAAATTTCTGTCACCATCAAATCACATACTCCTACCCTCTGAATGGAGTTTCCCTGCAGGGGTTGCCTACTGTAAACAGCTGTCCCAGACATGACATTTCTTTGCCCTTGAAACTAAGAGGCAAGAGCTGGCTTCAGGTTGACACAGATGCATATCAAAGGGGTTGGAGTTTGTTGTCTTTTGTTAGCCCTGCGACCAGGCCTCTCGCAGGCCTGCTTAAATTAACTCTCAACAGTATGAGTATCTGAAATAAGCAGGATAAACAAAGGACAGGGCGGATCCATGGAACCTTTGTTTTTTAATTAGGCTGGCCATCACTGGATGAAGGTTTTGCCCTCCCCCTTTTGAGATGCCTTGATGTACGCCTGGGTGTCACATTCCAACTAAATGTGACAGGGAGGACTGCGCCTGTAGGCTGCGTCCACACAGAGTACACAGGTCTATGTGTATGTCATGCGATGAGCAAAGGAAAATGTTTGCAGATTAGCCCTACACATTTTCCAGAGGTTGACCTACCCTCATTCAATTTCATACAACATTTCAAAAAAAGCCCAGGTGAGCGCACACCCAGCGTGCAGATAGTCGAATTCCTCACAATAAGAGTAACAATTGTAAACAGAAAATTACGTTTTTGATGGAAAATATCAAGGTTTATGTTAACAAATATTTGCCAGTCTAACAGAAATAGATTTTTTGCAGGAAAAAAATGAACTAACCATAGGAATGTTTAAAATCAGCAAAATTAATTTCAACGAAGAAAATTAGATGAAATAACATATTCGGGCACAAAAGAAATAAAAAACGCATGCATTGGAGGATTGCACAGGAAAGCCGACGATTGGCAGCTGTCTGAATCCTGCAACAGTTTGGCTGCAGCAACAGTTTCGCTTTAATGTCTCTCTTTGGTAAAGCAGTGCTCCATCAACCCTTTCCTTCCCCCCTGACCCACTTCCTTCATCTCACCGAAGACTGAGCTCATCTGCTATTGTACCAGATTGTTATTATATATACACAACTCAAAATGCTCCACATTAATAGCTAGCACACATAGAAACAGGATAGGCGTATTAAAATCTCACTTAAGATAAATCTAATATTGCAGGCATCGTGTTACTTTTAAATCTGTTACACATTCTCATGCAGGGCTATAAAAGAAGAGAATGAGAAACAGACTTCCTTTGTCGCTGCTCCACGTGAGCCATGCGTCCCAGCATCTGCAGAGCTTACCCTAAGCGTTTCCGCCCTTATGTTTCTAGACTTCTTTTCCCCATTAAAAAAGCTCACATTTCTGCTAGCCTCGCTCTGGATAGATGAAATCTCACGTGATTTGCATTTGCAGCAGATCATATTAGCTTCTCTTACTACCTCGGCGCCCATCCTAATACTTTCAAGAATGCGAATCTGGGATGGCATCTTGTTTCTTTTTTCAGTGAGTGTTTTTTCAAACACAAAGGATTTTTTTGTGTTGACGATGTCAATGAAGCAGCTCAGTGACTGTCTCTCTCTCTCTCTCTCTCTCTCTCTCTCTCACTGTTTTCCAACATGCTGACTCTAAGTAAATTGCTCCTTCCGGTCTTCTTCATATCCCTTGACGGAAAGTCTATAAAAGTCCAGTGCCACTAGCCCCACTTCAGGGTCTTCTCCAGTACCTGACAGATCTGATTTTATTTGTCCCTTTTCTTTTTCATAACTGCCCGCACTTCTTTAACTACCTCTTTATTTTTAACGTGAGTAGCTACAGATGTAAATATATGATATTTTATTTTTTATTCATTTATTTTAAATATAATCCGAGTGACCAAAGTTCCTTTGCATAATGTTGGTTTGAGTAAACATTAGAACAACAGAGGCTTAATTAAGAGTCCTTGTGTAGATAAAGACCGAGTTTAATCTCCTAGGCAACCCCATCAACTATGTACAATTCCAGAATTTGCTGATTGGCTTGAAGTTTGGCAGATTCACAACCCTCACCCAGTGAAAAGTCTCTTGGCTTTACCGCTGACTCTGTGCACTCATTCAAACACACATCACCAAGAAGACCCAGACAGCATGGTATCAGCTTTTATCACTGCACTGAGTTTTACAACAGTTGCCCAAAGCCTCGGTACCTTCCATCTGGACAGTGGCAATACCCTACACGCAAAAGCCCACAATGCCAACTTGACCAGCCCAAAAGCTGTCCTGACAAGACAAATCGAATGCAGAGAGGCAGTTGACATGAATCCACATTGTCCCTCATAGCTAGTCTGCGGTTGACACTGGCATGCTGCAAATCAGATTTGGCTTTTATTTATTAATGGTGTGTTTGAAATCTAGGTGTCACTGCATTTACTGTTGAGTCCCAAATGTTGGTGTTTATCCATTTATCCAGGTACCCCAAATGCATGTGTTTTATCACTGACTGATGTGTTTCAAATCTAAATATCACTGCATTTACTGTTGAGTCCCAAATTTAGGCGTTTCTGCATTTGTCCAGGTACCCCAAATTTAAGCGTTTTATCGCTGACTGCTGTGTTTCAGATCTAGGTGTTACTGCATTTACTCTTGGGTCCCAGATTTAGACGCTCGCCCTTGAGAAGGACTGAGGAGTGAGTCAGACCGGAGTGCAGAGCTGAGAGGAAGAGAACCGTTTGATTGGGATGGAGAATTGGACTGCTGGCATAGAGCCTTGGAGGAAAATGGGGAGGGAGCAGCATCAGGAACCCGGAACTGATGGACTCCGGGGCACATGGAGTGCATCACCCCCTGGAGGAGTCGGCGGGGATGGTGGTTGCTGTACAACTGGGTGTGCTAAGGGGGGAGGGATATGAGCAGCACCTGGTCTGCATGCTGTCATTGGAAAGGTACCGCCACTGAATAGCCCATTGAAGATACACCCTTCTGCACTCAACATAGGAATGGTAAGCGTAGCACTCCAGAATATTCAACTGGCGAGGGGGCATGGGCCACAGTCAAGCAAAACAGTGAGGGTAGGATAGGATACCGCCACTACCAACCCTACTATAAAAACTCACTCTTCTAGATATACCTCTCAAACTCTGAACTAAACACAATCATACCTCTACAGCACAACAAGCCACACACACTTCAGTACACCACAACAATGAAACAAACCACACATAGCCCCACACAACAGCACATAATGGCTACCAACCCAAAATCACACCTATGCCTAGCGAAAAGTGTAAACCGAACTGAAGCTGTCAACAGCACATTAAAGCTCCATTGCTTTATTGTCCCGCTCTGTCCTACTATACTTACACCCCCTTAACCTCTTTCTTTACAGATCTGCCAGAGCACCAAGGGACCATGCGGATTAAGAACCTTTAACATAACATAACTAGCAAAAAGGACCCATTCTCCCAGTGGGTTCTGTAGACAGGCATGGCAGCACTCTCATCAATTGTTGAAAAAGAATGATCCTGTGGGTCACATTTTCAATTTGCTTTCGCTTGATGCGCTTTGCACTCTGAAGTAAACTGCACTGAGAATGGGCACGTCCAGCTGGCTGACATACCCCAGAGCAGACGTTGGGGTGTGGGGTGGCGAGAGTTGGTGTGCTGCTGCATACTGGCACCTTCTGTGATCCCTCCCCAGTTGTCACCTCACCCTGGGGTGGTGCAGTTCATTGCAGTGCATTGCGGTGCAAATATCTCAGAAACCATGCATTTTAGGGCCTTGAAATGTGGGTTTCAAGATCCCACAGGCACCTTGAGTTTTGTTCCTCCTGTTGAGGCTTGTCCTTTTATGACCACATTGATGTTTTGCTTATTTCAGGCAACCTTCTCATGTGTGAAGGTACTGATATCCAGGGAAAGGGGTAGAGTGTCCAAATGTTATGTAGCCAGTAATGCCCGCAGGGTTCTAACAGGTAACTATGCAGAATTTGGTGCCGATTGGTAAAATGGTATGGAATTGTATAACGAACAACGCTTTGCCAAGCCACAAAGCCAAAAACAAATTTAGAGTTTTGCTGAAATCTGGGGAAAGAGGAGGGTGTCCAACATGTGCCCAGTAATGTCGGGTCCTAACTGGTAACGTTGCAAACGTTGGTGCAGATTGGTGAAACAGTGTGGAATTGTATAAGGAATAATGCTTCGCCAAGCCACAAACCCACACACAAATTTTGACTTTTGCTGAAATCCAGGGAACGGGGTGGGGTGTCCAAATGTCATTTTGCCAAAGTTTGGTTCAGATTGGTGAAACAGTGTGTAATTGTATGAGGAACAACGCTTCGTCAAGCCACAAACCCAACCGCATTTTGACTTGTGTTGAAAGACGGAGCGGAAGATGACACCCAAGAGAGAACGGAGTAAGAAGGTCAGACACTAGCGAGTCTGCACCGAGGGCATCAGAGTCAGCCACGCAGTCTGACCGACATGAAGAAGTATCTCACGGTCAGAGGGGGGTATCTTCACCGCCCTATGTACACAGGCTCAGGACATTGCCAAGCAGACGGTGATTCAGGAATATTACCCCTGCAATAGACAGGAGACCAATGAGAGAAGAGAGAGAGAACTATACATCCCAATTTCCGCTACTCGAGAAAGGGGGAGTAAGACTACAATATATTCCATGGCCACACATGGATTGAGAAAATTTGAAAAACAAGCTTTCAATGCTGACATCGGGAGCCGGAAAGTGGATACACGAGTTAGAAAAAATGACAGGAGGGAACACGTTAGCCATAGGGGACATTAAGGGTCTCCTAATCGCCATACTTGGTGAGAGAGCAGATGATGTGTGGGCACGAGCAGGCTACACTGGTTTAACCACAATTAATACCTCGCATGACAGAGCTCCATTTAACAGTAGAGCCGCAGTATGGGAAGCACTACGAGTGCTATACCCAGACACTTCTGATATGGGAGCTATAATGACACGAAAAATGAAGGAGTGTGAGGATCGGTTAATTTATATACAGAATTTTCAAGACGCATGGGTACTTGAGACTCATGAATCTTGGACGAAATCTATACCTGTCATGATCTCTGCTTCCAAAAGGTCAGGGTTTTCCCAACTCCCTTGGAAGCAGATCCATAACCCAGGTTCCGAGTGCCAACCAGTCCCAATTGGGACCTTTTGGACCCAGTCCTGGCGCCAGTGGCACCAGGCTCATAAATATGCCCAGTCCCAGCGCTGGAAGCGCCGGGCTCATAATGCTTGGGTGGACTTACCTTCAGCAGACCATGCTGCTTACTTGCCTGCCAGTTGAGCCTCTGATCCTCTTCTGTTTGGAACTACTTTTCCTGTTGGGTGGGGCTGGAGCCACTCCCTAGATTCAGAACACTGGAACTCTTCTGGAAGGCAGGAACTCTTTTCTTACCAGGAACTCTTTTCTTACTTAGGAGTGGCTGTGGAAGGAGACACCTAAGCACTACAGGAGGCTATTTAAACCACACCCGGTGGATGAATCTTGCTTTGCGTTATTCTGCAACCTCTGCAGCAGAACGCTCATCGTGTCTTCTGCATCCGGTCCTGGGCCTAAGGAAAAAGGCTTACCATCCTGAATCCAGTCTTCAGCAACACCTAGAAAGACAAGAAAGAGCAGGTTAGCATTCCGGCATCTGAAAGGCAAAGGCTTACCATCCTGAATCCAGTCTTCAGCAACACCTATAAAGACAAGAAAGAACAGGTTAGCATTCCGGCATCTGAAAGGCAAAGGCTTACCTACTCTTCGTGCGCTCCGGGGGTCTTCACACTGCATTCCGGCATCTGAAAGACAAAAGTTTACCAACTCTTTGCACGCTCCGGAGGCCTTCGGCGCTGCATCCCGCATCTGAAAGACAAAACAAGGTGCGTTTAAAGACATTGGGGAACTTTAATACTCACGTGCCATTACTCCTTTCCACATCTAATCCAGTGGGTATTCCGGCACCCTGCAGCCGCTCCGAACTCGTACATGCAAAATAAAAAGACAGTTAGAGCGCATAGTGAAGCAGGCAACAAGCGCTTACTTACGTGCTTCCAGGCGCTTCTATTCATCACACGGGCTCCATCTTCAACTCACTTCAGCCCGTCATCCGCCATCGCCGGAACCCTGCAAAACAAGAGACATCATTACTAAAGACTTTAAAGACATTTGAATGACTCGAAACTTACCGTTCGTGCAGTAAACGACGGACAGCAGTCCTCTGAAGTCAAGAGGCCTGCGGTACCTATCCAGTGAAGAAACTGATTACAGCACCCTGCCCCGAGGCAGATGGAGAGCTCGGCATTCACTTACCTAAGGTGAGAGCGTTAACCTTTGGGGGTCTACAGGAGAGGAGAAGAGGAAAGAGATAGGGACACCCCAATAACCCCAGTTCATTAACCCCATATTTTCTATCTGCAGACATCTTACTCTACACGTCAGGCATACAGTGCACAGAGGTCCAGCCCAAAGAGCCAACCGGGTGCTACACATCACCTTTGAAGATACGGTAGTCGCCCAGTCAAGGCCGGCGCCTCTGCGAGAATCAGGTGAGCGTTACAGAACGCAAAGCCTACCGCAAAACTCTCGCCCAGGCGCTATGGAAACCTAGGATACTGACCCCCTAGCCCGGTTACTTGGGGAACTAAGGGCAGAAGTGCATGCAGCTCGTCAGGAAACGAATGCTCTAAGAAGGGAACTAATTA
This sequence comes from Ambystoma mexicanum, assembly GCF_040938575.1. Lineage (NCBI taxonomy): Eukaryota > Metazoa > Chordata > Amphibia > Caudata > Ambystomatidae > Ambystoma > Ambystoma mexicanum. The sequence continues at coordinate 874,542,102 of NC_090931.1, forward strand.
TTTCCAAGGAGATAACAGACAATCTTGCTAGACAAGTGCTACAGTCACAAGCCGGACAGACCCCGTTACCCGCATCAGGGGCAAATCTTCCTTCAACATCCTCTATGAATCCAGTGCAGATCAACCTACCTGGGAATGTACCTCTGGCTCCGCCCGAACGATTTTCTGGTGACCCAAAGAGGTTTGCAGTATTTATCAATCAGTGCCGGTTGCACTTCTTATGCTGGCCAGCAGCCTTTCCAACTGATCAAGCAAAAGTAGCTTTTGTACTTTCGTACCTTAGTGGCAATGCAGCAGACTGGTCGATCCCTCTAGTTAATCAAGATGATCCGGTTCTCCATGATTTTCAAGCCTTTCAGCTTAGTATGGAAAAACTGTTCGCAAGACATTCACAGGGGCAGGCCTTGGACAATGAGCTTCTTTCGTTGCGACAGGGTAATCAAGACCTTTTGGCTTATATTGCGTCTTTCAATAGACTAATAGTGGAAACTCAATGGCCTGAGGACAAAAGGATTACGCTGTTTTATAGAGGTCTACGTGGAGAGCTCAAAGACGTTTTAGCCCAAGTAGTGAATCCCCCACAAGACTGTTCGGATTATATAGACTTGGTCGTTCAAATAGATCACAGGCTGCAGAACAGGAAGGCCGATCGTTCCAAGTTTGATGCTCGAGTATTTTCCAAACCGCCAACTCCTTCCAAAGGAGTAGACTCCGGGGAACCCATGCAAATAGGGGGTCTGAAAGGTCCTCTAACACAAAGGGAGCGGGAAAGGAGGAAACAGTTGCAATTATGCCTATATTGCGGAAACTCAGGGCACTTTCTTCGAGACTGTCCGGTGAAACCTGCCAAGAAGGCAGTAGGAGCTGCAGTTACCAAAGTTACAAACTCTGAGCAGGGAAACGACCTCGCCCGACAAGAATAGAGGTCCTCTTGCCGAGCGTGAAAACCAGTTCCGTGACCTCGCATTTCGTGATACCTATGGTCCTCATTAGCCCTGATAATCCGGATCGATTACATGCAATTGAAGCTTACGTTGACAGCGGTGCCATTGGCAATTATGTGGATCATGAAATGGTTTTGAGGATGAATCCAACTCTTTGTCCCAAGGCTGTAAAGGACGTCATTACTACAGTGGATGGTACGGAGATAGCCTCCGGGCCAGTAACGCATACCACTCAAGAGGTGACGCTAGTAAGTCAAGATGGACACCATGAGAAGATCGTGTTCGATGTGATCAAGGCCCCTCAGTTTCAGATTATTCTAGGAATACCTTGGTTAGAGAAACACAATCCTCTGATCGATTGGCGAGCAAGAACGGTCCAGTTTCCAGAATGTGTCTCTACTTGTCACCCTCCACCTGGTGTTGCACTGGCCGCAATTTCTTCAGAGACTCCCCAGTTACCTCCCGAATACCTAGAATACCAAGATGTTTTCCGGAAGGATCAGGCTAACTCTCTACCTCCTCATAGGTCTTATGACTGCCAGATAGACCTGATACCTGGATCTACTCCTCCTTGTAGTAGAATTTATGCCCTCACCGAGCCTGAGAACCTTCACCTTCGACAATACCTGGATCAATACCTGGCAAATGGGTTTATTCGTCCTTCCAAGTCCCCTGCTTCTTCAGCTTTGTTCTTCGTTCCAAAAAAGGAAGGAGACCTTAGAACTTGTATCGATTATCACTCCCTGAACCAGATCACCGTTAAGAATAGATATCCGTTACCTTTGATCCCTGAACTCCTGGACCAAGTCAGAAAAGCATGCATATATACAAAGCTGGATCTTAGAGGAGCTTACCACTTGGTACGAGTAAAAGAGGGCGATGAATGGAAGACGGCCTTCCGCACCAAGTATGGGCTATTTGAATATCAGGTCATGCCCTTCGGACTTTGCAATGCCCCGGCCGCCTTTCAATATTTTATGAACGATGTCCTCAGAGAGCTCATAGATGTATGTGTTGTTGTTTACATTGACGACATCCTTGTTTATTCTTCATCGGAATCTGAACATCGGAAACACGTGAAAATGGTCCTCGAAAGATTGCGTCAACACAAACTTTTCGCTAAGTTGGAAAAATGTGTTTTCAACGTGACTGAAGTTGAATTCTTGGGATTCATATTATCACCTGGCGGAGTGCGTATGGATTCAAAGAAGGTCGATGCAGTTCTCAAATGGCCATCACCATCCTCCGTAAAAGGTGTGCAAAGCATGTTAGGCTTCGCTAACTTTTACCGCAGGTTTATCCCCGAATTCTCTCGAATAGTCCAGCCCATCACTGCCTTGTTAAAGAAAAACAAACGTTTTGAATGGTCTACCGAGGCGGAACAAGCTTTCCAGGATTTGAAGACTAAATTTATCTCTGCACCAATCTTAAAATACCCTCGCCCCGAACTCCCCTACATCGTGGAAACGGATGCTTCAAGCCTTGCCATGGGGGCAGTTCTATCACAAAAGGACCCGGTAACCAATCAGTTGCATCCCGTGGCATTTTGGTCCCGCAAATTCTCGCCTCCTGAAATCAATTACACGATTACAGACAAGGAACTTCTGGCTATCAAGTCTGCCTTTAAGGCTTGGCGGCATTATCTGCTGGGGGCCCGACACACCGTTACTGTGATTACGGATCACCGAAACCTGCAATATTTGAAGACCGCAAAAGCCCAATCCTCTAGACAACTCCGTTGGGCATTATTCTTTGCCGAGTTTGACTTCATAATTACCTATCGACCTGGTACAAAGAACGGTAAAGCCGATGCCCTTTCTCGGATGGGAGTGGAAGAACACTTGGTCAACCCTAAACCTGTACCAATCATTCCCGAACAAAGAATTCTGGGTGTAATCGCCACAGAATCCATAGAGGAAGTTAAGGATAAAGCCAGGCAACTTGTAACTCCAGCAGACATACAGAATTGGCATCTGCAGGGAAAGGACTTTGCAGTAAAGGACAACTTATTGTATTTCCAAGAACGATTATACCTACCCAGCACAGATTTACAGAAAAAAGTAATCTCTTGTTATCACGACTCTTTAATGGAAGGTCATCCCGGTATAGCCAAGACCTCAGAAAAGATCAAGCGCTACTTCTGGTGGCCGTCTTGGAAAAAAGATATCAGAGACTTTATAATGTCCTGTGGAGTATGCGCCCAAAACAAGAGTCAAAAGGAAAGACCAGCAGGCCTCTTACGCCCTATTGACATCCCACCTCGCCCTTGGCATACGCTTTCTATGGACTTCATCACCGATCTACCTCCATGCTCCGGATACAATACGATTCTAGTAATCGTGGACTTATTCTCCAAGATGGCGCATTTCATTCCGCTCAAAGGCTTGCCAACAGCAGCAACTCTGGCCCGAGAATTTCTCGAAAACATCGTCCGACTGCACGGTTTTCCTTCGGTTCTAATTTCGGATCGAGGTAGTCAATTTATTTCTCATTTTTGGCGAAGTTGCTGTCGGTCGGCTCAAATTGATGTGAGACTATCGACCAGTCACCACCCTCAGACCGACGGACAAACCGAGAGGACCAATCAAACTCTGGAACAGTATTTACGCTGCATGCTGCAACAAACTGAAAAAACTTGGAAAGATATCCTTTGGATAGCCGAGTATGCCTACAATAACTCTGTCCATTCGGGAACTGGGAAAACCCCGTTTTTTCTTTTGTACGGCAGTCACCCTCGAACCTCGGAGTTGGATCCCCTCCAAGATCTTGAAACACCAGCAGTAGACTACCTGCATTCTACAATCACCCAAGCCTTTAAGGAAGCTGTTTCTCACCTTCAAAGGGCTAAAGAACAATACAAGAAAGGAGCAGATCAACATCGGAAGGAAGCCCCTCACTATCAAGTAGGGGATCAAGTCTGGTTATCCACCAAATATCTATCTCTAAAAGGGCCACGCACATTCAACCCAAGATACCTTGGTCCCTATTCCATCACTACCATAGTAAACCCAGTAGCGGTCAAGTTGGACTTGCCCCCGCACATGAAGATACATCCGGTCTTCCACGTCTCTCTATTAAAACCCGTGCAACCTCAAACCCGACTAACCAAATCTCCAAAACCTATCCTAGTGGATGGAGAACTCGAGTTTGAAGTCAAAAGCATTCTGGACTCCAAGATCTCCAAATCTAAACTATTCTACCTAATTGACTGGAAAGGCTACGGCCCCCAAGAGAGATCCTGGGAACCTGCTGAATATGTCCACGCTCCTCGCCTAATCAAAAGATTTCACCGAACATTTCCTGACAAGCCAAAACCCCCGGAGAAGCCTGGTTTGGGAGGGGCCTTGAGGGGGGGTACTGTCATGATCTCTGCTTCCAAAAGGTCAGGGTTTTCCCAACTCCCTTGGAAGCAGATCCATAACCCACGTTCCGAGTGCCAACCAGTCCCAATTGGGACCTTTTGGACCCAGTCCTGGCGCCAGTGGCACCAGGCTCATAAATATGCCCAGTCCCAGCGCTGGAAGCGCCGGGCTCATAATGCTTGGGTGGACTTACCTTCAGCAGACCATGCTGCTTACTTGCCTGCCAGTTGAGCCTCTGATCCTCTTCTGTTTGGAACTACTTTTCCTGTTGGGTGGGGCTGGAGCCACTCCCTAGATTCAGAACACTGGAACTCTTCTGGAAGGCAGGAACTCTTTTCTTACCAGGAACTCTTTTCTTACTTAGGCGTGGCTGTGGAAGGAGACACCTAAGCACTACAGGAGGCTATTTAAACCACACCCGGTGGATGAATCTTGCTTTGCGTTATTCTGCAACCTCTGCAGCAGAACGCTCATCGTGTCTTCTGCATCCGGTCCTGGGCCTAAGGAAAAAGGCTTACCATCCTGAATCCAGTCTTCAGCAACACCTAGAAAGACAAGAAAGAGCAGGTTAGCATTCCGGCATCTGAAAGGCAAAGGCTTACCATCCTGAATCCAGTCTTCAGCAACACCTATAAAGACAAGAAAGAACAGGTTAGCATTCCGGCATCTGAAAGGCAAAGGCTTACCTACTCTTTGTGCGCTACGGAGGTCTTCACACTGCATTCCGGCATCTGAAAGACAAAAGTTTACCAACTCTTCGCACGCTCCGGAGGCCTTCGGCGCTGCATCCCGCATCTGAAAGACAAAACAAGGTGCGTTTAAAGACATTGGGGAACTTTAATACTCACGTGCCATTACTCCTTTCCACATCTAATCCAGTGGGTATTCCGGCACCCTGCAGCCGCTCCAAACTCGTACCTGCAAAATAAAAAGACAGTTAGAGCGCATAGTGAAGCAGGCAACAAGCGCTTACTTATGTGCTTCCAGGCGCTTCTATTCATCACACGGGCTCCATCTTCAACTCACTTCAGCCCGTCATCCGCCATCGCCGGAACCCTGCAAAACAAGAGACATCATTACTAAAGACTTTAAAGACATTTGAATGACTCGAAACTTACCGTTCGTGCAGTAAACGACGGACAGCAGTCCTCTGAAGTCAAGAGGCCTGCGCTACCTATCCAGTGAAGAAACTGGTTACAGCACCCTGCCCCGAGGCAGATGGAGAGCTCGGCATTCACTTACCTAAGGTGAGAGCGTTAACCTTTGGGGGTCTACAGGAGAGGAGAAGAGGAAAGAGATAGGGACACCCCAATAACCCCAGTTCATTAACCCCATATTTTCTATCTGCAGACATCTTACTCTACACGTCAGGCATACAGTGCACAGAGGTCCAGCCCAAAGAGCCAACCGGGTGCTACACATCACCTTTGAAGATACGGTAGTCGCCCAGTCAAGGCCGGCGCCTCTGCGAGAATCAGGTGAGCGTTACAATACCTGTGTTCTACCATATATTGTGCCAAGGGCTGCCAGAGCCGGTAAAGAAACAACTCAAGAAATTGGTGGGAATTGAGGCCAAGCCTTGGGCTGAAATACAGCTGAGTATCGTGCACTATTGCAGATTGCTGCAAGAAAAGAATTGCAAAAAGGAAGCTGCACGTAAGGGTGAGGAATCAAAATTGGTGCAGAAGAAATTGTCAAAATATGCTCTTGAGAGAGCCATGGTAACTAGCACAGCTGAATCGAGCATGCAGCAGGTGACTAATCCACAGCAGAATAATCAGGACAATACAGGGTTTTACCCCAGGGGAAGAGGATTTAGGGGAAGAGGATGGCAGAGCAATCAGGGAGGTTTCCAAAATAATCAAGGAAGTTTTCAAAATATGCAAAATGGTGAACAAGATATGTCAAACGGGCAAATGATCCGACCACCGCCAGTATGTTGGTTGTGTGGAATGACAGGGCACTTATCTCGCACATGCAGAAACCAAGGCATGTTGCAGAACTGTCAAGCGACATGAACAGGCATGGCAAATCCACCTGCAGTTTTATAACTGGGTGTTGCACAGAATCACACGGTGCAACACCAAGCGCCAGTAGCGCAACAAGGCGTGCAACCTCAGAGCATGGGGAATTTTCCACATGGACAATCCCAACAGGCACCGTTGCAACTATCGCAGACGATGAGCACAGGGCAGACCACGAAACCCAGAATGGGAAGTAACAATGGGAATGAGGGAAATCCACCAGCACACAGTGGGCCAAAATTGTATATGGACTAGGACAGCTCACTGGGAACCCTGATGTGTTCTATCCTATCAGTGACACCAGACCCTCAAAGGGAACCTACGGTGGTTGTCGTTATAGGGGATAAAGAATATCCCTTCTTATTTGACACAGGTGCAACACTCTTGTGCATATGTGAAGGCATGTTTTCCTTGTCCGGCAAAGCCATAAATACTCAGAGTTTTATAGGAGCGACAAGTCATGTTCCCTTTACAAACACATTTCCAGTCTCTATGGGAGAATGTGAAATGAATGCGCCTTTACTATATTCGCGTCAGACCGCAGTAAACATTTTGGGTCAAGATTTAATGACGAAGTTAAACATGACAATCTCGTTCACGGAGGATGGCATAATATGTTCAACTCCAGAAATGCACTATTCAAATGTATGCAAAATGATCAGAGCATATGCAGGACATGCAGCCATGAGGGCTATACCATTAGAGCCAGAAATATTTGCATATGGTATGCGTGTGCTAATGGCAGAGCTGCCAGGCCTTGCAGACAGAATCATGAGAACCCCTGATGAGTTCCTATTCAGGCCAAGAATACCGATGCACGAGGAAGAGGGACAAGTATTTGCCTTAAAGATATACGAGGGAGGGTCGCCTTGATTGACGGATATGACGACGAGGGCCGACAATGGTGTGCAGTGTTTGCCATTGAAGAAGGATATCGATTGACTGACGTCACCGATGACGATCTGTTTGAAGAACAAGCAGATATGGGAGAGACTATGGTGGAAGTGAGTCTCACCTTTTGGGTGGAAATGATCAAAGGAGAAGTACCTCAGAGAATGATGTTGGCACGAAACCGTCCAGAATATTTTGATGACGACATGGCCCAGGTGCCTGTCTCGGTGTGGACCACCGGCCCCTATTATGTAGTCCTTTAGAAGGGGGTTGGAGAAGTGAAGATTAAATTGAAGCCAGGAGCAATTCTCCCAAGAGTACGACAATATCCCATGTCCAGAGAGGCAGATGAAGGGATTTTTAAGACATTTTCGGCTATGATGGAGCAGGGCATCTTAGTGACGTCAGAGTTGTCATGCAATACTTCGGTTTATCCGATCAAAAAATCAAAGGGGGGGGGGTCTTGGAGGCTGATCCAGGATTTTCGCCTAATAAATGATATTTTTGAGGCCGAGTTCTCTTTAGTCCCTAACCCGGCTACAATTCTATGTAATATACCTGTTGAGGCAAAATATTTCACAGTGATTGACTTGAAAAATGCATTTTCCTCAATCCCGTTGCACCGTGACTCACAAGACCTGATGTCATTCACATTCAGACAGATGCGTCTGAAAAGCACGAGACTGACTATCCCAGGCGGATTGTGAGTCTCCATCTATTTTCAACAGAGTCCTGCAGATGGACCCAAGCAATATCGCACTAAAAAGTGTCGTCCTGCAATACGTAGATGACATATTAATTTGCAGCACAACAGAAGAGCAATGCAGGTATGATTTTGTTAAGCTATTGACTATACTGGCTGAGAAAGGTTATAAGGTTGACAAGGAAAAGTTACAATACTGTCAACAAGAAGTGCTCTACATAGGCCAGCTAATCTCACATGAAGGAAAGAGAGTGACCCCAGAAAGGGCTGAAGCCATGCTGAACACGGCCAAGCCACACACGATTAAACAGATGCAGAGCTTTCTAGCCCTATGCAACTACGTTAGGGCATGGGTCTTCGACTATAGCTCTTACACTAAGCCTTTACTTCAGGCCCTAAAGAAGGCCCAAGTAACAAAAGAAAAGAACGAATGGTCTGAGACCATGGAGAAAGGATTTGCTGAACTCAAAAGAGCTATTTGCACAGCACCAGTTCTAGGGATCCCCAATTATGCAGAGGAATGTTACCTGTTTTCACACACGAATGGCAGCGTTATGATGGCAGTGCTCACACAGAGAACCACACTGGGGTACAAGCCCCTGGCATAATACAGTGGGAATTTGGACCTAGTAACGAAAGGTCATTTTCCTTGCGAACAAAGTTTTCCTTGCGAACAAAGTTTAGCTGCTGCAGCGTTCGCCATAGAGAAGGCTACAACCATTCAGAAGGGAAGCTCCATGATGTTGTACATCGAGCACTCACTATTTGCCATTCTAGAGAAACCAAAGTGCACATTGATATCTCAGAGAGCTTCTGCCTATGAAGTAATCATATCAAAATTATTGTTTAAGATAGTCCGATGCAAGATAGTGAACCCAGCTATGTTCATAGCCGAGCCAGTCACTGAAGGAGAGCCAACACATGACTGTGCAAACTATGAAGAATTCTATGATGAAATCCCCAGGGTGAAAGAAAATGCCTTGGCAGAAGGACAGATCATCTTCATTGATAGGTCTTCGAGGATCGATCAAAATGACGGACAAAGATATACTGGCGTTGCTGTGGTAAAACACACAGCAAATGGAAAATTTCGAGTACTTATTAGTGCACGAATACCATCTCATTATTCAGCACAGGCTGCAGAATTATTGGCGTTGATACTCGCCATTGAGAATCACGCAGACCAGGAAGTAACGGTGTACAGGGACTCTGCCTATGTGACGTCAACAGTGCACGCAGGCTTAGCGTGCTGGAAAAGGAGGGGCTACCTCAGGGCGAATGGCCAGTGCAGCACAAAGCCTTATTGAACAGACTGATCAAGGCACTACAGATCCCAGTGGGCATAGCGGTCGTGAAATACGCCACCCACACGAAGGGGACAGATTTTCTCTCACACAGAAATCAAGCCGCAGATATTGGAAGCCAAGCGAATGGCATCCAAAAGTGAAATGATCATGGAAGTGGAAGCTATCCATGCCAACGAGCGAATGATGGTTACACAAACTGCACATGAAAGTTACAGTAGTTTGGGACAAACACAGCTAATGGAACTCCAAGGGGAGGCACCACAGGAAGAAAGGAACCTTTGGAAACATCAAGGGTGTTCTTTAAACCCCTCTGACAGCTTGTGGTGACAAGACAGCACTGGTAAACCAGTAATGTCTGTAGCGCTACTAAAAATAGCGCTGGAGCAGTTACGTTATCCAGCACATCTGACAAAAGAGAACATAGCAGCAACGCTTGCTGAAGACTGGTTCATACCAAATTTAGCTGAGCACGTTGGATTATTTATAGTGAACTGTATAATCTGCCAGCAATTCACGGCTGGGCACATATTAAAAGTAATGAGAGGAGTCATCCCAAGGCCAAATAGGCCTTTTCAGCACTTGCATGTCGATAACGTCCACATGATTCAAGTATGTAACGGGTACAGATACTTAATTGTTGTGGTGTGTCCATTTTCTAGATGGATTGAGGCAGGTCCATGCACACACCCAGACTCTACCTGTGCGGCCACATTTTTAGTGAGAGAGGTGTTCTCCTAGTGGGGTGTGTGCGAGGTCATGAGATCAGATAATGGCCCTCACTTTGTTAATGCAACATTCGAACAGATTAGCTTGCTGGTTGGTATAAAGCACAAGTTCTCGTCTGCGTATCATCCGCAAGGTAATGGAATCTGTGAGAAGCTCAACGGCTTGTTAAAGGAAAGGATTGCCAAGTCGAAGCTGACTATAAGAAAGGGATGGTTGCATTGCCTTCCTTTGGCGCTGTATGCACTTCAGAACCAACCCGGTTCTGACCATCATCTTACGCCACACGAGATAACCACAGGAAGAAGAATGAGAACTCTCTTGACACCCTGAGATAGAGATAGGTGTGATGCCCAGTCAACAAGAGAAACTTTAGGGTCTGAAATACAAAACTATCTGAACTGCATGACATCTTGCCTTACTGTAATTTCAGACCAGCTGCAGCGACGACGAAAAGGGTGCAGGGCAGCACGGTACACAGAAGGAGATACTACTACAGACACAGCTCAAGGACTTTGTGTTCCATCTGTCTTCCCTGGAGACACCGTCCTTGTGAGGAATCATACAAAGAAAAAGTGGGACGAGACAAGATTTAACGGTCCCTTCACAGTGGAGGACTGCACCCCATCCGCAGTGAAACTACAAGGCAGGAGAGCTTGGATTTTTCTCGGTGATATGAAGCCCTACATCGGAGAAGGCCCACTGCACCCCAACGAGAGGAGTTGAAGAGCGACGGGGAAGAACCACAGCACGTGCAGACGAGATCCATGATGAGGAAGAAGGACGCATGACCAGCCAAACAAAGACAAAGAACTTTTCGCAAATTGTGGCTTAAATTGGACACTTCCTCTAAGCAAACAAATGGGATAAGTACATAAAAACGGACACTCTGTGCACCCTAGTTGCAGGGTGAAGAACTAAATTGCACGTATAAGCCACAACACAGTCTGTTGAACTTTGAACTGAGGCACATTCAAGCCTTGATGAGAAAAGAATGTGCCAAATTTTGACCAAGGACACTTACATTGGAAGCAACTACAGTATCCCGACTCATTCCACACCGAGACCCTATTCAGAATCACTTATAGTGCTACGCAATTGTGACATTGCCAAGGATGTGGTCACCTATTTTGATCTAGTGCTCAGATCATACCCATCATTGGTGGGAAGGCTCACCAGAGTCACTGACTTTCCTCAAGATCCTAAAAAAGGAAAAGATAATAAAGAGATTGCTTACTCTCATTGCTGAACAGTTTCTCCTATTTCCAGAGCATAATGAGAAGGAACCAAATGTACCAAACATAGACGGAAATAAATGAAATTGTTCTTTCGCATAATCGAAGTCTGTCCAGCTCTTGTCGGAAGAACAACAGACACACTCACATTTCTTCGAGACCCAGCAAATACGGAACATTTAAGCCAACTTTTAAATAGAATCATGATCCTAGTTGCACTCCACACGACCGGGCAGTGCAGACATTGTTTACATCAAGGAAAGAACATATAATTCTGAACCCCAGCAAGACGGGACGGATGTCCCTGTCACTAGAAGACAGCAGGTTAGCTCACAATGTCCTATTTCGCCTAGTCACTGACTTTCCAGAGCTAGTGGGGAGACCAATCGATGTTGATGTCCTCACATTCTTCAGCGATCCAGCTAATGTTGCACAGATGGGCATGCTTTTACATGGAATTGTGCTCCAAGTAGAACTCTCTAACCATCAGCAGAACTATCTGAGGAGATTCTAAAAGCCTTCCGCCGTGGGACAGATCGAGGAAGCCGTGTAAAGGACTTCACTTATTGCATTTGTTGTTATTTTTACCTTATTTCTTCATACTGATGAGCATATAGTATGTCCTCAGGACTGAAACAAATCCGAGGAGTGGACTGGGACCTTACTTACTTTGAACATGCACAGTAAAAGGACTTACTGAAGTGTTAGTGATTTGATTTTCCCCATAGTCTAGCAAAGGAACTGTATCCTGAAATAAGAGACTATTCATCACCCGCAAGAGGGGGACACTTGTGGAAACACCTGAGACCCTTAACCACAGAGTCCTAAAGACAATATCGTGTAAAGGAATACAATAAAGCATTGACATTTGGCGAATGATCGAGATGGGGGTCCAGAGCAGCAATCTGGTCCTACCACAGGAGGAGAGACAACCACACTTCTCTTGAAGTAAATGTTGCCGCCTGACATACATGGGCATAATGTGTTTATGTATCATATTCATCATTGTTTTACTGTCATTAACGATCAGAACTGCATTTTTTATTGGTGCACAAAGCCTTCCAATTCCAGTGCACCCGCCGAATGATGCATACATGAAACCCACAAAAACACCCAGACCTTACATAGTAATTCCAGTCCCTAGAAGATCTGATGGTGGAGTGAATGACCTTGAAATGGACGTGATTAGCAATGATACACACACACTTGTGGTAACAAACAAACAGAAAAGCCGGAGACAGGGTCGGAAAAGAATAAATAAAAACGGTTACTGACGACCACACACATGCAAACACTGAATGCACACAAAGCAGTCCTAGTGTCAATGACTGCAGAACTACAAGCCAAAACAGTAGAAAAGAAGAGACTGCTTGCCATACGAAACTCCACAACAGACATTGTGGAAAGAGAAGAGGAATTGGAGAAGAAACCAACAAAAATGATAATGATAAACACTCCTGAGACAACACTGAGGGAGACAAAGACAAACTCAAAGAAGATCTCACATGCACAACCAATAGTATGCACAGTATGGATGTCAATAGCCAGAGAAAGGAAAAGACTAGAGGAATTGAAGAATAAAACCCCAGAGACAGTAGTAACAAACATATATGTCCCAACACAAGGGACAAGTACAAGTTCTACAAAACAACCATACACCAAACCAGCATCAGGATGGTTGGAATGGGCATTTGTAACCAGCACGAGAAGGATGTATAAAGAGAGGGAAAGAGCTGCCAGACGTTTGTCCACTCAAATGGCACAGGTGAGGAAGCCTGCACCATGGCCCAGGATACCTGAGAATCCTCCAGCAAGAAAGATCCATACAGATGCATTTAGGAATGTAGTTATAGAAACTACAGGAGAGCACTAAGAATCAAGTGAAGCATGCATGAAGATGACAATGAACTAAACGATTCCCTGGACACACAGCACATTTGGGAAACAACATATGGTACCAGCATATGAAAGAATTTGGGAGATGAAATTCAGAAGGGGAATGCTTTGTTTGTGCACTCCTTCGTTACAGCATGGAGAAATCCAAGATTTTTGTAGCTGTAGAAATCGATGTCCAGACAGCACATTGTCTGTCACACGTAGCAATGTGCAAGACCAGAGGCCAGTTCATGGTTAGTGATGCCTCATTAATATGGGTAACTGAAACAGCCTATCCCAACGAAGATGATTATGTTCAAGACATTAAGACAAGAAACAGAGCTCATACTAGGAATCATGTAATCAGGTACGAGAAGCCTGGAGTTAAAGGAGCAGGAATAAGATGGTAAGTGAACCCAAGACTAAATGTCCAAGGAAAAACTCCAGAGGAAGCTCGAAGGTGGAAGAATAGAGCCCAAATGCAGATTTGGGGAACAGTGCTTTCACCAGATGGGTGGGAAAAGGGAGTGGTGATTTGCAGAGCCTGGGTGATCACAGGACTCTACAAAGAAACTGTTGATATCGTGCAGAATGGCTGCAAGCCATTAGGGCCAAAACTTGCAAAATTATTGGCATGGGTCGAAGACAGAGGAGGACCCTTGCAGATAGCGCCACTAGAAAGCTCAAAATTCTGCTTCAGGAATAATGGCACTAGAAAGATGGGAGAGAATAAGAACTGTGAATGAGTTTTTGACGCTCCAGGAATGATGCATGGAACTGTAGTAATTATGGATCATTATTGGGCATGCGGATCCAAGGCATATATCAGACTGCCAAGAGACTGGGGAAGTATATGCACAATAGTGAATGTCCACGTTCCAGCACTAGTGATCTCGTAAAGTGATCTGAATATTGACAGTTTCCTGAAAGCAGATGCTCACCTGAGGAAGAAGAGATCTGTGGAACTGATAACTCAGATGAAGAGAGAGAATTACTTCTCTGCTACATCAGAAGAAGCCTTTCATGCAATCCCATATGAATACAGGCTGTTCAGCCTCACCGCATCAGTGTTCGCAGCGATTTTTATGCCAAGGATCCAAATTGGAGTAAATACTAAATGGTTGCAGATAACCAGATGGGAGTTACTGCAGACGATCAACACAAACATAAAAGGATTCAATGACCATAAAACGACAATCTCCTCAGAATATATAACATCATAGAACAATGGATGGATTCCAACTGGATGTGCCTGAACGGCAGCAAAACCGAGTTGATGGTCTTTGGATCCACCCAAGCCAGAAACTCACTACCCCTCGACTACGCAAACTTTAAGATCAAAGACGCCAACATCAAAGTACTTGAGAAGGTAAAAACCCTGGGTATGATGATGGAAGCATGCCTAGGAGCAGAAGCCCAGACTCGGTACATAAAAAAAACATGCAACTATTACCTGAGACTCCTCAGAGCCATTAGACCCTACCTATCAGAGAACAACTGTGCCACAGTGGCAAGAGCAACCATCTTATCTCGATTAGACTATGGGAAAACACTTATGCTGGGAGCCAACAAAAAAAGCCTACAGGCCTACCAGATTATCCAAAACAATGCGGTTAGTATTATCAAACGCAAATCTAAATCAGACCACATTAGATACTCTAGGAAGGAATTACATTGGCTCAAAGTGGAGAGTAGAGCCCACTTCAAGGCGCTTACAATACCCCATAGATGCATCCACGGGAAGGCACCAGGCTACCTAAAATCCAAAATACATCCCTATGTTCCAAGACGCGCCCTAAGATCCTTGGATCAAAACAGGAATTCAGCGATGCCACACAAACGCATGTCTGGACTGGGAAAATCTTTCCCATTCATTACAGCAGGTATCTGGAACAACTTGCCAGTCCACATAAGGAAAGAACCTAACTACTTACGCTTTCGTAAGCTAGTGAAAATGCATCTCTTTAACTGACATCGCCACCCCTGATCCACTTACCCTGAGATTTCACTAGGAACTGTCCTGTCTCTTGTATGTCTGTCTTTGTGTCCTTGTCTCTGCGTCCCGAAACTCGCATGTTACCTGCGCATTACAAATAAATAAATAAATAAATAGATAAATAAATAAATAAAAGGATTCAATGCGATCAAGGAAGTCCTAAGAGCGATTCAACTAATGACTCTCCAGAACAGAAATGTCCTTGACATGATCACAGCCATGGATGGAGGAGTTTATGCAAAAATCGGAGAACCATGTTGCGCATTTATACCATCTCACGATGAGGAGAATGGAACCTTAACAGAGGCCATAGGTATGCTGACAAACCTGCAGAACCAGATGATCTATGGAATTGATGAAGTTGATGATGACAGCTGGTTTGGATCAATGTTTTCATGGGTCCCACAATGGATGGCAGACACATTCAGGTTCTTGGGAGCCCTGTTAGTGATGATATTACTAAGATTTTGTGTTATCAAGATAATAATCTCTCAATGCCAGAAGACTGGGAAAAAGCCATAGGGATGAAGATCATGATTGATGTCAAGCCAGGATGGAAGCCCACAGACCTGACTGATGAAGAAATAAGAGACTTTGTGAAGATCAGTATTCACGCACCAGAAGGAACAAAGTTTCTCTATCCCAGGAAGCACAGAAATTATGTGGGAAGATGGGTTTACTGTAGCCCAAATGTACAATGTCAACTAATGACATGGAATAAAGACGAACATGTAAGGACAGCAGGAAGCCTGAAAGGAGTAATAAAAATATGGGCTCCAAAGAGACACTTCTTCAAACCATCATGTACAGACCCCGAAGATGAAGAAGGAATGGACCCAGGCAATGGAGTGAAGAAAAATACAGAAGGATTGGGTAAGTTGAATCCAAAGATGGAGGTGAAAGTGGTCGATGAATCGCACAGAGGGGGGAGTGTAGAGGAGGTCCCAAATAAAACCTGCACTACAGTCGCCCATTTTGAAGTACCAAGAATGTTCACACCAAAACATGTGACGTATGATGAGCAGATAAATCAGCAGAGAGCCGCAGTAGGGCTCTGCCCAGTACCTATCAGAAGAGCAACACCTATTGAAGTACTGATACCAAGAAAACCATTGACAGTGAGGTATCCATTAAGGAAACCTTACCAGCAAATGAGATGAAATGAAGATTGCCTAAGTAGAGTCCCGCAAGAAACCAAAAAGGTCTTAATGGAAGACGAATGGTGATGTCACGAGGTCCCGGACTGACGTACAAGTAGAAGAAATGACAACCCGAGAATGACACCCAGAGACGAAATGCCATGAATAAGGATATTGTGAACCTAAAATGGGAGAAAAATGTTGAAATACAAAGAAGCTTAAGCTGCAAACAGGATGAAGATATTCAACCAGCTAACACTTGTGTATATGCTTGGAACTGCAAGAAAGCTAAGAAAACGATGCGGCTTGCAATGCTAAGTAGAAGAATAGTACATAATCTACCTCAAAATGAAGCACAGTATTATAAGTGTAATTCCACTTTGCAAACGAAGCAGAATCAACCCAGGTTACTAAAGGCCGAATGAGCAGAGATTCATAGTCTAGCAAAACGAGAAGAGACGGCTGAATCGAAACTCGGCAGATACAACTCATGCCAGGAGAAGCCAAGGGCACACCAATAGAACGAACGAACAGTAGCTACATATAATTGAAACTTAAGAACAGAATATCCTGTCTCTGAAAGGTCAAGATAAGGAGGCATAGGCAGGTGGCAAGCCGAATAAGAATCAAATAAACACCTTGAGAGAAACTAGACAAATTCACGGTGTGGGAGGCACATGACCATCAGAGCGAGGAGAAGCATGAGTTCACACCTACGCTTGGCATCTGCCCAGGCAGAGATATCAGAACTTTCCCAGACAGAAGATGCAATTTCGTGGCCAACCACAGTAACATAATTGACACATAGTTGTTGAAGTGATGATTGATTGTAACCTTAATTGGAGAAAGGCCGGGTAGCTAGGGGGCATCCTGCACCTGGCTGACCATTCTGCGTGCTGCTAAGCAAAGTGGAAATGTATGCATGGGGTTGGTGCCAACCCACTTACAATCGACCAAACAATCTAGCGTCCTATAGTTAGTAAAACCAAAGGGACGTCATACTTTTAGTTACGTCTACAGTAGTCATCTTTGAAGGAAAGGCTTAGACGCACACCTGACAGTGTCTACCCAATCCCCTCACTCCGTTACCATATACAGATATAGTAACTATATTAAAGTTACATTTTCCTAACCAATAGAATTGCATATTAACTTTTGAGTGTAATACATCAATTATGATGAGTTTTCAGCATAAATGCTATGATTTTTATGAAGTTCATTGGAGTTGAAGCGAGAAGGACGATCGCATCACTGCTGATTTCCATGACTCACCGTTTTTTGTAATTGTCATAAAACGTACTCCCTTTGCCAAACCATTGAGTTGTCCTTATTGATTGGTGTTGGAGTAATACATCTGAACCCCCATCCATCTCAAGGGTGCAGCTATCTCATCTTAAAGTACTTTCGGAGCAAACCTCGGCTCTATGGGCCGGCCGGGGGTCTCCGAAGTACAACATAAAAAGCATTTTTTTTCTTGTTTAAATGTTATCTCTCACAGCTTTAGTACAATGAAAGTGGGATATAACTCATCCTAGAAAACAACAATACCCTATTCTCATTCTGATTCATCAATTTATCAGTTTCAATGGAGGATAGCACGGCTGAGGCATGAGTGCTCTAAGAGCGGAAAAATGCCATGTTTTCTAAAAGTAGCCAAACCTCAATTGTCTTTAAATATAGTGAGAAAGCACTGTTGCATTTCACACAAAATAACACAATAATCTATTTGGAATGAGCAACCCCTAGTGGCATCATCTACTCTGTTACCTCCCACTCTAGGTACTTAGCAGGGCAATGATTCTGGGGTACATTACTAATTGCATGATGGTAAATCTTTATACTCACTTTGAAATATTCTTCAAGGCACTTTTTCAGAATGGGCCCTCATGAGCTTTCAAAGAATTTCCACTTGGCCTCTTCTCTCTTTTGAAAAGTAAGTTTGCTCCAGGTAATATTCTCTTCATATGTAGGGTCCAATTCTCCAGATAATGTGCAGGGTCAGCATGCATCCATTTGGAACAGGTGGTATCCCCTTGGTGTAGCTATTGATTCCACAGTCAGAGCTCTACACTGTGTGTGTGTTCCTCCTTTTTATAATCAGAATTATTCCTGCACTATGCTATTGATGACATCATACTGTTTGATTGGTCAAATAATTGTATTGGCTTGCTGACTAGGCAATTCACCCTAATACACCTCTCAATTTCAATAGGATTATCCTTCTTTTTGAGGATGAAAAGGTGGAGTACAATTTCAAACCTTCAAACACAGAAATTATTTGTATTCCCCATTTCATCGCAGCAACATGTTATCTTGATGACGTATGGATGTTTGGGATTCCCTGGCCAACACTGACATCTGAATGATTGGCATGAATGTGTAGGATAATTGTTCATAAAGTTATTTATATTTATCATTGTATTAATAATCCTACAAATATCATGCTAAGAGTCATTTGACAGAGGAAATCCTTATGGTCCTAGCACAGATTTCAGCTTTTTTCTAAATTATATGATTGTAGATTTATAGGTAAAGTCGTTTTCTTTATTTGAAATGTAAAGCTAAAAAACATGGTGTTCTTTTAATTTAAAGGAATGGCACATAGATTAATGCCTGCCATCAGCTAGTAATTAGGATCAACTGACAAGGGCCTCCTTTGGTTTGGTTTCCATTAGGCTGACCATTGGGTTATTTTATAGGGGCCAAGGTCCAAAGGTGACACATCTAGTGCAATACTTTGAATTTGATGCTCTGCAATAAGCGAACAGATCAGCACACCATATTTGAGCCTCTACTGGTATTTTAAATTGAATATATAAGAATATTGTCTCCTTAGATATGTCACAAAGGTAGGGGCTTGACCATTAACTCGAAAACCTGGTACAAATGACACTTTGTATTTCCATGAACCTGATATTTTTAAATTGTAACAGAGAATACATCTTTCCACTCTAGATGGCCCAGCCAAGAATCTCCTAGGAAAGATACACCTCTCCCACGTTTGACCATCTATGCATGGCTGAAGTGAAGAAAGGAGTTTTAAAAGTTTGTCAGAGATTTCACTGGAGAGTTTACGAGCATTGCCTATGCAAACTCAAATCATCATATGATTTATTTTATGCACGAAGGGCTTATTGACTTCTACTGCAATGACAAAGTATGGGAAGTGGGCACCACTGTGGAACTTTGTAATATAATATGCTATACAACTTAATAAAATATTTGGTTGACAGAAGTATTCCTCTGCACTCTGAACTTGCTTCAAAGTTAGTTAATTGGGTGTAGATTCAAATAAATGAACTTCTTTTAAAGTAGCACTTGATTTTAGGTGCGCACATATCATTTAATAGCAGACACAAACAAAGTTATTCGTCCAGTGCACTTTAGATAGTGATATCCTTCCCCAGGGACACATCTTAACCGTGTCTTTATCTGAAAGAAGACATACGTTGAAATACATTACAATTCCATCATTCCCAGGTCAAAATGCCTAGGAATAAGGTAATGTACTATGGCTGTACTATGGCCAATATTCATCAGGAGTATCTTGATTCACTCCAAAACCTCACAGTTTGATAATAGCAAAAATTGTGTAGCATTTCTTTGTTTAGACAAAGACACAGTTGGGATATGTCCCTGAGGATGCATAGCAATATCGGAAATGCATGGCATGAATAACTTTACTTGTGTCTGCTATCAAATGATGTTTACACATGTAAACTCATGTGTTACTTTCAAAGAAGGTAATTTATGTATATGTATACTCAATAAAAAAGTGTGAGCCATTCTTATCATATAACATTTCAATGACTTCATTCCTTTCTGTACAACACGCTCTATTAAAGAATAATTTTGCAATTTAAACACTGACAATGACATAGAAAGATGGTACACTATGAGGCTAATTTTGAACACATGCCAAAGATGATTAGTTTATAAAATGACAAATGAATACATAGTCTGCTGTTGTCTTCAACATTAATGTCGTCCCAGTTTGCAACTGGTGTCGGTTTTCTTAAACTTGCAGTGCATTGTCGGGGGGAAATTCTGCCGGGGTCGGCCGGGCCGTCCGCAGACCTCCGGGCAGGGAGGCCCCAACTCCTCCCGTGTATATCTCGGATCGAGACAGAGTATGAGGCACACACAAGGAGCAAGGCAACTTCTGCTGTTTATTATGCAAACGGCAGGGATGGGTCAAGGAGCGTACGCGTTCGTCCTGACACACACACAATCCTGGGGCTCGCAGGCCCTTTTTACTACATTATGACGCGCTACTTGCGTCACTTCAGAAAGTTAACAAAAAACCTATCGCCACTCTTAATTGGTTGCTCGAGTGGTAGGGTTAGTATAGTACACATATAGAGAATGATATTAGTGGTCAAGGTGTAGTCAGGTGGTATATCTGGGTTGTCCCTATAATTAGATACATAAGAATTGTTACATGATGACTCCTGAGGATTGGCTAATGTTACTGACGTCTGAGATAAGAGCCCCATGTTCTGATTGGTGCATCCGTGAGCTCCCCAGCCTGGGACCACCGTTGTTCCCAGCTCTCGGTGTACCTGTGTTTGCAACAATGTTTCAATAAGGGTACGTGCAGACAATGTGAGGATTTATTCATAGGTAGAAGGCTGACCGCTCCCACTGTAGCAGATGTCCATTAAGCCTTTCAAGTGTATCGGCCTATGTCTCGTAGCGAGGGACCCAGACGCCTTTCTTTCTCCTGGGCTTTGGCATCTCGTCAGGTTCGGCTTGGTCACGTGAGGCGGGACCGTGTTTGAGGCAGAATTCTGCACAATTAATATTGCTTTTCCACTGTGTGTCTGGTTTAATATGTAGATATGATTCTAACGTTGGTACGCGGAGTGCAAGGTTGCAACATTATACCTTTGATGATTTGTTCTTGGATGTGGGTTTGCAACATTGCGACCTTGGCTGGTTGCTCCACCAGGCTCATTCTGCGGGATCAGCAACCTGACTTTTGCTTTGTTAATGTCCACGGGAACTCTTGCCTGAGGCCTACTTGGGCCTGGTGTATAAGTGATCCATTTCGGGCATGGGTGCTTTAGGGTATAGTGGCGTATATTTCCACGACCAGTATCGTGTTTCTATTATACCTCTCATGGTGGTAACGGGTTTTAAGAGAAGCGTGAGCAAGCGGCGTTATAGATGAATTCATGGTGCATCTTGCGTTTCTGCATTCTGAAAGCCTATGTAAAAATAATAAAGATGCACGTCCGTGAATATGCCTGTCGCCTACGTCAGAGCACTGAGTATGTTCTTCGTGTAGATTGTTGTGGGAATGTTAGGTGTGTGTATTTGTACAGATGTGCTTCCAGTTGTCTAGGTCGTCATGGCATCTCTAACGACGTGTGGTTTTTTAGTCTAGCTGATCCGAACCGCAGGTGTCGACATGGCCAGTGCGGGCTGCTGGGCAAACAGGTGGACACATCCGTATGTTCCTGTACCATGGTACCTGGTCGTCTGGTAACTGGACAAACTCTTCTCGCGGCGGGTGTCTGGGCCGTGACCCTCTAGGCCAAGCGCGAGAGGTGAAGGACGGGAGCCTGGTCTTCCATTCTCCCACTTCAGTCCCCCCTCTGGTCGACTTGTCGACCACAAACATATCCTTCTCGTTATCTCCTCTTACCCTCCATATCTTAGTTATCCCTCCGAGATGTCCATAATGGTTTACATGATCTTCAAACGACCAATACATGTATTCACATGTTCCTCCAGGAGTACAGTATACCCATCTTCCTATGTAGCTCCTGGGGTTCCTTGGGTTCTCGATCTTCACTGATGGTGGATCTAGATGGTTGGTGATGATTTGTGTGCGCAGCTTCTCCCTCTCTTGTATTATCACCCCTGTATGCTGACCATCATCTGCTGGCATCAAGGGGTGCATTCCCACCATTTCCAGCAACTCGTCAGCCGTGCGTGCCTTTCGGGCTTTCCAAAATTTAATTATGATCAGAGTAGCTCCAGCCAAAATAGTACACCCCACTATTATTTTCAGTCCATCCGACAGCCAAGATGGCATCCATGACCATAATAGTGAGAACCAGCTCTTATCCTTGTTTACACCGTTACTCTCGTCCATCATTTTAGAGTGCATCTGGGCCAATTGTGTAACTGCTTCTGTCAGTGTACCATTGTCAGCATCGTTGGCAGGTATGAACGTGCAGCAAGATTGTCCTATCTTTGCACAAACTCCTCCTTCCATTGCTGTGAGAAGGTCCAGTACATATCTGTTCTGTAGTGCTACCATCCTTACAGCTCGCAGCTCCTCTTTAATTGCGTTGAACCCATTTACTGTTGAATTGATGGTCATCATTAGTTCCCATCTTGTTATTTGGAGCCATTTTGCGTTTGCATATGCCTGCAGTCCCGGATGTATTATTGAGGAGAAAAACATTGCTGCTCTGCTAAATAGTCTGTGTTCTGGCGGTATTGACGTTAGTTCCGTTTCCGACCTTCCCCACAGGTAATTTCCTGTCAGTGGCTCTCCTTGTCGTTTTCTCCTATTTAGGACAGTATCCTCGCTGTTGGTCTTGTTCTCTTGCTCCTTCTGGAGTGGTGCAGATCTCTTTCGTCTCTTATCCCCTTCATCCATTTTAGGAAATTTCGCCACATTGACATGCTTCTTAGGTACCACTAGTGATGGTACATTGACGTGTACCATTGTGCACACACCATTCCACAGGGGAGGCAGTGTATGATATGCCTTTTCTCCGCAGGCCCAATAATGGTCCATTATTACTGCTGTTCCCGCACCCCCCTCAGGTAACTCCATCACACTTGCACAATTGGTGTTATATCCTACATCCACCTCTCCTTTATGCTGGTAGCATACTTTGGGCGCAGTCAATGGTAATATTGTTATTGGGTCTTCATCTTCTTCTACCCACGTGAGCATAGGTACGTACTTGATCCACGTCGTCCAACATCGATGATTGTGTGTCTCGATGGTTGAGATAGTTTCTTTTGTTACCATGTTGCTGCCAATTACTCCAATCTCCCAGCTGTTGTCCAGATACACCTTTCCTGTTATCGTCAGTAGCGGCCTTTCCCAGCATCCTTGTTTACCCGGAACTTCAGTGGCGTACCAATCACATGGTAGATACTGCAGTGTTACCTTCTTTGTTTCTCCTTTTGCAGGGCCACTTGTTATGTACCTGAATGCTTCGGCATGTAAACTGGTCTTGTGATAACTCAGATAGGTCTTGAGGAAGTTGTTTTCATATGGGTATGAGTCTCGCGTTTTCCATGTCATGTGCACCACTGTTCCTTGAAATCTTCCTTTCGTTTGGAACAGGGCCAAATATATTATGCACTGTGCTGTTTTTTCATCTATTTCTGTGGCAACAAATGTTCGTGAGGCGCTCATGGCGTATGGTATTAATGAGCAAACGTAACAGCTATCCTCAGTTGTCTGCTTACCAATGCGGGTCATGTGCTGGTACCATATGTTGTTTGTGACATGTGCTGAATCTTGTACATAATTATCAATACCTTTATTGTCTGAGTATGTGCTGCGTTTAACTATATTTTTCTTGGGTGCAATGTTACTATTACCACCTGACGTAACACCTGTTGCAGCAGAGGGCGGGGGTATATTAAGTTTGTGCGCAGCAATAAAATCGATAGCATAGCTGTACTGCCAGACAGAGGCAGCCAAGAACCCGGTGATCATAAAAATCCCTATTATTTTTATTACATGTGCTAATTTCACCGGCATTTTGCTCTTACCTTGCTGCAGTCCTGGCAGCTTATTCTTGCGACGTTACAGTTGCCCGCCTAAAAATTCTCAAAAGTGCTTGTTATTAAATGTTAGTTTTAAGCTCTCCCTATCAAGTAGTCATTCAGTGCCCAGGCGAAGAGCTGCTCCCACGCTACTCTAAGTGATGGGTCTCTTAAGACCGGCAAGTATGGGTGGAGGTGGGGCATGTGATATTCTATGGCCAGGAGGAAGGCTGTGTAGTAGACACGTACCCTTCTCCTTTTTAAGTATGTTGGCCTCTTTATTTCGTATACGAACTGGTGTGACAATTCTTCTGGGTAGTTATCGTCTGGCAGCACCATCTACACCTGCACACTGAATTTGTTAATTAGCTTTCTTAACAATACAATATTACGCAGTTCCTGTATGTGCGAGAGAAAAAAGAGAACATTCACGTGTTTACATGTGTATTAGTGCAAGCATGTCCTTCAGTTTTAGTTACAACTGTACTTAGCAGTCAATGGGGGGGTTTGTGCTCAAATGGCGGAAGTATTTTTACTCTTTGAGCGAGTGATCATGGGGTGGGCAGTATGGGGATCACTCCCTTCTTCGTTAGTTATTGTCTCCGAGGGAACAATTGGGTCGTTGTCTGTGGTTAAACTTTCTTCCGCTGTAGGGGATGTGGTTGCTGTTCTTCCAATGGATCTGTCGTTGGCGCTGGGGCGGGTCTGCAGTTTGTAGATCTTTACGTCATGTAGGTGGTTCCAGGCACGCTTATCCTTTAGTTTTACTGCTCTTGTTGATACGTCCTCTACCAGATGGGGGCCAGTGAACCTCTTCTGGTTCCACTTCCTATTGAAATTGCGAAGTAGTACGTGGTCACCTTTGGCAAGTTTGCACAAGTTCTCCTTTCCCAATTCTGTATTCTCGTCTTTTTCTTGGTTGCTGGTAGACCCGCCCCGTGTGCGCTCGAGCTGTTGAGACACAAACACGACACTAGTAATCAAAGAAGACACATATTGATACATTTCATCACCTAACACATTCGCTGAACTTTCGTGGTCGGTGAATGCCCTTGACGTTGGTGTTAGGGGAAGGCGCATTTGGCGTCCAGTAACCACTTCGTGTGGGGTGAGGTGGTGGTCGGACCCTGGCCTGTTTCTAAGTTCAAACAATGCTAACGGAAGGCAATACAACCAACTTTTCTTTGTTGTTTGTTGTATTTTAGCAATTGCCTCCTTCAATAAGCCATTCAGGCGTTCGCATACACCATTAGCCTGTGGGTGGTATGCACATGCAAATTTGTGTTTAATGTTCAGCAGGGATGTGATATGCTGGAACATTTCGTTTGCGAAATGGGGCCCGTTGTCTGATCTTAACACCTCGCACACTCCCCACCTGGGGAAGACCTCCCTTACTATGAATTTGGCTGCTCTAAACGCATCAGGGTGTGAACAGGGCCCTGCTTCAATCCACCTAGAAAATGGGCATACTACTACAATCATATACCTATTACCTTGACATATGTTGATCATATCAACATAGTCAATGTGAAGGTGCCGAAAAGGTCCTTCTGGCCGGGGTATGATACCTCTTATCACTTTTAAAGTATGACCGGCCGTAAACTGTTGACATGTGAGGCAATTGCTGATAAAATTTGACACATGAGAGGTTAACTCGGGACAAAACCAATCTTCTCTAATTCGTGCTGCAATTATTTCCTTGCCTGTATGGGCAGGGTGATGTAATTGGCTCAGGGCGGTATTTAACAGTGCCAACGGTATTACAACTTTCCCAGTGCCACCCTGGCGCCATAGTGCGTCAGTTGGTGACATTGTGCATCCTCTTTTCACCCATACTTCTTTTTCGGCCATTGGTGCAGCCGCTTGTAGTTCCATAATCTGTGTGGCTGGGAGATGGGTGTACCCTTCTCTTATTAACATCTCCCTAGCTATTCCCCTCCCTCTCCCTCTCTGTGAGTCTGTGGGGTTCCATATCTCACCAAAATATGCAGCATATTTCGCATGTGCGTCTGCTGCTGCATTACCTTTTGATACGTAGTCTTCTCCATTTGTGTGTGCGGTGCATTTTACCAGGGCTAGTTCTTGGGGGTCGTTTATTACTTCAATTAGTTCAGCCAACAAGAGGGCATGTTGTACTGGAGTGCCATCAGCTCTCCTAAACCCTCTTCTTCTCCATTTTGATAGCCCTGAGTGGACAGTTGATGTAACATATGCACTGTCAGAATATATAGTTACTCTTTTATTAAAACTTTCCTTTAATGCCAATATTAGTGCAACTAGTTCCGCGGCTTGAGCAGAGTAATGCTGTGGTAATTGTACACACTTCATAGCCACACACACCGGCGCCTCCATCATTTTTACTACTGCTGCCCCAGTCCTTCGTATCCCATCTCCTTGATCAATAGTTGATGACCCATCAATAAACAAAAGCTCACCTCCCTCTAGTGCGTTTTCTTCAACTTTCCTAGTACATGAGTACATTTCAGTTACTTGGGTGCAGTCGTGGGCGTAATCTCCCTCTTCAATTACTTCTGCTAGGAACCTTGCAGGGTTAACCGTGCTACATCTAACAATTGCTAGTTCAGCTTTAGACAAAATAATCTCATAACCTGATGCCCTCTGTGTTGTTAGTGTGGACTTAGGTTTATTCAATATCGCAAATAATGCATGTTCCACAAATAGTGTAGTTGGACACCCCATAGTTATTGCTGATGCTTTTTCTACTGCAAAAGCAGCTGCAGCGAGACCTTGTTCACAAGAGAAGTGGCCTAACATTATAGGGTCTAAGTGACCGCTGTAAAATGCTACTGGTTTATAGCCCATGCTAGTTTTTTGGGCCAACACTGCTTTCATCACTGCTGAGTCGCAATGTGAAAATATAAAGAAGCGCCGCTCATAGTCTGGGGATGCCAGTACTGGAGCAGTTGATATCGCGTCCTTTAATTCGTCAAATGCCTCCCTCATTTCCATAGTCCATCCCAACTTTTTCTCCCCTTTATTTGCTTCCTTCAAACCCTCAAGCAGGGGTCCTATGTATGAGCTATAATCAAATACCCATGCTCTACAGTAGTTGCACAGCCCCAGAAATTGCTGCAGTTCTCTCACAGTCTGTGGCACGGGAGTGCTTGAGATGGCCTGTGCTCTTTGTGGTGCAATCCTTCTTCCATGTTGAGATATCAGTTGGCCAATGTAGAGTACCTGTTCCTGACAGTATTGTATCTTTTCCATGTCTACCTTATACCCCTTTTCAGCCAATATTGTCAACATTTTTAAGGAGTCCTCTCTACATTTGCTTTCGTTTGTACTGCAAATTATTAAGTCATCCACATACTGTAACACTGTGCTTTCCACCTCAACGTTACCCAAATCCATCTGTATTACTCTATTGAAAATTGAGGGTGATTCACAATACCCCTGTGGTAATCTGGTATGTTTCCACTTTGTATTTCGGTAAGTAAAGCTTGTCAAATCTTGTGAGTCTGGGTGTAATGGTATAGAGAAAAAAGCATTTTTAAGGTCAATCACTGTAAATCGTGATGCTTCTGCTGGAATGCCACACAATATTGTGGCCGGGTTTGCTGTTACTGGATACTCTGCTTCTACTATGTTGTTCAAGGGTCTGAGGTCCTGTATGAAGCGCCAAGACCCCCCTTTAGCCTTGCGCACCGGGTACACAGCTGTGTTACATGGTGATTCTGAGGGGACCAATATGCCATTGTTTATAAGGGCCGTTATGGTTTCATATATGCCCTCATCTGCCTCTTTTGACAATTGGTACTGTTTCACTCTTGGTAATATGGCACCTTTTTTCAATTTTATCCTTACACCCCCTATGCTTTTTATGCATCCCACGTCATAAGGGCTAATAGTCCATAATGATTTGGGCACCTTTGACATATCCTCCTTAAAAAATGGGACTGGGGTGCCTGCGGGTGCCTCAAGTGCCATTGCAATTTTCTGTGCTACTTGTTTGTGAGCCACTCTTAGCCATATTTCTACACTCATCATGAACACCATTTCATTTTCTTCCTTTTCTTCTGAGAACAGCTCTTCATCTGACACCTGGGTCAGCCTACACCCTTCTGCTAGTGCTATCACCGCCCTCCAGGCTCTCCCTTCTTTATCTTGGGCGTGCACAGCAACATAATCAGCTGTTGCAATAATGCTCTCAATGTCCACTGCAAACACCTTCCCTTCCAGTTCATTAGCTGGTGTTTCTGGTCGGAATAGATAGGCTGCTGGCCTCCTCCATATTTTCCCTTCTATCCCTGGCATCCATGCAAATGCCATGTCTGTGCCATATTGGAATATCTCGCCATCCAGTGGCTCCGCCCTAATCGCTGTCTGTCCACAGTATGCTTGCAAAATCTGTCGTGCTGCGAGCATGTTAATCCCTGGAGTAGAGCAAATTATGCCATCCTCTGTAAAGGAGATCGTCATATTCAACCTGTTCATTATGTCTCTCCCCAGTATATTTACTGGCGAGGCACTATAATACAAAAGTGGGACTGACAGATCATAATCTCCAATAGATAAGGGAACGTTATCAGTAAATGGAACCAACCCTTTAGCCCCAGAAAATCCTTGGGTGTTCATGGCTTCGCCTGACATCTTAAATTTACCTTCCCTTATGCAAGACCGGGTTGCCCCGGTGTCAACAAGAAATGATAATTTTTTGTCACCTATCGTTACCTCTATGCGTGGCTCCTCCGCACTATTAGGTGTTACTGACAGGATGGGACACACCAAGGCCGTCTGTGGGCTGGCCTATTGGGGGTACAATGATTGGCCATTCCCTGTATAAGGGTTGTGTCCCAACACCGACACCCCACCCAATTGTGTTCGTTCATTTTGGGGTGGTGGTTGTATTAACGCCACTTGTTGTTGTGGCGGCGTCAGTTGCTGTGTTATTTGTTGTTGTGGCAGTGAATAGGTTTGTTGCTGTCGTGTTTGTTGTGGTTGGTCACTCCCTTGTTGTGACATCTGCTGTTGTTGCATGCCCTGCTGTTCTTGTGAGGTCCTAGGTTGTGCTTGTTCATTCCATGCTGGTGTTCCTGGCCTGACCCTACATGTACGTGACATGTGTCCTAATAGTCCGCAGCTCCAACACACGGGTGGTTCCCTGTTTTGCCATGGGAAGCTCCCTGTGTTGTCCTGGTATACGGGTTGCCCTGTGGGGTAGTAATTTCTGAGTCCCCCCCCCTGTTGCTGGGTATTATATCCATATCCTCTTCCCCTCATAACCCCTCCTCTTCCTCTGTTATAACTATAATACCCAGTTCCTTGCATTGGGTACCCTCCTCCCATGTTCGGTGTGTGTAATTGCAGAGGCGGCACTTGCTGTATTACACCTTGTGGGGGCGCTATTTGAGCTGGATCTTGTGCAGCCACTACTTGCGTTGGGCTTTGGGCCATTGGTGTGGGCGTAGTTATTAGTGCCCCTTCCATTGTATATTTAGTAAGTTTTTTCTGTACTAATTTGGCCTCTTCTGTTTTCCTGTCCTCCTCCTTTTGTTTCATCTTTCCTTGCCATGTCCTGCAGTGATGTACTATAGTCAGTTGTATTTCTGGCCATGGTTTTGCTTCCATTCCTACTACTTTCTTTAGTTGTTTCTGAACTCCTTCTGGGAGCCCTTGTACTAGTATATGATAAAATATGGCTGGTGTTTTGTCCCATTGTTCTCTAGTTTCCATGCGCCACTTCTCTTGAATGTCCTGGATATAATCAACAGGATCCTCATTTTCACCCATCTTACGGGAAGTAATGGCTCCTATGTCTGAGGTGTCTGGGTATTGCACTCTCAGTGCCTGCCATAGCGCATGTCTGCAGTTTGCAAATGGTGCCCCATCATGCGATGTGTTTGTTATTGTTACCCCATGGAATCCCGCTCTTTTCCAAATGTCATCCGCTCTATCCCCTAATATTGATATTAACAGGCCCTTCACATCTCCTACTGCTAGTTTCTGTCCTGCGGTGTGTTTTTCCATTTCATATATCCACTTACCCGCACCTCCACTTAGTGATGGGAGCCTACATTTTATATTTTCCTTATCCGTATGTTTCCAAGGTACATACTGTGGTCTAACCCCTCCTCTCTCCAACAGTGGCATTAAATTCTGTCTTTTGTCACCCTTTACGCTCCATGATATTGAGTCTTCACACCCCTCCTCTTCCCCCATTTCTTTTACTACTTCAAATTCTTCCTTACTACCTCTGCCCCTACCTCCCTCTTCTTCCTTTCCCCTTCTTTCATCATTTCCTGTGTTCAATATGGGTATGTTTATTTGTCTGTCTTGCCTGCGACTAGGGAGGTCCCTAAGCCGACATGCATACGGTGTAAGTTCGTTCATGAAGGGCGCGAGCTTTATTCTGTGCAGAGAGCGTGCGGTGGTTGAACATGTAGGTAGTGACGTGGGAGGGCGGCGTGATGGAGATGTGGGTGGCGTGGTTTCATTGGTTTGTGTTTCCCCTATTCTTTTCGTTTCCTCCTTACTTCTCTCCAGCTCCTCCCCTCTTCTACTCATCCAGGGCGAATCTATGTTTGTTCTAGTGAGGTACAGTTTATCTAAGCTTTCCCTTTCACTCTCTCTTCCATCCTTCTCCACTCCTTCTTCCTCCTCACTGCAAAAATCATTTATAAATGACACCCCCCACTCTGCCTTTTTTCCTTTTATTGTTACTGTTTTTAAATCTATTAGGTCTCTTTCTCCCCTTTCGTTGTTACCAACTGTCCCCCCTAGTGCTGATGTCGTTGCTACCTCCCTACTTTTATATACATCTCCCCATCTTTCACTCTCCTTACCCCTCCCTTCTCTTCCTTCTTCCCTTCTCTCCTCCATTTCCCTACTATTTTCCTCTCTTTTCCTTTTTAATTCCTCCATTACTTCGTTGCTCATCTGTTCCAATATCCTTTCATCCTCCCTCTTCCTTTCCCATTTCACCCTTTCTCTTTCTACTATACTCTCTATTACCTTCCCCTCTTCATATTTTTTAGCTGTCTCAGATATTATCCTCCTCCTCCATATTTCCATTTCTTTTTCCTTTTCTTCTTCTTCCTTCTTCTTCTCTCTCAGCACTACTCTTGATACCCTATCTGCTGCTGCTTTTACCCTTTCAGCTTCTCTCTTTTGTTCCTCGCTTCGTTCCCTTAATCTTTCCAATTCGTCCTTACCTTCTTTCCTTTTCCTCACTCTCTCTCTTTCCTCCCTCTCAAGTTGTTTGATCAGTTCATTCTGCTCATCCCTTAGTTTTGCTAATCTTTCCTCCAAAATCTCTTCCTTCTGCCGTAGTAGCTCCTCTCCCCTCATTTCACTCTCTCTGGCACTATCCTCGTTTGTTCTCCTTACCGCCTCCCTTTCTTCTCCAGTTAGTGAGCCTCGTAATTTCAACAATATCTGTGCAGCTACCCACTCATCGTCTCCTATCTCTACAGTCTGCTCTTCTCTAATCCTCCCTTCCCCCATTGGTATCTTCCCATGAGCCACATATGGTGGAGGGCTGTATGCCGGGTTTGAGAATCCTTCAGCCGCTCTTAACTGTCCTTCTATTTCTCCTAATTCTCTTAAAGGGTACAACCCTCCTCCCTCTGTTTTCACTCCCGGTGTTATGGGTATCTCATTGCTCGGTTCCTTTTTTATGTCGTCTGATTTATCAACCTTTTCTCCTCCCTTTCTTTCGTTCCCCGTATTTTTTGTGCTTTCGCTCTCCTTTTCCCCACCCGTTCCTTCTTTCTTAATCTCCTTTTCTTCCGGTGTTTCCCCCATAGTGAACATTCCATTTGGTCCTGGTCGAGACCCCTGGAACATCCTCCATAAGTTAAACACCTCCACGTGGTTTGCCAACTTCTTCCCCTTGTATGTATTGTGCAGATGGTTCAGTAGTGAGTGTTGGGCATATGGATCGAAACTACCATTAGGCGGCCATGGTGTTAACATTTTGTTGTCTGTCCCCTGGGTCCACTCTATGCTGTACTTAATTAACTTCTCCCTGTGTGGTGGCAGTGTGGTGCATATGTGCTGTAGTGGGGTAGTGAGGGTGTTCCCCCACCCTCCCGACCCTCTCCCGTATGACATGGTTGTACTCCCCTTGTTACCCTTCCCCTTACTACCAATTTACAATATACAACCTTGTATTGCTTACCTCGCCCCGCAAGTGTGGGGACTTACGACAATCCTTTGACAAATTATGCAATAGTAATAAATGTGATGTTATATTATATTCCTTCCCCTACGGCCCCCTGCGGCCGAAGCGCACGCAGCCCCCTGCGGCTGCGTACCCCTTACGACGATCTTATACAGTTGTCCTGTTTCTCCGTTCTCCTCCCCCTTTTACACTTGCCTTGGCCGGCGTTCTCCGTGCGCAGCCACGCCCCTTTCCCCTTCTTCTTTCGATCCACTGGTTTATAGTTTATCTCCGTATCAGCTCCTTTATCATGCTTCTCCTCCCCACCACTCTCAACCCAATGTTCCTTATGCTCGCGATATCCTATTAAATCCCTACTGGTGACGTCACCGATTTCTTCGAGCTACTGGTATATTCGTGTTATGTTCTTTAAATTCAAAACACACTTGTAATCTACCCCGCTAACCCTACAGCTGTCTTCCTGTCTCTCCTGGAACAAGGTAATCTCATCAATACTATAACCGGACTGCGCACGCTGCGTCGCCTCGCGTGTGATACGCCCCTCAACAGGAGGGCTTAACCAGCCAATTATCTTCCGTTTTGGGCAACTACGTAACTAGCCACCGCCCACAGGGAAACGTCATCTACCTATCGAGTTTCTTGCTCGAACAATAGGGAACCTCATCTACTCATTCAATAATAATTATCAAATCGTAGGAAACCACACACCCACCCTCACACGTAGTCGCGATTTAGGCCAATAAGTGTCTTACGAGCGGCTGCACGTGATGTTTTCGTGCCCCGCCCCCCTCTTTCGCGTAACGTTAGTCCACTGTTATGAGCGGCTGCACGTGATATTTTCGTGCCCCGCCCCCCTCTTTCGCGTAACGTTAGCCGCCTGCTCTCACACTCGTTTCGCTACCATTCATTCCATTAGCAACACTCAATTAAACCCTCGCCGCTTTACAATACCTCCCTCCTCCCTCACAATTTCGCATTGCTTGTTGTGCGTGTCATGCTCACCAAGTTCTCTCGATGCAGGGCCGCTCGATTGCGTGCACCCCTCCAAGCGGCTCGCCACCTCCCCTCGTCTGGACCACGTCTGGACACTCGCCGACCGCGGGCGGGATACTTCTCAACCGGCTCCCGAGGGCCAATATCCGGATTGCGCTGTCCGGTCCTCTCGCAGCTCCGCGATGGTCCTGTAGTCCTCAGAAGGGGGCAACGGCAGAGGGGGCCGCGCCGCCGGGCCTCCTCGCAACGGGAGTGCCTGGAAAAATTAAAAATAAAAGTCGATCTTAAACAGATCTCAGCAGTGCCTCCAACTTGTCGGGGGGAAATTCTGCCGGGGTCGGCCGGGCCGTCCGCAGACCTCCGGGCAGGGAGGCCCCAACTCCTCCCGTGTATATCTCGGATCGAGACAGAGTATGAGGCACACACAAGGAGCAAGGCAACTTCTGCTGTTTATTATGCAAACGGCAGGGATGGGTCAAGGAGCGTACGCGTTCGTCCTGACACACACACAATCCTGGGGCTCGCAGGCCCTTTTTACTACATTATGACGCGCTACTTGCGTCACTTCAGAAAGTTAACAAAAAACCTATCGCCACTCTTAATTGGTTTCTCGAGTGGTAGGGTTAGTATAGTACACATATAGAGAATGATATTAGTGGTCAAGGTGTAGTCAGGTGGTATATCTGGGTTGTCCCTATAATTAGATACATAAGAATTGTTACATGAAGACTCCTGAGGATTGGCTAATGTTACTGACGTCTGAGATAAGAGCCCCATGTTCTGATTGGTGCATCCGTGAGCTCCCCAGCCTGGGACCACCGTTGTTCCCAGCTCTCGGTGTACCTGTGTTTGCAACAATGTTTCAATAAGGGTACGTGCAGACAATGTGAGGATTTATTCATAGGTAGAAGGCTGACCGCTCCCACTGTAGCAGATGTCCATTAAGCCTTTCAAGTGTATCGGCCTATGTCTCGTAGCGAGGGACCCAGACGCCTTTCTTTCTCCTGGGCTTTGGCATCTCGTCAGGTTCGGCTTGGTCACGTGAGGCGGGACCGTGTTTGAGGCAGAATTCTGCACAATTAATATTGCTTTTCCACTGTGTGTCTGGTTTAATATGTAGATATGATTCTAACGTTGGTACGCGGAGTGCAAGGTTGCAACATTATACCTTTGATGATTTGTTCTTGGATGTGGGTTTGCAACATTGCGACCTTGGCTGGTTGCTCCACCAGGCTCATTCTGCGGGATCAGCAACCTGACTTTTGCTTTGTTAATGTCCACGGGAACTCTTGCCTGAGGCCTACTTGGGCCTGGTGTATAAGTGATCCATTTCGGGCATGGGTGCTTTAGGGTATAGTGGCGTATATTTCCACGACCAGTATCGTGTTTCTATTATACCTCTCATGGTGGTAACGGGTTTTAAGAGAAGCGTGAGCAAGCGGCGTTATAGATGAATTCATGGTGCATCTTGCGTTTCTGCATTCTGAAAGCCTATGTAAAAATAATAAAGATGCACGTCCGTGAATATGCCTGTCGCCTACGTCAGAGCACTGAGTATGTTCTTCGTGTAGATTGTTGTGGGAATGTTAGGTGTGTGTATTTGTACAGATGTGCTTCCAGTTGTCTAGGTCGTCATGGCATCTCTAACGACGTGTGGTTTTTTAGTCTAGCTGATCCGAACCGCAGGTGTCGACATGGCCAGTGCGGGCTGCTGGGCAAACAGGTGGACACATCCGTATGTTCCTGTACCATGGTACCTGGTCGTCTGGTAACTGGACAAACTCTTCTCGCGGCGGGTGTCTGGGCCGTGACCCTCTAGGCCAAGCGCGAGAGGTGAAGGACGGGAGCCTGGTCTTCCATTCTCCCACTTCAGCATTGTTCCATAGTGACAAAGCACCCCTTTAAATGACTGCAAATAGTTGTAGCCCTTATAGTTGTGGGTGTAACAGAGTTACAAAAATATTCCTGGTGTGTGGTAAACTCTGTGCCATTTTTCGGGTGCTGTCTTTCATGGAAGGAATAACTACCAAAATCCCAAAGGTACACATTGTTCAGAGTAATTGGAAGAAATATACACACATGAAAATGAAGCAGGGCATCATTCCAGTGTCTGTTTGTTTTACATTTAAGAAATCTCCATGTCTCTTTGTATGTTTCCTTACAATAGGACCTAATTTACCATCTGCTGAAAGGTGGCAGGAGCATTTGTAAGCTAAAGGGCAAAAGAGTGAACTGGTAGCGCTCTTTCAGAATGGAAAATACTGACCTTTATATTGCTTTGTCAGGTGGGCCATCCTGCCCATCTCCTGTCATCAGGCCCAAGCTGTGCATGAACGTAGCAGTGCCTAATCCGTCAACAAGCTAATTTTCTCTAGGTATGTGGTGTGCATCTGTCTTGGTGGCAGAATTGAGCCCTGTGTAGTCTACACAAAAGCAAGCTTCAGTTTTCCTACTACCATGCTTTTTAGGTACCAGTACCACGCACTGGACCCACCCCCATTGATAGTGTTGTCAGACATCTGGTGAATTCTATTCTTCACTGATGTACCGTCTCCAGTGCTAATTTCATGGATGCACCAAACAATATTTCCTGGAGTCAGTGAGCACAGACTTGCGTACTGGCCAAGCAGCTGTTGAAGGTCACACAATTACTGTTCGTTTAGGTCTGGGGAGGTCTGAACTCTCTCCAGAAACCCATCTCTGGACACTGGATGTAACTAATCTAGGAGGTATCTGTCTCCTCCTCAGTGTCATCGTGAGTCATGAGAGTCAACCCTGAGTAATCACTGCTGTAGTGAAGCCTCAGCTGATTGACAGAGAAGACCTGTGCATCTGCCTTGCGGGTCACTGATCTTTTCCAAAACCACAGAAGGCTCAGTCCAATTATCATGAAGGGTGCTGAGCTTGACAGGTTCCATAATCCAGAGCATCTGTCCTGGAGTGTACTCTGTCACTGTGGCATAGAACTGCAGCATCTCTCTGTCTCCACCTCTCATCCTTCTTCTTCAGTTCCTTTAAAGCCAATTTCCTTTCCTCAAGAAGGAACTTACTTTCAGTTAACTTGTTCACTGGTGCAGCTCACCTAGGACCTAATGGAAGCTTTGGACCTTACAGAGGCTTGGGACCTAACTGTGGCCTAAGACTGGGGGAATCTCTAAGACCTCTGTGAAACTGGGAGGAATGTTGGGTAGCACTGTGGCTGTCACACTCCCATCCACTTATATGCCCCCCATAGAAATGGGTACCTGAGCCGAGGAACATCTCTATTGGCCCCCTCGAAACTCTCCACCCCTTAGCTTACACAAAAGGTTTGAAGCTCTTGAATAGTTTGGCTTTACTTACCTTACTGCCACAGGGGAGTCCCCTTTCTAGACAAAGCTAACACAGCTCACCTACCTTTAAGGCAGGTGCAGAGCTCATGTCAAGTTCCATTAAAGCAATTAACAAAATGTCTGTCTGTGCTTCTAATGTTAACTGCAATTTATTTTATTTTGGAACACTGAGCTGTAGGCACACCCTATATCTCATTCCACCGCTGCCACCTGAGTGACAAAATGACTATGAGCCCAACAAGAGTACAAGGATGAGTGGCAAGACTGCCTTCTCAGCGCTCAAACCTCTACAAAACAACAGTGATCCCAGTCATAAACGTGAAACAGGTACTGATGGGACATATATCTCCTTTGCCTTTTGTGGTAACATGGGCCAAGAGCATGCAATACTCTTAGGAGGCGTGTGAATGTGAAAAGTATCAACCTAAACAGCAGTCCAAAAGAGGGGAATGTCAAATCAAGGTTCTATAAAAATTAGATACTTTATGTACTTTAAATAAACACATCAATATGCAATAAAACAAGCACTAGAAAATGCTACAAAAACCTTCCCCTGTAAGAAACACAAGGAAATGTAGAATGTGATGATGCAAGCAGTCAGAATGCTTAGCCAGGAGGACATGGTAATAAATCACCTCATTGTTATTAAAAAAGCATATGTTGCTGAGAAAAGGTGCTAAAGGGGGAGTAGACAGTTTCTTGGGTCCCATCAAATGGATTGTGAGGGCTAGAGACTTCCAACAGTGCTTTAATGCAAATGCATCTTAACTAGGTCAAACTGTGCTTCTTAATATTGTACAAGAGGGTTGAACCAGGTTTGGATGCCCGCGAGCCACAGTGATCCAGATGGGGAGCAGATGTCGATTAAAATTCAAGATGAATCTTGTTGCTGTTCAATGTGCATTCGAAGGATGCCAGTTGATAAGACCACTGGGGTTGGTTTGGCATTCGATCAGGAGTCAGTGACAAAGATGGTAGTGCAGCAAACACCCAAGGTGTCACCGAGACCGTACATAGTCCATGGAGCTCGACAGACCTCTACCGTATGGCACAGCAATACCCCTCACTGCCAAAGATTCCTCAGCATTTTAAGGACACCTAGCCACTGTTAACACATGTTATAAACCCACCACTGCTGACCTCAAGCAGTCCTCAAAGAAACGCTTTACAAACAATTCATGGACAAATTGCATTGCCCAGACACCTTACCCGATGCAGCCCAGACACCTTAACCGATGCAGAAACAATGACACAGAAATTGACTGAATTTACTAATCTCATTAAACAAAAATATCCTAAGAAATCTTATTGGACAACATCTTCAGGGTGTAAGCAGCAACAATCTGAATCCCCATTAGCCTACCTCTCTAGGCTGAATGAATGTTTTATCAAGTACTCTGGCATTGAGAATGCAGCAAAACAGGCCACAACTGTTCTTTTTTTTGTTACCAGCCTCTTCCTTGAAGTATCAAATAACATTCAAAATGTCCAGATAGGATGGAAAGAAAAATCAACAGACAAACAGTTGAAGCTGCTCATCATTTTTATGATAAAAAAAGAGATGAGGGTGTTAATAAACATACGGCATCACAGATCCATCATTATTAATCAAGGGATGCTTGTAGGACCAGCGCATGCCCTGAACCTCCTCAACAACATTGCCTCCAGACCTCCTGGCCTGCCCAACCACCAACCTTGCCCCCAACACCCATTTGCCAGTCGTCCCCATTGATGCAGCAACCTTTTCCGCAACAATGTTTACCCTCACAACCAATGCAACCTGGACAGCCTTTTTATAGATATTGCAATCAGACTGGCCATCTTATTCAGCAATGCCAAATTAGACCTGCCAGAATGCAACGCCAGAACGATGCCACCTCTCAGCAGCAACTCTTTGCCCAACCTGCTTACACATCTTTTCCTCCCCATCACCAACACCTCCACTATCGCCACATACCCGGACATGTGCAACCCCTATGGTACACAACAGGAATGCCAGCGGTCCCCCCTCTGTGATATCAGCAGCTTTGCTCCCACTAGACCGCTCTGGTCCTTATTTAGACTCTAACATTGAAGGCTAAACTGTCAAATGTTTGGATGATACTGGGGCTACTCACTCCACATGGCATGCTTCTGAATGTTCACATGTTTCTACACCAATGATATTGTCAATGCAGTGGGGATTTCTGGAACTATTCCCAACCCTGTTTCCAATTAACTGTCTGCGTCTATTGGTCCCATCACAGAGCAGCACGCGTTTCTATTGAGCATAGGCTCTCCTACACACTTACTGGGTATTGACCGTTTGTGCAAAATGAATTGCACCATGTATTGTTTTCCAGATGGCATATTGTTTGATGTACCAGGCAGGCTACATGCTGATTTTCTCTTTCTCTTGCAGCAAGCCCCTTCTGCACCTGTGACTTCAGACAATCTGCTCAGACTCACACAGGCCTCACTGATCGCAGCTCTTTTGCAGTTGATTCCTGCTTCAGTCTGGGCATCACATGCTAATGATGTTGGTCATATCCTTTCTGCTGAACGTGTATGCATAACCCTTTACCCTGCTGTAGCGTTGCTCAGAATATCTCAGTACCGGATATCCCCACACGCAGCAGAAGGTACCAAACCTGCCATTGACTCACTCATACAACATGGAATTCGGTACTATACTACTAGCCCCATGTTACCTATTTCTAAAAAGGGCACTAACAAATACGGTTTTTCACATGACTTACAGGGGCTCAACAAAGCTGTACTACCCTCCTATCCTGTGGTCCCTGACCCCATTATCATCCTTTCATCTATTCCCTATAATGCGCCATTTTTCACATATATTAACTTGGCCTGTGCTTTCTTCCCTATACCCATTCACCCTGCCTCTCAATACCTCTTTTCATGTTCCTATAAAGGTTGACAACTCACAAACAAAACTCTTCCCTAAGGATTCATTGACTCCCACTTCTCCCAAATCCTTTCGGAAGATCTTCATGATGTTACATTCTCTGGAAATTCCACTACCATCCAGAATGTTGATGACCACCTACTGTCATCACCATCCTTTCAAGCTTCCCACTCTGACTCACACACTCTCTTCTCAGCCTTAGCTGCCAATGGCC
Source organism: Ambystoma mexicanum (assembly GCF_040938575.1). Classification (NCBI taxonomy): domain Eukaryota; kingdom Metazoa; phylum Chordata; class Amphibia; order Caudata; family Ambystomatidae; genus Ambystoma; species Ambystoma mexicanum. Next base: position 874,581,634 of record NC_090931.1, read on the forward strand.
ACAAGGTAAATATGGGCAAACTGCAACTATGCCTTCCAATGGTCCACTACTTAGGGCACAACATTTGCTAGGGTGTCTGGCGTCTTGCCCCCTCGCACATCTCATATATCCTTCAATGCCCTACCCCGTCACAAAAAAGCAATGTCACTCTTTTATAGTAATGAGCCATTTCTGCCGTCCCTGGATCCTAGATTACACCTCCATTGTAGCCCCTAGGCAAGCCATGCTCCTTGACTCCCAGTTTGACACTTTGCAATGGTCACAAGAAGTGTCTACCACTTTCACCAAAATAAAATGTGCCCTTTCTGTTGCCCCCACTTTGGCACTTCCTGATTATGGGAAACCATTGACCTTGTTCTGTAATGAAAAAGATGGTTTTGCCCTAGGGGTACTCACACAAATGAACAGAGATCCGCAACGTACCATGGCCTATTTCAGCTCACAACTAGATCCTGTAGCTTCTGCTTTCCCACGTTGCCTTTGGGCTGTTGCTGCTGCAGCACTCTTGCTTTCCAAAGCAGACAACATTGTCCTCACCCACCACATAGATGTTGCTGTGCACCATGCTGTCCTGTCACTTTTCCTCAGAGCTAAAACACAGAGGCCCTCATTACGAGTCGGGCGGTACAGGGTTAACGACATCGGTAAAGGTGCCGGTGCCATCAACCCCATACCACCCGATTCCGAGTTCCCCTCGCGGGACCCGCTCTGCACGTCTGGTCTCACCATACGTGCAGAGAGGTTCCCCCAAGGGGAAGAGGGAGCAACCAACGGGCCATCTCGTAATGGCCCATTGTTTGCTCCCTTTCCCATTCCCATTCAGCCCTATGGGGGCTGAAATGGGAATGGGGAAGGACCGGGTCCTCGTAGGGAGGAATTACCAGGCCTTCCGACCTCGGAATGGCCCGGTAAGTCCTCATTCCGAGGACCCGGACCCCGATGCGATTTCGGCGGCAGCCATGCCGCCAATAGCGGCATGGTTACCGCCGAACTCGTAATGAGGGCCAGTATCTTTCTGCTGCAAGACTCGCAAAGTACTTGTTAGGTGTGCCCCTCTTAATCCTGCCTCCTTGTTTCCCATTCCAGATTATGGTCTCCCACATGACTGCCTTACGGCGGTAGACATTGTCTCCTCCCCATGACAGGACCTAAAAGATATACCTCTCACTAATTCTAACTTAGTGCTTGTCGTTGACAGCTCTTGTTTGCAAGGTTCCACTGGTTGCCTTCAAGCTGGGTTTGCCATCTGTACTTCTTTTGACGTGCTAGAAGCTTACCAACTCCTATCTGAACTCTCTGCCTAGGCTACAGAATTCGTTGCTCACTCATGTGCTTGCACAACAGCCTCGATTTACACAGATTCCCGCTATACCTTTGGCATCTCATATAATTATAGTACCCTTTGGAAGCAAAGGGACTGTACAGGAAACCAGCTGCTTTGCTTCTTCAGTTTCTGTGAGTCCCAATCAAGGGGCTCAGGGACAGGATGAGTCCTTGATCTTCTTCTCCCTAGCCAGGGGAGGCTGATAAACAACTGCAGGAGTACTCCACCTCCAGGGAGGTCAGGGGTACCAGTGTAGCTAGCAGTGAGGCAGGTCTCACCGAGCAGCTGTTTACCCACAACGTGCCCAGGGACTGATTTGGAAGCGGTGCATGCCTCTGCCTTCGAGCACTCTCCTTCTGCACCTCAAACACTGAGGGTTTTAGAAAGACAAACTCTCCTAAAAGAGGTGCAAATGTATTCTACACCCAGTCCAGGAATGAATAAAGAAAAAGAGAGAGGGACCCCTTCCCAATAAAAGCAATAAGACACGGGATTGGTTTAAAGCAAGTCTGCTTTAAGGGTGTAATCCTGTTAAGATAACAAGTGACTTGTGCCTTATTTCTTCACACTTAAAGTGTGTTGCTGTGCAGGGAGTATGGGAGACAAGAAGGAAAGAAAGGCCCAGAAAAAACTAAGATGGAGAATCCTTTGTCACTTTTCTTCTGCTCTTCCTGTCTGTCCAAGCATGCCCTTTTCTCTAGCTCTACACTTCAAATGCCCTTTGGTGTGCACCCCTTGTTGTGAGGCAGGCCTTTGTTATGAAATTGCCCCTCTGATGCCAGGTTCTCAGACCATCTCCAGCTGGGAGACACCAGGCCTGTCAAGGATGGAGTTGCTCAACCTCAGAGTATGTGAGCAGGGGGGGCAGGCCTTCATGTTCTTTGGTACATTCACTGCAATGCAGACAGGCAGATTCCAGGAATCCACATTGCCTTCCGTGGATAGTCCGAGCTTACAGGGGTGATAGTGGTATATAACAAATCAGATGTGGCTTTTTATAATTATTTAAACCATCGGCCACCTTAACAGAAAACAAGGTATGCCTTTTATTTTCAGATTATCCTGCCACTAAGGTGATGGTTATAATTATGTGGTTTCGGAATAGATGTGCAGATTTAAATGGAGCCTCAATACTGCAGTGACTTTGCTGCCACTTCAGCTGTTAAGCAGTGCACATATGACCTCTGAACCTTTTCTTTAACACTGGAGAGCAGGTGCTGCAGATCAAGATACTTATGCAGCAGGACATAGGTGTACACTATGCCCTTGGCATGAAGTGTGATGAAAAAGGATTTGGTAAGCAACCAACCACATAATTCTATTTTTAATTTTAAAAAGAAAACTAGGGCTTCTCTACCCTTGTCAGATGGCAATCATTCACAGGTACCAAGAGCAAAGCCTTGCTTTACCATTTCGATCACACCCACACCTTCTCTCTCTCTCTTGCGCACCCTCTCTGTCTTTTGTGCACCCTCTCATGACCTTGTGCTCTCACACCCTTTCACGTGAGAAGCGTTCATTCTCTCCTACACTTTCCCTCTCATGCACTCTCTCTCCCTCACACACACATGTTCTCTCATGTGTACCTTCTCTTCCTCTCACTCACCCTATCTCCCTCTCCCAGTCTCCCTCCCGTCTCACACACTTCCTCTTTCTGACACATACTATCTTTCCCTCTCATGCACCTTTCAGTCTCTCCTGAGTACCCTCTCCCCCTCGCACGCCATCTCCTTCTACAGCACCTTCACCTTTGTGATGCAGTAATTACTGCTCTGCATTAGTGGCCGCACCAGGCCATGACCTCAATCATAAAGGTGAAACAGGTACAGTCTGACAACTCTGCATTCTTCCCCTAGTTTGGTAAAGTGGGATGAAGGTGGGCTTACGTCTTCAGGAGAGGTGTGAGCTGATACAGTTGCAACACAACTAACAATAGTATGATAATACCAAAATAAAAGAATGTCTAATCAAGGTTCTATAAAATATAGGATCTTAAATTAAACTATGAAATGCAGACAACTTTAAAAAAAAGTACTGGTCCACCATTGTAAAGGAAACACAGAGAACCCACACTTTTGAATAAAGGGCCACTCTAGGTCGATAGGTAGGGGTGCTCAGGCAAAGTATTTCTGCAGTCAATGTGCAATGATATGTCTTGCAAAAGGCATAGAAATGGGCTTACAATTCACTAAGGCCCTTTCAGGTGGACCAGGGTTAAAGGGCCTCTTCAAATACCTGTGTTTCTTTCCTTGGGCCTCAACAGTGTTGAGTCAGGCTTCTAGGTGTTTTACTGCAGTCAAGCCGATGTCAAGAAGGTCAAATCGTGATTGCCACCACGGGGTGCACAGATGAGTGCACCTGAAAAGCTCTTGTCCACACTCTAGCAAAGGGGTCCTGAGCCCCCCTTTGAATCTCCCAAACTGGTCTGAGACAGGGGCCCCCTGTCCCCCATGCGGAGCACCTTGAGGCTGAGTTTCAGGAGAAGCAGTCGCGGCAATCAGCCACCAAGCCAGGAGGAGCAGGAAGCGGAGGAGGGTCATGGTGGCCCTCAGAGCTGAGACCCAGCAACCCCGGAACAAATCAACTCGGGCGGCTGTGGCCCGGGCCTTGGTAGCCCGATCAGATGGCCCGCAATGAGAGAGGGGCCTGATCTGGACGCAGGATATTGGGGAAGGCCCCCCCGGCTACCACCTTTCTCCCCATGCCGGTGAGTTCATCATGCACTGCCCCTCCCCCTGTCAATGCAAGAGCGCTCTGAGGGGCCCGTCTGGTGCTGGTGCTGCAACAGGAGACCCCCTATTGAAAAGTCCTTGTCAGGGCAGTTCCTCTGGGGGAACCCTCGAATCCATTTCCCCCAAAGCCGCAAGAAATGCTGGAGGGGACTGCGCATGGTGCTGAGGTGTCCCCGCCTCCCGGTGAGTTGACCCAGGGGTGCGCACCTCTGTTGGTGACCGGGGCCCAGCCTGGCCCCCTACCCCAGATACCTCCATGATCTCCCCAGCCCTGAGACAGTGCAGCAGCCCCCAGGGGCCTCCACAGGAGCAGCGAGGTGGGCGCACCCACCACACAACTCACTCACCAATTCACTGGGAACCTTGGGGATCGGACGACACCCTGTGCTGCTCCCCACCAGCCTGGCAGCTGAACAAGGCCTTGCTACTAGGGGGACAGTGTCCGGAACTAAAGACCCACGGCCACTGGCAGGTGGCCCCTGGGGGGTCACGATGAGGGAGATGGGAGTTTGGGGACCACTGAGTGCCGGGGTTGGCCGCAGAGCAATGGGTCATGCGACTTACAAGGAATCTAGGGAGGAAAAGCTGTCAAAAGTGCTCGCTACCTCCTGACCCCGGTGCACCTCCCACAGAGGAACGGTGAGTACGTGGACACACATGGACTGGAGGGCGGCCCTACGCCAATTTCAATACTCTTGTGTCTCACCCCACTCACCCCAGACCCACGAGAAAAACATGGTGACGGAGTCCAGCGACCAAATGTCCACTAAAAAAGACAAAGCTTCCCTTATGGGGGGAATTATGGGCATGAGAGTGGACATAGGGGGTAAACTGTACAGGTTGAACCACAAGCGGACAGCATGGATGACAGGCTGCAACAAATAAAGAATAACCAGTCTTCATTGGATGTTCTGGAAACAGAGAAGGACACGGGAATTGCCAAAATGAGAAGGAGATTACCTTGAAGATGGATGACTTCGAAAACAGGGTGAGGAGAAACAACCTATGCTTTTTTGGGGATTCCGGAAAGAGAAGGTGAAAAAGAGAGGCCTCAAGAGGGCAATACACAAAGCAGCCAAGGCCCTATTTGAGGACGACTCAATAAACGAGCCCGGAATAGACAGAGTCAACTGGGCCAGGGGCACCGGTAAAGGCCAGAAATCAGTGCTCACTCGCTTTCAGCACTATGCGGAAAGAACCAAAATTTTGGACAAAGCACGACAGAAAGGGACAGCGATACAGGGTGAAGCAAGGATTACAATCTTCCAGGACCTGTCACCCTATACCTGGGCGAGGCACATGCTGTGCCGCCCACAGACCAAATGGCTGAACGAGAGGGTATTCGCAACAGATGGGGGTTCCCTTTCTCTAGCTCATTCGAGAAATAAGGGTTTAAGTACCATCTGATCATGGAAGATGACATACAGCGAGTCACAGAAGAATTGGTGGACTCTCAGGATAAAAGGCCCATCGAAAGAGACAATCTACCCAGGGAAGAGCAATGGGGCACGAGGCAATCCAACAAGAGATGCATGCCAGGATCACGGAAGTTCCGGAAGCCTAACACTTCCCCGAAGGGGCTCTCCTGAACATCGAGGAGTGGAACTGGGTCTGGAGGGGCGGGCTGGGTACGGGTCTGGAGGGGCGGGGGTAGTGGTTGAGATGGGAATGGTAGGGTGGAGGCACAAAACTTCACCAATATGGTGTGGAAAAGGAGAGTGTTGCAGGGGTGGAGCGGTATGTCTGAAAACACAGGGGGGGTTATTTTATTGGGGATGCATGGGGGCATCAAGTTCATAGTTGTAATCGAGATGTTCCTAGCAGGCAACACTGTTATGGTCCTATGTTGACTCTGAAGTTTGGAAAATGTTGACCCTAGTTTTGGGGTGGAGCTTAGAAGTAAAGTGATAATGGCATGCAGGGGTGGACATCAAAGGCTTTGCTGGTGGTCCAGTCGGGGGTCACGATGTTGGTAGTCCAAGCCTGGACACATTGTGGGGGGATCGGAGGGGGAAAAGGGGGAAAAGGGGGAAGAGGGCATAGTTACGGTTCAGGGGACTAATTACTGGGACTCACAAGCACTGAGGTGGAGTTCATGGGGTGGTACAGATGTGGGGTATTGTTACAATGCTTTGTCACGGTTAAGCAATGATAGGACTCACCACACCCAGCTAGAGGATACGCAAGGAAGAGGATATAGGTACTGACATAACAATCAGCTCCTTCAAAGTTAGAGGGGCCAATTCCCAAACATAAAGATCCCTGTTGTTGAGAGAAATGCAAAGGTCACAATTGGACATCCTGATGATCCAGGAGACACACTGGGTATCGGGGGAGGAAATGACCATGAGGGGACGAGGCGCGAGAAAAGGGGTCTGAGCCTCAGCCACAGTGAAAAAAGAGATGTGGTGATCGCACTTTCTGACTGCCGCAACTTTGAGATGGCGGCTCAGATGGTTGACGTGGAAGGGAGATGCATGTTTCTGAGGGCCAGCTCTTCGGGGAGTCTGCTGACACTGGGGTTGGTTTACTGCCCAAACACAGGACAAATACAGTTTTGGGAGGGTCTAAAGGACAAGCTGAAGACCTTCATTGAGGGTTTCCTGGTGGTTGGGGGAGATTTTAATATGGTTCTCGACCGCCTTCGGGATCACTCCTGATTGCGGTCGATAGAAGTGACCAGGGCAGAGAAGAAGGTCTCAGAGAAATGTAGGGAGGTGACTGAAGAACTGGTGCTATCCGACTTCCAGATGGACTCCGAGGCTGGGAGTAGTTAATTCACATATTACTCTCCTTTCCATAACACCTAACTGAGGATAGAACTGGTCTTGGTTGATCTCACTCTCAAAGGCCAAATCTCGAGTTCAGAGGTCGAAGCGGTCCTGTGGTCAGACCACAACCTGGTGAAGGTGGTGGTGGGGAACTGGGCGGTGGGGAAACCAAGGGGCAGGTGGATGTGCAATGTCTCCCTCCTGAAAGACAAAGAAATAGCACAGACACTACCCTCGGAAATCAAGGACTACTTTGTCCACAACCACAATGGGGAAGTTGGAGTCTAATCTCTCTGGGATGGGTTCAAAGCCACCATATTTGGGGAACTAATCAAATTGGGCTCTTGCAAGAAGAAGGAAAGGGCACAACTAGAGCTGGAACTTTGGGGCGCTTCGAGGGAGGTCTCTCGCCAACACCCGGGGGTGACACAGGAAATTAGAAGGCATGAGACCCAAATGAAAAAGCTACTGGTACAGGACACAGAAAATAAATTGCTGAACAGAACAGAAATATAACGAAAAAGGCGACAAAGCCGATCAAATCCTAGCCTGGAAGCTACAGGAGGAACGGAAGAATAGATTGGCGAACAGTATTGAGTCTGGTAGGCCCCGGAGGGTGTACGACACAGAGGGAATTGGGGAACGGTTCATTGCTTTCTTTGAGACTCTATACACCTCGGAATACCATGAAGATGCCTCATGCATAACTGAGTTCTTGAGTCAACTGCCCATCCCATGCCTCACAAGGGAATCAGCAGTAACCTGAGAAGACCAGATAGACAGGAAAGAAGTGGTGAGTATGATTAAGGGGATGAAGGCGGGAACAGCCACGGGAACTGATGGTTTTTCTGTCAGATTCTATAAACAATATCGATCCACCCTAGTGCCATACCTGTTGAGAGTTTTCAACACAGTCTTGGCAAGCGGTCCCCTCCCGGAATCAATTATGGGAGCAATTATAGTGGTTTTTCAAAGGAAGACTGGAACCCAGGTCTATGTTCTTCATATTGGTCAATATCACTTTTAAACATAGGTGTCAAAATCCTAGAAAAATTGTGGGGGAACAGAATAGAAGGGGTCTTACCGACTCTTATGCATGGGGACCAAGTAGGCTTATTAAGGCTTATTAAGGGCACGCAAGGAACGGATAGCATTAGGAAAACCCTAGAAGAGTGGCACTATATGATGGAGGTATTGAAGAAATTGTGATTTGGCCTGTACTTCAGAAACTGGTTGGGGGGCCGGTATGAGGCCCACTTGGCCCGCATACAAGTGAATGGGATATTGACGTAATTGTTCTGACTCCTCAGAGGTACCCGCCAGTGCTGCCCACTTTCCCCAACACTGTGCGCCTTGGCCATGGAGCCACTGGGCATCTCCATTAGGTCTAACCCAAAGATCAAAGGGATCACTCGAGAGGGAACAGAGTTCAAACTATCTCTCTTTGCAAATGACATTCTCGCCTACCTGTCTGAGATCCACTCCTCCCTGCCTGAACTCATCGCTGTGATCTCCCACTTCGGAACATCTTCAGGCCAGAAAACCAATGCGAAAAAATCCAGGGTGATGCCGGTGAGCAAGTGCCGGTCGAGCCTAGACTCAGGGATGAGGATTTGTGTGATGAAAGTAAAGGAAATAGTATCAAATACATGTGGATACACCTGACTGAGGACCTGGCTAACCTGCTTAAATATAATTTGACCCCCACAATAGACAACATCAAGACAGATTTGAAACAGTGGGAGCCGTTGGTCCTTTCGTGGTACGGTTGAATGACCTTGATAAAAATGAATGTCCTACCCCGCCTTCTTTGCCTCTTCATGGCACTTCCAATAGTCTTCCCAGAGGGATTCTTTACTAACCTGAGCGCAGCAGTTTCCAAGTTTATACGAGGTAACAAAAAAGCGAGAATTAAAAGATCTACCCTGACTCTCCCCAAGGGAGGTTTCGGCTTCCCTGACTTCCAGGGATACTACCAAGCCTCGCAGCTGAGGGTCATGTTCGAGCACATGAGAGAGGATCAGAGGACTTAATGGACATTTTTGGAGGACCTAGACATAAACCCTCAGAAGGTGAGGGACTACCTCTGGGCCCCTATAAAAGATATCCCTCTCAATCTGAAGACCCACCCGACCCTGGGAGCGCTATGGACATCATGGAGGAAGGGGAGTGACCGCGGCCCTGTCCACATGGCCCTCCCCTCTAATCTCAGTCTGGGGCCCTCAAATAGTCCTGGATGAGCAAAACTTTAAATTTGCACAGCAATGGTCAGATGGGGGGGATGGAACGAGTGGGTCCATTTTTTCACCAGGGCCTCTTCAAGTCCATAGAGGACCTTCAAACCGCCATGCCATCAGTGAAGATCCAGGTCTTTGACTACCTGAGGCTAAAAGGGATTCTCACGGACCCCAAATGTAAGGAGTTTCTAGCGAAGGAGCTCACACCCTTTGAGAAAACCCCAAGCTTGGCCCTAGATAGGAACGGGATGGTGTCCCGACTTTATAATGCCATAAATATGGCAGACTTGTGGGAGGCAGACATTTAAAGTTGTATGGGGAGACATAGTGGAACGCGAAATTGGAGAGGAAGAATGGGACCAGAGATATAAGATAGCTTGCCACGGGAACCTGTTCACCTCCACAATGGATTAACTTTAGGCTTTAAGGGTGGCATAGGGATCCCCTCAAATTGTCTAAGATGTTCCCCCAGCCCACCCCTAATTGCCCTAGATGGTGCAGCCAAGTGGGGTCCTTCTCACACATGTGGTGGGGCTGTCAGAGAATCAAAGTGTTTTGGGCAGAGGTTCTGAGCTGGATCAAAGAGGTTTCTGAGTTAACCTTGGAAATGGACCCCCCCAGATAATTTTGGGACTCCATACCGCCTTCAGATTGGACCCTAGATTACCAAAACCCATAGAGACAATGCTGAGAGCATCCCGAGTTACGGTAGCACAATGTGGAAGGGTGAACTCACACCATCAAGATATGATTGGGAAAGGAAATTTCAGGGCATGGTAACCATGGAAAAGCTGATGGCCATAGTGAATGATATGCTGGGACAATTCCATGAAGAGTGAAGAGTGGGGTGAGCTGTCGATTGGAGCAGACGTGGTTGGTGGTGGGGTCACTACGGTAATGGAGGTGAGCCAAACACAATAGGACATGAGGCAACAACAGGGTGAGGTCATACACCTGAAGAGGTATCAAGTGGGACGGGGGGGCGATGGGACAGTCCGTATCCACTGAGTGACTTTGAGCTTGGAACTGTAGTGAGAAGAAGAACCTGTCAACACATATTGTAACCAGGGCTAAGAGACTTTAATCAGAGGGGGGAGGAGTGGGACGGGGAATTGTAACAGTTGTCAATTTCATGAAGAGTTGTGGATTGATGTAAACAACTGAAAATGGCAATAAAGATCATAGTTAAAAAAAAATCCTAAAAGAAAGTCAAATCGTGCTTTCCCCATGTCAAGTCTTCATCGTGTTGGTTCAAGGCATGGGATCCCAGTGAATCAAGTTGACATTCAAGACGGGTTGAGGCGATGGCTTCCAGCAGTTCGAGTTGGTGGTCCAGTTGGAGCCGAGACAATGCTTCTGCTGGGTCGAATTGGCATTTGAGACAGGTAAGTCAGTGGGTTTCAGCAGGATGACTGGGCATTTGACTTGGTTGTTTCCCCAGAGTCGAGCCAGGGTCTCCAGGGACGAGGTGAGTCCTTTGTTTCCAAATTTCCACTCCAGGAAGCTTATCTTGCATTTTCAGGGGATCTTCACCTCGAGTGAGCAGGTTCCTGATTCCAGTGCATTGACAGCAAAGAGGCCTTGATTCAGGTAAATAGGGAGAAGAGCTTTCCTCTATCTTGGAATCTTTTGCCTTCACCTCCATAGCAGATAACTTTGGAATAGAGTGTATCCCTCAACAGAGTTTCTGGTGTATTCTTCCTGTCTTGATGTCCAAAGATGAATCAACTAAGGGAATCCCCCCTCTTATAAAGGAAAAATAATACAGTAGAGTGGTCTACAGCAAGCCTGTTGTCAGGGGTCCATGCAACGCTACTGTAGCAAGGGTATTTTGCCTCCTGGTGTACCCAGAGTGCACTTTATGCAGGATGTGGGGTATTGCAGGAATTTTAGGGAACCCTAGCAGAATCCAAGATAGTGGACCTCCTGTCTGGGCTACTCCACCAACTTCCTCTTGCTGCCTACTCTAGGGATCAGCATCCCAGTTTGACCATGTAAGGACTGTTATTGAAGCACCTGTTTGCAGAGTCCCTCCCGGGGAGGGTTCACAATTATTATGTTTTGAACCAGATGTACAGATGATCAAAAAGCTGTCTCTGCCTTTTAGAATTTTGTGTTGTGAATGCACATTTGTCCTTAGACCCTGTCCTGCTGCCACTGCTTGGCTATTGCTGGAGATGTCAGGAGACAGTCAAAGCAAAGGCATATGGGTGCACTGTGATTGTGACATGAAGCATTAGCAAAGGGAGTTTCTGGTTAGCAAGCCTCCCTTTCAGAAACAGAATTACCAGCATACTTTTATTTCTAAAAATCAAAAAAGGTCAGGCTATGCCGCCCTCACTGGATGCCATTCAGCCACAACCTTCTCACCCACCTACACTCACACATCTTTCTTACACTGTTGTTCTCTGATATGCATCTTTACTCGGTGGTACATATAATTGCTCTCTGGCATGCACCCTTGCTCTCTGCACACATGCTTGCTCTCTGGCATGCACCCCTGCTCTGTGCATACTTCCCTGCTCTGTGGCATGCACCCTTGCTCTCTGCACACATGCTTGCTCAGTGGCATGCACCCTTGCACTCTGCACACATACTTGCTCTCTGGCAGCTCTTTGCACACATGCTTGCTCTGTGGCATGCACCCTTGCTCTCGGCACACATGCCTGCTCTGTTGCATGCACCCTTGCTCTGTGCACACTTCCCTGCCCTGTGGCATGCACCCTTGCTCTATGCACACATGCTTCCTCAGTGGCATGCACCCTTGCTCTCTGCACACATACTTGCTATCTGGCAGCTCTCTGCACACATGCTTGCACTGTGGCATGCACCCTTGCTCTCTGCCCACATGCTTGCTCTGTGACATGCACTCTTGCTCGTTCACGTTCCCCATCTCATGCTCTAGCACCTTGAATCCCTTGTACCCACGCAGACAGATCTGCTTTCTCGAACCTTGGTCGGCGTTTTTTTAATGCTGGCTTTCTCTCTCCACCTCCAGGCAATAAAAAGTGACAACAATACTGCCAAACGTAACATTTTGTGCAGCAAAATGTACTTTTTATGCAGCAAATGCCCCATCATGCCCCAACTAGGTCTATCAGGCCTTAGGTGTTGCAAGATGCTTAAGC